>NW_004444035.1:7516173-7555482 GCF_000243295.1 Trichechus manatus latirostris | reverse complement strand
GTTGACATGTCATGGGGTTGTTAACCAATGTCATAAAACAATATGTGTACTGACTGTTAAATGAGAAACTATTTGTTCTGTAAACCTTCATCTAAAGCACAATAAAAAAATTAAAAATCTAAAATAAAAAAAACAAAAACAGCTGCAACTATACATTTTTTCATAATTAGATTTTACAAAAAGAAAGCAGATGAAATTAATTTTTATAACATAATACATTCATTTAACCCAATATGTCAAAAATATTATCATTTCAATGTGTAATCAATATTTTAAAAACTATGAGTGAGATATTTTAGTTTTTATTTATACTAAGTCTTCAAAATCCAGTGTGTATTTTACACTTAAGCATATCTCAATTCAGACCGACTAGCCACATTTCAAGTCCTCAATACCCACATGTGACTAGTAGCTATTGGGTTGGACATCACAGCTCTAAAAAAAAAAAACAACCAAACTCCTTGCTGTGTAGTTAATTCTGACTCATAGCGACCCTATAGGACAGAGTAGAACTACCGCATAGGGTTTCCAAGGAGCAGCTGGTGAATTTGAACTGCTGACCTTTTGCTTAGCAGCTGAACTCTTAACCACCGCTCTTTAGTGCCAGCTAAACATTTTATGCTTGTTCTTGTACACTTACGAGCCTAGAGAGCATATCATCAGCCTGTACTTCACTGTAAACCTTATTAAACACTTTGAAAATTAGTGAACTGTGTGTTATGAATGCCTAAATGGGTGTGGCATACTTTACTAATTAGTCACAAAGTCCAATGCTGGAATCACTGGTCTCATATTGTCCATTTTCTCGCTTTTATGTGTAGGCATATGGCTAATTTTGAAACTTAATTTTTAGTTTACTAATAAAATTAATGAGGAAGACTCATTAACCATCTGAGATATGCAGATGACACAACCTTGCTTGCTGAAAGCAAAGAGGACTTGAAGCACTTACTGATGAAGATCAAAGACCCCAGTCTTCAGTATGGATTACACCTCAATATAAAGAAAACAAAAATCCTCACAACTGGACCAATAAACAACATCATGATAAATGGAGAAAAGATTCAATTGTAAAAGATTTCATTTTACTTGGATCCACAACCAATTCCCACGGAAGCAGCAGTCAAAAAATCAAATGACACATTGCATTTGGCAAATCTGCTGCAAAAGACCTCTTTCAAGTGTTAAAAAGCAAAGATGTCACTTTGCGGACTAAGGTGCACCTGACCCAAGCCATGGTATTTCAGTGGCCTCATATGCATTTGAAAGCCGGACAATGAATAAGGAAGACCAAAGAAGAATTGATGCCTTTGAATTATGGTGTTGGCAAAGAACATTGAATATACCACGAACTGCCGGAAGAACAAACAAATCTGTCTTGGAAGAAGTACAACCAGAATGCTCTTTAGAAGCGAGGATGGCAAGACTTCATCTCGTGTACTTTGGACATGTTATCAGGAGGGTCCAGTCCCTGGAGAAGGACATCATGCTTGGTAAAGTAGAGGGTAAGCAAAAAAGAGGAAGACCCTCAACAAGTTGGACTGACACAGTGGCTACAACAATGGACTCAAATATATCAACAATTGCGAGGATGGCACAGGACTGGGCAGTGTTTCATTCTGTTGTACGCAGGGTCACTACGAGTCAGAACCAACTTGATAGCACCTAACAACAATAAAATTAAATATGTAAATAATATTTCATAAAAAACATACTGCAAAATAATTTTTTCACAATATTAATTTCTCAGTCATACTAAATTACTCCTTTCCAATTCCTGGTTGTTAAACTGTAAGGTGATTACAAGAAATACATAGGAATCATTCAACAACTTAGTGACAGAAGGGGAAATCCTCAGTATGATAGAGGGTATTTATGATGTACCCACAGCTAACATAATACTCAGTGGAGAAAATCTGAGAGCTTTCTGCTTAAAATCAGAAACAAGACAAGGATGAGGAAGTAGAGGGTCAATGAAAAAGAGGAAGACCCTCAACGAGATGGATTGACACAGTGGCTGCAACAATGGCCTCAAGCATAACATGATCATGAGGATGGCACGCAGGACCAGGCAATGTTTTGTTCGATTGTACATAGGGTTGCTATGAGTCAGAAGCAACTCAGCAGCACCTAACAACAACAATGTTACCTACAGTAAGACTGAAAATATAAATAAGTTGAGCAAGGCTTCAGAATTTTTCATTATTCATGATTCTTAATACATTATTGTAAATAATTATTGGTACTGTGGGATTGATTTGCAACAGAACAGCTACATGCCCTTCCTTAATAAATGCTTGATGCCTATAAAGAAATAATCTTTACCTGAATAGTTTTTATAGGTTCTACAGTGGGTGAAAGCTTTAGAATTTTAGAATTTAACCATGTTATTTATTACATCACTAATTTACTTTGGCCTTTGTAAAAATGATTTTGGAGACTCTCATTGTTTCATTCAAGATAGAGTAGGCAATATAGTGTTAAAAAATGAACCCCTACTTCCAGCGAAGATTTGTTTTTCATATATGCTACATGTTCATCATGGGTTGGCCCAAGTTTCTCCTCCATATAATCACTCAGGGATTCAAGCTGTCAAAGAATCCCTCATCCAGAAAGATGCTATTCCTCACAGCAAGGGAAGAGAGAGACGGGGGACTCTTGTCTCAATCTGGAAGTGAAGTACATCATTCTGTTCATATTTCATTAGGCCCAAAGTCATCACATGGCCCTACCTAGTTGTGAAAGATCCAGGAAACGCAGGGAAGTACATGAAATATTTGGAGAACATACATCCCTTGACGATGTAGAGAAAACATAGAATTTGGTGGTCAAGAGATCTGGATTCTGGTTTTATCTCTGCCAGTCACACGGGGCCTTGGACAAGGCATTTTGTCTCCTGGGACACTCAGCTCCATCACCTTCAAAAGAAGGATATTCCCCTTTCCTTGTTTTTCAGTTACATCTTCAGAGGAACTACATTATTAAAACTAATCAAAGTAAACTCCTTAACTCCCTCATCATTGCCCTCAGACATCTGTAGCACCTCTGCATGGCTCTGAAGTGATTCTTCACTAAAATTAATGGCATGAAAAGGCTCAAAGTTATATCCTTTTCTCCGAAATACTTATATAGCAACCTCAAATCAAAGAAACAAGTTTTCTCAAGATATTTGCCAAAAATAAGGGTGGGTGGAGGACTTAGAGCATCATCCCAACATTTTTCCTTGAGTGGGTTACAGGTGTGGGAAGAAGTTGATTCCCCCCGGTGCTTAGCCAGTTGGGTGTAGCCTGGGGCAGCTGAAGTCTTTAGATCAGTGGTCTCCTGACTAATCCTGTCCTTCCTTGCACATCAGGTTTCCAAATAAATGCTATTATCTGTCTATGGCTTATATATTAAAAGGTTGGAAAATATTGAGCCAAGTGATGGCCTGTGTATTTTGTTACTTACTTTCCAGTTATATACATAAACTTTAATATAGGTCAAAACTGCATAATTGCTTTCCCTCCATTTACTTGAAAGTAGACTGTATTTTGAAATTCAAGGCATTGTGTCTGCAGGTTATTGCATTTCCCTCTGGTTTATACAGCGTCTCTCCAAGCTTGACATACTGCTTACCTGCTTTTCCAGATCATTAATGAGAGTGTTAAATAAGGCTGGGCCCAGTACCAATCCTTGAGGCACCCTGCTAGACACCTGTTCTTATTTGATATCCCTCCATTTATCATTACTTATGTTTGCTGTTTTTCAGCCAATCTGTGCTTGGCCTAGCAACAGAATCACAGTGATCCTTGGTAAAGCTGGCTGTGTGAATATATTTACATTCCTGAGCCCAGAAGCCACTGATGCTTCATACGATGCAGAATTTCTTCATGTGTTAGTTGCTGGGAAATGTTTTAATGGAAATATTAACCACAAAGCGTTACAAATAACCACTTGTAATCATAAGAATTACAGAATTAAAGGTGTTATCTAACATTCATCTGTAAATTTAGAGTTAAAATAAATATGCTGAAGATTTGCTACAGAATAATGTACAGTAAGTTTCCCAGTACTGGAGACGCAGAGCAAACCAGCAGAGATCATCAGAACCTCTGTTGGTAAATCTGTTTTTCCCATTAGGTTCTCCATCTTGATTAATGCCATCAAGTGACAGTCACCTATCCCCCTGCCCCTTCCACTGCCTCCATCCAACCACATCTCTCATCTCACCATCAACTGCCTGTTGAAAAATAGGTCCTCTTCACCCTGGAAGAATCTATTGATTGCACTGCTTGCTAAAATATCCTAAAAACAAAAATCCAATGTGTAGGCAGACAAATCTATTTGAGTTAATTATTAACTTCATAATCTTGCACAAGTTACTCATCTTCTGAAATTCAGCATTCTCAACTGTAAAATAATGGGCGATAATGTCTGTAACACAGGATTATTGGGAGACCATTTTAAGACAGGGACCGTTGTTAAATTTTCAGTACTCTGCCTGGAAAATACTGTATGTTGTGTTATATTTCAGTTTTCTTTCCCATAGACAATTTCTGCTCTGTCTCCTTCCAGTCTCTCCCTGGTCTTCTCTGCATTCATATCCGCCCCCCTTCCCCGATTGACTTTCTTAATGACAAATCTGAGTATGTCATTTCATGCTCAAATTTTTTTTATGGCTACTACTTTCATGGAAAATAATATCCAGAGTCCAGAATGGCATCTAGTCTGAACCTACTTGTCCAGTTTAAGATGGGATTATCTTTCCCCACTTCTAGAGATTATATGAAGCCTTGCATATTTGCTCAAAGAATTAACACTTTCTTTCCTATGAAGAGGAGCCCTGGTGGTGCAGTGGTTAAGAGCTTGGCTGCTAACCAAAACATTAGCAGTTCGAATGCACCAGCTGCTTCTTGGAAGCCCTGTGGGGCAGCTCTACTCTGCCCTATAGGGTTGGTATGAGTCAGAATCGACTCGATGGCACTGGGTTTGGTTTTGGGGTTTTCCTACTTAGAAATAATCGTTCTTAATTTTCGAAGCTCTAAAATTGAAATTTGAGTTCCTTGAGAGTACTGCCCTTCTGTGCATTCATTCATTTATTCAAAATATATTTATGAACTCCGACAATTTGCCAGACACAGTTTTTGGCAATGGGAATGCAGCAGAACATAAAGCAGACCATCCTGGAAATCACAGAGCTTGATTTCTGGTAGGGACAGAGAAAGCAAACAGCAAATATGTGCTACGGCACCAGTTAGAGTCAAGTGCTGTAAAGACATAGCGGATGGTTAGCAAGGCCTCTGTGAATAGGTAAAGTTTGAACAAAGACCAGAAGGAAGTGAAGAAATGAGCCATGCAGAAGCTGAGAAAAGAAAAGTGTTCCAGGCAAAGGAAACATCAAATAAAATGTCCTGAGGAGGGAGCATTTTCAGGGTTTTCAAGAAATAGCAAGTAGGCTAATGAGGCATGGAAGGGTCAATCCAAGTTTCATGCTATCCTTTCCAGACTGTGGAGTCGTGTCTGGGAAGAGGCTGCCTAATCAGAACCTGCATTTACCACCCTCCTTTACATCTAGGTGTCTAGGTGGCTAGTTCTTGAAAATAAAATGCAAGCAAAACTGATAACTTGATACTTCCTGGTCAAAGTGGTGAAGAAAGAGGTTTGCCTACTCTACCCTGTCTTCCCTTGTTTAGATATAGAAGACACTGGGTTCCTAGGGATCGTTGCCAAAGCATTGCAGTAGTTAATAGATTCAATGTGGTGGAAGACTGAACAAAGGAATATAGGGCGGAGAAGATTCCAAAGGGCGGTCAGGACCAGGCAGACCAAGTAGGGCCAGGTAAAACGAGGTAAGGACTTAGTCTGTTATTCTAAGTGATAAAGAAAGACCCTGGAGAGTTTTCAGGAAAAGAATGAAAAAAATCTGATTTAGCTTTAGAAAAATAATCCTGCAGAGAGCACATTGCCAAGGGGTGGTGGGAAGATTGATCCAGGATGATCCAATAAGCTATTGCAATAATCTAGCTAAGAATCGATGATAGCTTAGACTAGGATGATAATGATGACAGTGAAAAGAAGTGACATTGTGGGTATATTCTGAAAGCAGAGATACCAATATTTGATAAGGGGTTTCTCAATGTTGTGAGAAAGAGAAAGACATGAAAATCATGACTCTTAGTTTTTATGCAGTGATGACTGGGTGAATGGACGTACCATTTACTGAGACAGTGAACACCTGTCGAGGAGCCACTTACGGGTGTATGTTTGAGGAGCTCTGTTGGGGAAAGTTAGTTTTTATATGTCTAATAGACATCCAAGTGTAGATGTCAAGTAGTTAGTTGGATTTATAAGTCTGAATCTCAGGAAAGAGGTTAAAACTAGAGATATAAATTTGAGAGCCATCCATGGATCTATGTACTTAGAGCCAAAGAGCCTATATGTGTATTTTGGTAAGTTTGTCTCATTCATACGCATCGTATAGTGTAGCAAACACTTTTCTTATTCCATCCTCGTGTTACAATGAATGTCTCATGTTGAAGATCCATCCACCCAGAAAGACTCAGGTTTTCACCCTTTCTAAGACTTCGTTTTTCAACTTTTCATTTGGTATTTTGAGATATTCCAGTAACTTTCCAAGAGTTAACCTTTGGCTTAAGCTATGTCACTTTTAAACCAAAAGAGTCTTATTTAAGATAGCAGCAGTTATTCATTCATATATCTATCAACTCATCTATTATATATTATTTACTTGTATTCATCCATTTGGCAAGGGTTGAAAAGGATGAATTTTTGTGAGGCATTGGTGGACAGGTCAGGTGGAAAAGATACTTGCAGTATGTTTCTATTGATTATTTATAGCTTTGATATTAACAGTTGCCTATAAACCACAAAGGCTTAGCTACAGGCAGAGGCCTAGAATTTATTCCTGACTTCACTGAAAGCTTTAGGTTTGGTGGCACGAATGTACCTACCGAGATAAATAACATGTTCCCAGAGATGCTTTATTTTGCCAATTCACGCTCCTCTCCTTCCATTCTCTAATACTGGAGTGAGCTATCAATCTTACTGGCTCTCTCCAAAGCTGATAGTGTGGGAAAGAATCAGCCATTTTAAACCAGTTGTAGAGATATAGAGATAGAGTTCAAGGTACTAATTAATCTCTGCCATTACTTCTTATAAAGGCATATAATATGAAAGTAAAAAACATGAACGTATTTAACAAATTGATTATATAATACTAGAAAGTAGAACACATCTCTTACAATATAATCATAGAAAAACTTACTATCATCCCTACTGCTTCACAGTGATGCTTGTAATGCTACACCTTCATTAAGCCTGTGTCACGAAGTATTTGTAATTGCATATATTATCAGTCTCCTGCTCCTTAGAAGGGTGGCAAGGCTTTGTCTCATATACTTTGAGCATGTTATCAGGACAGATCAGTCCCTGGAGAAGGACATCATGCTTGGTAAAGTACAGGGTCAGTGGAAAAGAGGAAGACGCTCGATGAAATGGATTGACATAGTGGCTACAACAATGGGCTCAAGCATAACAATGATTGTGAGGTGACATAGGACTGGGCAGTGTTTCTTTCTGTCGTACAGAGGGTGGCTATGAGTCGGAACTGACTGGACGGCACCTAACAACAACATCAGTCTCACAGGAATGCCCCTTACGTCAAGTCAGTGATATTCTCATCCATTTATTGCAGTGTCACGTATGGTACCTTAAACGCATTTAATAATTCACAATATGCTCCTAAAAGGGGCGTGTGTGCTGTTCTCTATTCTTCCTGACTTTTCACAATGTTGTCTGACAATCTCACAAGGGAGATTTCTCAGTCAAGTTTTCTAATTAACTATTTCCCACCTTTTCAGAGACGCTCCCTTATTATTTTTGTCTGCCATCTCATCACTGACAGCTGCCCTGCTTATCTCCTTCCCTTCAAACCATTTGCGTAGCAACCTCAAACACTGCATTATTGATTAAAATCTTTCTCAGTCTGTAGCTAGTGTCATGGAATACTTTCCATACCTATCGGTTTTCATATTCTGGGGCCCGAGGCTGCTGTCTCACGAGGGAGCCCTGGTTACTTGAGTGAGGAATAGGATAAAGCCTCAGTTAGCGCTAAAGAGAGGCAGCGTTTTCCTCCCTTCCATCGACCTCTCACTGAATCACTGCCAGACAATCTGTCACAGGCTAGTGAGGGCTCCCGAAGCAAAGGGCACAGTATGATTCCTCGGATTTTTCATATCTGAAAGAACTGCGTGTCTCATGCTGCAGTAGTAAGGCAGAAAAGCCAGACAACACTCTTAGCCTCGTGTTACTGACATTTGTAAAGATTTGAAATAATGACATACATCATCACAAATGGGGAAGCCTTAAGTAGATGGTCAGTAAAAGTTTGTAAATGTGGCTTGAATACAATTATCTCCTTGAAAGTGCAAGAAGGGACTATCTGTGCTTAAAGGATTTAAATATGGGAGGGATGAGTATTGATCACAATAATCAGGGACATCTCCTTGGCAACCATTATGTTTTGAAGGATAGGGGCTGGATAGAGCAATATTAAAATTCAAAATGTAAATATCTTTTCATGGGAGACATTAAAGACTTTATTTGAATTTGAACTAATTATGTCTTAGTAGTAGCAGTAATATAATTTTAAGGCAAACAATATATCAATTTTATTATGGCCAGTAAAAACCATGATACACTCACTGTACTTCATCAAATTCCAGAAAATACTATTTCTGGTGTTGTCCATTAAATTTTTTTATTCAGGTAATTTGGACTAATGTGGAAGATAATCAGACTCAATGTCAAAGCAACTCAATTTCACTTCTCTAAAATGGACTTGTCTTCTGCTCCAGGAACATTTGTAAAACCACTTAGAAGTAGAGTACAACACGTAAATTGAGGAGACTTAAATCACTAAATTGCATTGTTTTGTCAGAAATTCTTTCATAAGCCATTTAATTTTTTTAAAAAAACTCAGTTTTATCTATAAAAGGAAGGGATTTGACTAGAAAATATCTTACATTTATTTTTACCTTAGCCATATGGGACTCTAAATATGTCAGATTTGTTGATGTGTCACTTTCGTGTCCTGACTTGGTAGTAACATATAGTTCCTGTCTTAATGATTTCTGTATTTTGGGTATCTACTGGACTTTAGGTACTATATCTAGGATGACATCTTAATCTTCTCATCATTTCTATGAAGCTGGTCTTACTATTTCTATCTTATAGATGTATTAATTGTATCATGGAGTATAAATACTTTGCCTGAGGACTTAAATCATGAAAACGGAGAACTGAACTCAGTCTAACTCTGTAAGAAGAGGGCATAAAAAAAAACAAAAACCAAGTGATGAAACCAAGGTCTTTCAATTTAAATATTGAAAGTCTGAAACACCAACCTTAAGAAATTAAAAGCAGGCTAAATGCTATGCTATGAGTCAGTCATCAAACGCAAGCTAAAGAGCTATGCAATTAGTTCATGCTCTTTTGCTGCATCTACAAGCACAAGCTCAAAGGAAGCTTACAAGCTTACTTAATGAAGGGGGCAAACAGGCAATTTTAAAAGTCTACCTTACAGAATTTCATTCATTGGATTTTACCTTGCATTCAGGGAAATGTTGTAATGGGAGACATCCTAGCTTCATAGTCAAGGCATTTTAAGAACTAAAATTCCATTACTTTCTGAGACTCCTACTCTCTCCATGATTATGTTATTGATCAGTAGAAATTCTCAGCCACAAAAGCAGGAAATTTAATAGATTCTAAGAATTTTACATAGTTTTTAGAAGAAAAATCATATCAGATAAATAATTTATTTCTGTTTTAAACAAAGAAATCCTTAGAATTTTAATTTGTCAGTAAATAATACTTCTGTTGTGGGTACTAATTAAAACAAGCTCATGCGAAATGGAATTACTGGCAGAAATGTAAATATTCAATATATATTATTTTAAATTGTCATAAAATCATAGACTGTTAAAGTATTCCAGAAATCATTTCATCCAACATTCTCATTTTACAACTGAGAAAATTAAGGCCAGAAAAAATTTCCGTCCTCACAGTCAAACAGTCAATGACAAGGGGAAGGTTAGCACTGAGCTGCCTGACACACAACCCAGTGTGCTCTGTGTTCTGATCTCCGTATTAGGGTCCCCATCCCAGACTGGTCTCTTATTCCAGACCTGGATTCTGTGTGTGTGTATGTCTGTGTGGACTTAGGTTTTATTCACCTAAAAAATATGTATTTCATATGCATTCTGTATCAGATCCTGTGGTAGGCTCTAGGGTTCCATGATAAGGCAGAAAAGATAAAGTGGCTGCTCCCATGCAACTTTCACCAATGAATACTTAATGACATATTAGGATAAGTTTTCTGAAGAAAGTGGAACAAAGGAGAAAAAGGGGGGATAGGAAATATTTTCTTGAGTTAGTGACACCAGAGCTGAAATCTGAAAAAAAAAAAAAGAGAGAGAGATCACTAATCAAAAAGTGGATTATGAGTTTCCACACAAAGAGCAGAATACAAGCAAATGCCAGGAGGCAAAGAAGATGACATCGAAGACAGAAAGTCTACTTAGCAGGGGCACCAAGACAGGGCTTCAAATCAGTTCAGACCAGCTCATTCCAATTTGAACTCCCACTGAGAATTTGCATTCTTACAAGTTCCCTGCTGTGAATCTGCATTTCAGAATTTCTGATATACTGAATCAGAATCTGCAGTTTAACAAGATCCCCAGGTGATTCTTATGTATAACTTTCTGGGAACTTGTTAGAAATGCAAATTCTCAGCAGAGGTTTGAGCCTGAAGGAACCAGTTGGAAGGCCCGCAGCAAGGACACAGGGCAGAGCGGTAGGAGAGGTGGTGCAGCAGCAGGCAGGAGCAACCACACACAGTGCTGATAAGCCGATTTAAGGACTTTTGTGTCTTTAAGTAAAGGGAAATGAGAACATTTCAAAACGCTTTACGCCCAGAGAGTAACATGATCAAATTTGCATTTTGAAAAGATTGTTTTTTGCTGCAGTTTGAAGGGCTGATTTGAAAAGACTCAAACTAGAGAAATGAAGACCCGTTTTAGGAGAGGCAGTTACAGCAGGTCAGGTTAGTGCTGATGGACGGCGGCGCGGAAGAGGGAGGTGCCGTCGGAGATGGAGCGAAGGGGCCGCAGAGTCTGGAAGTCCCTCAGGCCATGCTTTTTCTCATCTGCCGGTGACAGTTATTTTCTTCAGAGTGATCAGAATGCATATAGATATTTGCAAAAGAAAGGAGCAGCTTAAACCCTCTTTTCTTTTAATCTGAGAGTTTATGATTTACAAGTATGTTGTCAAAACTGTTCTTTTATTGTTTCTGACTTACTGGTATCTGGTGTGGGAAAATGATTTAGTACCTATGACTGTACAGTGACAAAAGGTAAAGTACTTACTAAATTTCCACTCATCATTACTTATCCGTTTGTTCGTGGTAAACAATGACTAAATTACATAGCCTTGTTTCTCCTGCACTAGAATGGTAGTGATTATTTCCATCAGAACAATAAAAGACGGAAGTTTGTATAAGAGGAAGAAGCCCTGGTGTTGGGGTGGTTAAGAACTTGGCTGCTAACTGGAAGTTGGCAGTTCAAACTCACCAGGAGAAAGATGTAGCAGTCTGTTTCTGTAAAGATTACAGTCTTGGAAATGCTGTGAGGAAGTTCTACTCTGTCTTATCAGGTCACGATGAGTTGGAATCAATGAGTTTGGTTTGGAGTTTTATGTATAAGAGGTCTGTAGGTGGGAACAACATACCTTGTTTGGAAACCCGGGTGGCGTAGTGGTTAAGAGCTACGGCTGCTAACCAAAGGGTTGGCAGTTCAAATCCACTAGGTGCTCCTTGGAAACCCCGTGGAACAGTTCTAGTCTCTCCTATAGGGTCGCTATGAGTCCGAATTGACTCGACGGCAACAGATTTTTTCGTCGGGTTTAGGTGGGGCAAACGATGTATGCTCCACTGCTAACCTAAAGGTTGGCGGTTGGAACCCGCCCCACAGTACCTGTGAAGATAGGTCTGGAGATCTGCTTCCATTAAGACTGCAGCCAAGAAAACCCTATGGAGCAGTTTTATGTGGTCACCATGTGGTCACCAGGAGTCAGAGTCAATTCAAAGGAAACTAACAATAACAACAGCATATATGTGTAAGTAAAAAAATGTGTCTTTGCTTGAAGGTAAATAGATACACTTAAATATCTATATATATCTAGATATAGCTATGTATATATAGCACCCAAAATACAGGATTGGTTCTGAAAACTATTGAAAATAAGGTACTAAAGAGGTGAATAAATGTGTTCATGAAGCACTTCCAAGAATTTTAGAAATACTCATCGGTAAGACACTTAGCTCATCAGTTTTCTCATATTGCCTTACTAATATTTAAAACTAATCAAATATCGACATCATTATCGTCTTCCTAGTCTAATTTTAGTTCTGAACCCTTCCAAAATAACATCTGTTTCCCCATGCCCAAAACGAGTAAATTTTAAGAAGGGGAAAAAAGTTTGATATTATTCGGTGGGTGTTGTTTTGTATCCTTGGAAAGGAATGAGAGGAAATAGTTTAGATATCATTTACAAAAATTTTAGGCTAAAAGTAAGATATCACAAACAATCTTTGTTTTTTGCTTTGGTCCAGTTGTGCTGACTTCGCCTGTATTGTGTGTTGCTTTCCCTTCACTGAAGTTGGCCCTTGTCTATTATTTAGTTAGTGATTTCCCCTTCCTCTCCCTCCCCACCCTCGTAACCATCAAAGAATGTTTTTTTCTGTGTGTAAACCTTTTCTTATAATAGTGGCCTTAAACAATATTTGTCCTTTTGTGACTGACTTCTTTCACTCAGCATAATGCCCTCCAGATTCATCCGTGTTGTAAGATGTTTTGCGGATTCGTCAGTGTTATCATTGCATAGCATTCCATTGTTTGTGTGTACCATAATTTGTTTATCCATTTTTTAAAATAGGAACAAATGTGTACAAGTATTTATTTTGTACTAGGCACTAATGCTTCATATTACTTACTAGTTTAAAATTCACATCAATTCTATAAGGCAATCACTATTATTATCCTTTACATAGATGAGGGAACAGGCTCAGAGAAGTTAAATAACTAGCCCAACTTTTCCTAGCTGGTAAGTGGAAGAGCAAGGATTTAAACCAAGCAGACTGCCCCCAGAGCCACTGGTCTTAGCTTTGCAGCATAGCCTGTCTACTTCATGACTACCGTGGGGTTTTAACCCAGGTGATTCTGATTTTTATCTGCGAATCATTAGACTGTCTGATACATATTCAGTTAACATGTATTTATTTTATTTTTTTTGTTCAGATAATTTTAAAACAAGTTTCTATTGAAAAGATAAATACGTGTGAAATACGAAAAACATTTTATATCAATTCTATTGTATCAGAAATATATTCCATTGTATCTAAAATATGCCTTTCAAATATACATTTAAAATGATGCAGAGAAAGAAATCCTATCATTATTCACTCATATTTCTTCTTATAAACTTTTAGAGAATGGACACGAGAATACAGTAGATTCTATTATTGTTGCTAATTATTCACACTTTGCTTTCCTATCAGAGAAACATATAACCTTTCCCATTGCCACATGATTTGCAGTGCCCCTGTATGAGGAGCATACTTCTCTCCATTGGTCTTCTTTTTAGAAACCAACTTTCCCCATAGAATGTAACAAATGTGACTCCAACAAGTAGGTTCAGGTGCCAGTTACATTGGCTTTAACTGCCTTAGTCTTTCTCTCTACCTTGAAAATGGCTTGTCACAAGTAAGAGATGCTCCTTTCAGCCTGAGTCCTGGAATGAAGAACACACTTCTAACAGACACCCGCAGGTAAGAAGCAGTATGAGTAGAAATACACTGCTGTTCTAAGATGAGACTGTGGACCTGTTTTACCAGAGCATACAGGTAATAAACATATTTTATTATTATTATTTTTTAATTTCAAAAACTCAGGTTCATATTTCTACTTGTATACAATATGGAGTAACAGGAACCAGATTTATCCTTCTCCCTGAAACAAATAAAAAACAGGCTAAGTGTATGAAACGAGAGTTTCAGCACATCGGACGTGAGGCAATGAAGGGCAGTGATTCCTGAAAGCCTAGAAACAGACAATTTACCCCACGCTTGCCCAGGGTACAGCTCTGAGAGAGTTTTCAGGCCTTGGTAGAGGGAGAGGACACCAAGCAGATTCCATGAGTTGAGGAGATCAAACTAAGCACCCAGGTAAACAAGCTGGCTAGAATTCATCGGCAGAGTTCAGGGGACGAGAGAGATGCACAGAGAGAAAACTGTGGACGTCTGAAGAGGTTCTCGCTCAAGTATTCATCCACATAATGATTGGTGCACGAAACCACCCAAGGCCAGGGAAAGAACAATCAAAAGAACGAGAGGTAACAATGCCCAGCACTCAAACTAAGACAGAAATCATGCCTTTCCACCAGTCAGTCTGGAAAAACTTATGTATGACTCACGGGGCAGTGGGTAGAATACACAGACGCATCTTACCTCAGTTGTGGAAAATAATTAGTCCTCAACAGAGTAGTGTTCTAGATATGTCTAACAACTTTTAAAAGAAAAATTGAAAGATTCAAACTCTTTTCAAGTAACTGCATGCAAGAACGAGGTTGGTAACATTTATGAGAAAACAAAAACACCAAACAAAAAACAAACCAGTTGCTGTTGAGTCGATTCTGACTCATAACAACCCTATAGGACAGAGTAGAACTGCCCCATAGGGTTTCCAAGGAGTGGCTGCTGGATTCAAACTGCTGACCCTTTGGTTAGCAGCCTGAGCTCTTAACGAACTGTGCCATCAGGGCCCCTCAAAAAAAAAAAAAAAAAAGTAAAGGTAAAAAAAATCACCCCAGGAAAAAAAAAACTCAAAATGTCTGGAAACTAATAAAGAATGACCAAGCATGTTAAAAAAAACAAAAAACAAAAAAACAATAAAATAGGACCTATGATGAGAAGAGAAATCAATAGAAACTGTGCTAAGATTGACATAGATGTTAGAATCAGCAGACAAGGACTTTAAAACAGTTATTTTTATCTGTATCCATATGTTCTAAAATTTATACAAGGAAAAAGAAGACGTACAAATCACCCAAACTGAACTTGTAGGGATGAAAACTACAATGCCTGGGATGAAAAATACACAGTATGGGATTAATAGAAGATTAGATATAGAAAAGATTAGCATGCAATTTCAAGACACAACAATGGAAATCATCCAAAATAAAACACTGATAGAAAAGAGTTTGACAGATTAGATTTTGAAAAAAAGCTAAAAAAGAAAAATATATATGATTTCTACAAAGAATGTCCTGTAAAGACAGAAGTATGTAAAAGGATGAAAAAAGGCACACTAAGCTAACATGAATCAAAAGAAAGCAGGAATAACTATACAAACGCCGGACAAAGTAGATTTCAGAACAAAGAATAATGTGAGGGATAAAGGAGGTCGTTTTATAATGATAATGGGGTCAGTTCATTCAGTGACTTTATAATCTTGAATATTTGTGAACCTGAACACAGAGCTTCAAAATATATGAAGCGAAAACTGATAACACTACAAGAAGAAACTGACAAATCCAAATTTATCCTTGAAGATTTCAATACCCCTCTCTCAATAATTGATAGAACGAGAAGACAGAAAACAGTAAGTAGAAGACTAGACCAATATTAACAACCCACTTGACTAATCCACATTTATGAAATGCTCCACGCAACTACAGCACAATCTACTTTCTTTTCAGTGCACAAGGAACATTTATCAATATAGATCATGTTCGGGGTCATAAAACAAATCTCAATAAATATAAAAAGATTCAAGTTCTACAGAATAGATCTCTGACCACAATCACATTAAATAAAAATCAGTAACAGAAAGATCTCTAGAAAACCCACAAGTATTTCGAGACTAAATAACACATACCCAAATAACCCATGGGCAAAGAAAATAGCAAAAAGAAAATTAGAAAGTATTTTTAACTGGATGAAAATGAAAACAAAACATATCAGAATGTGTAAGTTGATGCTAAGGCATTATTTAGGGAGAAGTTTATAGCACTTACTTATGTTGGAAAAAAAGAAAAGTTATAAATCAGTGACTTCAGCTTTCCTGTTAAGATACAGGGAAAACAAGAGCCAATTAAATGCAAAGTAAATAGAAGAAAAGATATAATAAAGATCAAAGTGAAAATCAATATAGCAAATCAATAAAATCAAAAGCTGGATCTTTGAGAAGATGAATAAATAACAAGACTTCAACCAGACTGATCGGGAACAAAGAGGGAGAAGACACAAATTATCAATATTAGAAATGAGAAAGGGCAAATCACTACAGACTCTCTATATAGTAAGAGGATAATAAGAAAATATTATGAACAATTGTATACCAATAACTGTAACAATCTAGAAGAAATGGACACATTTCTTGAAAAACACAAACTACCAAAGGTCATTCTGGAAGAATCTAGAAAGTCTGAATAACCATATGTCTATTTTAAATATTGAAATTATAGTTAAAAACTTATCCACAAAATAAAACCCCAAGCCTGCATAGTTTATTGGTGAGTTCTACCAAATATTCGAGGAAGAAATAGCACCAATTCTACAGAAATTCTTCCAGAAAATTGAAAACAAGGTATTACTTTTGAATTCATTCTATAAGTCCGTTATTACACTGATTCACAAACCAGAATTAAAATAAGATTGCAGACAATATCCTTCATGAACATAGATACAAACACATTAAAAAAAATTTTAGCAAATCAGATCCCGTAATATATAAAAAAGATAAGACATCATGATCAAGTAAAGTTTATTACTGGAATGCAAGGTTGGTTTAAAATTGTAAAATCAATCTATGTAATTATCCATATTAGCAAGGTGAAAAAGGAAAACCATATAATTTCAGTAGACACAGCCAAGGCATTTAATAGAATCCAGCATCCATTGTTGGTAAAAATTCTCAGCAAACTAGGAAGGGAAGCAAAATTCCTCAACCTAATAAAGGGCATCTATAAAAAACCTAGAGCTAACATCATTCTTAATAGTAAAACCAGTGTACTTGCTCTCTAAGTTCAAGAATAGGACAAGTATATCTATTCTCATCACTTCTATTCAACATTGTACTCAATGTACAGGCAGTGAAATCAGAGAATACAAAGAAATATAAGGCTTCCATATTGAAAAAGAAGTAAAAATGTCTTTATTTGCAGACAACATGATTGCCTCTATAGAAAATCAGATGGAATGTACAAAGATGTTACTAGAACTAATAAGTGAATTAAGCAAGTTGGCAGAAGAAAAGATCAATATGCAAAATCTGTTATATTTCCATAAACTAGTAACAAACAATTGGAAAATAAAAAAAATTTAAATACCATTTACAGTAGCATAAAATTATGAAATTCTTATGGATAAATACGATACAAAATATTAAAGACAGTAAAAACTATAAAACATTGCTCAGAGAAATAAACGTGGGCCAAATTTAATAGAGGCATAGTCTCTGTTCATGGGTAGGACACTTCAATATTGTGAAGATAGCAATTCTCCTCAAATGGGTCTATAGTTTCAATGCAGTATCAACCAATATCTCAGCAAGCTTTTTGTAGAAATTGACAACAGCACTCAAATTCCATATTAAAATGCAAAGGACAAAAATTAGCCAAGACAAAAATTAAAACAAGGAACCAAATAGGAGAACTAACACTATCTGATTTTCAGGACATATTTTACAGTAATTAAGACTATGTCGTACTGGGTTAAAGACAGCCACAGTGATCAATGAAACAGACAGAGAAATCAGAACACACATATATGGACACTCTTTGCAAAGGTGCAAAGGTCCATGGAGAAACAATAGTCTTTTCAATAAATGGTGTTGGAAAAATTGTATAGCCATATGCAAGAAAATGAACTATGATCTGTATCCTGCACAATATACAAAACTCATTATGGCTTTTAGGCCTAAATGCAGGTCCTAAAACTATAAACGTTCTATAAGGAAGCAAAGAATAAAACATTGTGACATTGATTTAGGCAAAGCTTTCCTTGGTACAGTCCCAAAAGCCCAGTCCATGAAAGGATAAATTGACAGATTGGACTTCATTCTAATTAAAAACTTCTGTGCTATTAAAGACACTGTTAAGAAAATGAAAAGAAAATCTGCTCTGTGGCTATCATGGATTGAATTATGTCTCCCCAAAAATGTGTGTATCAGTTTGGCTGGGCCATGATTCCCAGTATTGTGTGATTGTCCTCCATTTTGTGGTTGTAATTTTATGTTAAAAAGGATTAGGGTGGGATTGTATCATCCTTACTAAAGTCACATCCCTGATCCAATGTAAAGGGAATTTCCCTGGGGTGTGGCCTGCAGCACCTTTTATTTTACAAGAGATAAAAGGAAAGGGAAGCAAGCAGGGAGTGGGGACCTCCTACCACCAAGAAAGGCCAACAGAGAGAGAAAGCTTTACCCTGGAGCTGACGCCCTGAATTTGGACTTGTAGCCTACTAGACTGTGAGAGAATAAGCTTCTCTTTGTTAAAGCTATCCTCTTGTGGTATTTCTGTTATAGCAGCACTAGATGACCAAGACGGTGGGTAAAAAAAGTTTGTAAATCATATATCAGATAAAGGATTTGTATCAGAACATATAAATAGCTCTCAGAACTCAATAATAAGAAAACAAACAATACAATAAAAAAATGGGTAAAATATATAAACAGATAATTCACCAAAGAAGGTATATGGATGGCAAATAAGCACAAGAAAAGATGTTCAACATCTAGTAAATAGGGAAATGCAATTTAGAACCAAAAATAGATACCACCAAAATTAAAGATTAATAATGACAAGCGGTGGTGTGGATGTGGAGGAACGGGACTTCTCAGACACTGCTAGTGGGGATGTATAGTTTTAACTCGACTTTGGAAACAGTTCGTCAGATTCTTAGAAGGTTAAATGTACACTTACCATATGATACAGCCATTCCACTCCTAGATATTAACCCAGAGAAAGTGAGAGCATATGTCAGTAAAAAGACTCCTCCACTAACGTTCACAGCAGGTATACATGGAATAGACAAACTGGAAAGAGCCAATATGACCATTTACAGGCAAATGGATAAACAAGCTGTGGTCCATGCAGACAATGGAATACTGCTCAGAAAAACAAAGAATGAGCCACACTACAACATGGATGACTCTCAAAATGGTTACGATGAGTAAAAGAAGCCAGACAATAAACAGTACATACTGTGTGACTCCTATAAAAGTCTAGAAAATGCAAACTAATCTACAGTGGCTGAAAACCTATCCGTGGTTGCCTGGAATATGGATGAGGGAATTGCAAGTAATTATAAAGGACTACAAGGAGTCTTTGGGGCTGATAGATAGGTTCACTGATTTAGTAATCTATGGTGATTATTTCACAGATGTATACTTACATCAAACCTTATCAAGCTGTAGATTTTAAGTATGTGCAGTTTACTATATGCTAATTGCCTGGTGATCTACTTCCAAAAAATTAGACAATGAAAACCCTACAGGTCACAAAGGTCAAATCCTGTTGTGTGCGGGGTCACAGAAGCTAACAGCAAAAGTTGTTAAAAACAACAACAAAAAAGCAAGCTTCAGGTTAGAAACGATACAGCTCCCAACACAACCTAGGATAGAAACATTTGTAAATGTTTAAATACACACAAACACACACATACACAACAGAAAAGTTTCTCCGTTTTCTCCCTTTACATTTTTCAAACCACCTTAACATGCGAATTTAAAGGTTTTTCTGCTTCTTGGCAAAGAAGCATCAAGAAGACTAGATTCCATCGAACATCCCTATTTTGCATTTTGCGAACTGATGTACCCATTTGCACAAAAGGCTGTGTACTACATACCGGCTAAAACGTATCTTCCTCTATGTTCAATCTGTTTAAAGCACTTTTACACAATTAGGTCCCTGATGTTTGCTTTACTTCAAACAATTTCATATTACCTCACTGTCAAATTTCATGATGTAATATTAGTATAAGTTTTTATTCAATTACTCCTTCAATAACCATTTACTGAACATCTCAAATAAGCCAGACACTGTGCTGGGTCCTAAGCTTAAAATCATAAAAATGATATGGTCTTTGTTATCAGTTAGGGTCTTTTGAAGGAGACAGATGTGTAAATAAATAATTACATGCAACATTACACATAGAATAATAGAGTAATAGAGATACGGGGTGAAACAGAGAAATAAAAGGAGTGGTTAGCTTTTACTGCAGAGAGGATGGGGAGTAGGCAGTGGGAAGGGGTGTTTTTCAGGGAAAGTTTCATGGAATAAGATCCAATTCAACTGAGTTTTGAAGAGTGAGTGCAATAGATGAGGATGCTTAGGGAACCGGAATTAAAATAATTAAGTGAAAGCAAGGTAAGAATTTGGTAAGAGCCCTGGTCGCACAGTGGTTAAATGTTTGGCTGCTAACCGAAAGGTTGCCAGTTTGAATCCACCAGCCGCTCCTTGGAAACCCTATGGGGCAGTTCTTCTCTGTCCTATAAGGTTGCTATGAGTTGGAATCGACTCGATGGCAACAGGTTTTGGGTGTATAATATGCTGTCACTTGATTCTGGCCATTATCCTGAAGGTAGAGAAAAGGTTTTAAATAATTTATGCAAGGTAGTGATATGATCACATCTATATGGAGAAGAAATTAACATACTGATATTTAATCTTGGCTTCTTGCAATATAATGGCATGTCTATCAAAAGAATACCAATTTTGTTTTTTTTTTTCTTCAAATCTTTTAAGAAATGATTTGTTGGTAGCTTTGAAACCCAAATGCTTTCATCATGCTAGTGTTTTGTCAAAACATATTCCCAACTAAAGACATGGCTATATTATTTTACATGGAAAATAGATTTTAATGCTTTTTGCATCTTATAGGTAATCCGTGTGTAGAGGATTGCTTTCCACTTGCACCTACCTTTGGTGTTGCTATCTTAGCGTGATGCTGGCCACTTCTGAGCTTTAGGGAGAACACTTGGTTGGGAAGCTAAGTTAATGGAGGAAGGAAATTGTGGCTATCCTCTCTAATGTCGTGACTTTTCTTTTCCCCCAAGAATGAAAGCAGTTTTATGCACAGGATAACCAGTTTTATTAAAGAAAAATGATGATACCTGTGGTCCTTGAAAATACACAGAAGAAATATATTTGACATGGGAGAGTTTATTAGACCCATCTTTGACATTTTTTTCTCTTACAGAAATAAACTTCAGCAGCCTAGTTGTCCCTCAGATTAAAGGTTCCTTTTTCTTAGCTTTTTTCTTTTTTTTTTTTTTTCAGGCTGTTGATCCCAGAACTTCTGTGATCAAATTTTTTAAGAAGACCATGCCTTAGAACTTCTCCTCCCAAGTCATCACAGGAAATGAAAGGATAAAGCTCAACTACAACATTTCTCAAAATGGTACACAACAGTCTCTCTAAATATTTGGAACATGTGCAGCACGGCCTTAAGTGGCCAGTCGAAAAACCATTTGAAACAAAGGAAAAACTCTTGTCTTGATACAAGGTAGACAGCTGATAGAATATAAAATATTAAAACATCTCCACTTGATACATGACTACAGAAGATTCTGACTTTTCTAAATGTATGAAAATGGTAAACCCTAACTTGAGAAGGGAAGGTCTAATTTTTTTACAGGATTTAGTAAAAATCCAATCAAAATAAGAACTTGATTCAACAAAAGCTGCCACTCCTGAGGAAACATCTTGCCAAGAATTACCAGCAAACATTTTAGAATTAGTTACTTTTATATCAACTGAACATTTTATGGACTTTTTTCTTTCTTAACACCAGATTCTTATAGTCTCCCCTACAAACATCTTGTCTTTTCCATTTTTGTTCATATTTAGTTTTTGGCAAGTACAGCTTTTATAATTATATTATGTTGGAGCAGAACCAAATTTAGGAAAAATTGTAAAGTACAAAAAAATTTTCTTTGGCTCACCTCCCACATTTAGTTTTTCATGGAGTAATAGCGTTTCTCTCCATCCAAGTTTCCCTGGACTCCTGTGGTGTTGTTCCTGGGATCTCTTTGACTAAACCCTACTGAGGTGTTGGCACCTAAAAACATGTGTTAATATCTCCATGAGGGCTTTTGCATTTCTAGTCAAGGGAAGTACTGTTGAGAAGACCAGTTATGAAGAGGCCACCTTGGCTTCTAAGGGTATATCACAAGTGTCTTTAGTAAAAAACCTACACATCATGAATTAAACCAGCATTCATGTTCGAAGGAAGTAAAATGAAAGCATGCACTTGTGCTATTTGCAGTTTCAAAATTTTGCCCGAGGATTCCTAACTCTTGCATGTAATCTCAAGTTATTTTCTCTTTGTGTAAAAAATGTTCAAGAGTGGAGAAGAGAAAGTAACAATAGAGAGTGCTCTTGTGAGTGACTGATACTGTGAGAAAGGGAAACTTCAAAACACAGGTTGAACATTGCACTATGCATCTCACCTGAAGCATGCCGGCCACTCCAGTCCACCAAATGCAGTTCCCTTGGGACCTACGCTGGATGGATACCCAAGGTCTCATGAGGTAAAGGCTAGGACACTTGCTCTTTCTGACCAGGCAGTGCTGTGGCTGATTAATATCCACCCGAAGCCACAATCACCTTCTGATCTGAGGAGCAGGTGACGTGGAGATTCTGAAGTGTCTTGATAAATTATGCAGACATATCAAACAATATACATAGCAGATTGAATGATTCAGTCACCAAAGTGGTTTGCTTAGTCCTTTTAAGAATTCAATCGGATAGCCCCATCATTAATCATTGGCAACTCCTAGCTTGAGCATGCTGAGAAAACAGTGTTACATGGATACCACATAAGAGCTATTTTCCCCCTAATGGAATAGTTGGGAAAGGAGAGAGGAAGGGAAGAAAATAGACAAGATTATTCCAATTATCTTTGAAATTTTACTTCCTGTATTCAGTTTCAGACAGAATCCCCACCTCTGCCAGCCAGCCAATTTCTTCACAATGTCCATTGCTTTTCCATCACTACATCTTATCCTAAGCCTTCCTTCCTCCTTGCCAATACAAATCACACCCACCCATCAAGCATCTCTCAAGGCTCTTATCAAAGGCCAAAGGTTGCGTGCTCCATATTTGTCCATTTTGTAACCACTCCAGTCTCCACTTAGTTCCTTTGACAATTGCATATCTGCTCTCCTCATTTACAACATCTCTTCTAGAACAGTCACAAAAGGTCATTTGAATACATTACTGTTGTTTTCCTCTTTGTCTTTACCCACCTCCTTAACTATTTTGTAATATTCTTAAGTGCAAGAGCTTTTATCTTATATATGTTGGACTATGAATAAAGCGTTGGTATTTACAAAATTATAGGAAAAATGACTTGCTCTACTACTTCATTCCAAATTCACAAAACAGGAAGCTCATTTTTGTTACACAAAATAACTTAATACATGGGAATTAAAAAAAAGTCATTTATAGTTTATTTAGACCTGAATTATTCCACAAAGCATTTAAAGCAGGAAGAAAACATAAAAAATATACATTTATTTCAGCAATAAATACTAAGAATAAATTAGCAAGTAAATATTAAGGCATTTCTAAGACAAATATATTAAGTTCAATAGCCTTTATTATTATTCTCATAGTAGAAAACCCATTGTTTTCACTGTTTTATAATAGTCCTCCTAGATATCCTAATAAAGATCAATTGATAAATGTTAAATATCTTTACATAGGTCTCTAAGTTACTTGGGGAAAAAGATAGGTCCTTCCGATTTTTTTTTTTTTTTAAATACATTTATTGGATCTTCTCAGTAATACCAACAGGAATTTACTTTTATCATTTTTTTTTTTTTCCTAAGAAGGTATAGAGAGAGTACACCTACAGACACTGGAGGGGAAAAAGTAGAAGTCCAAACTCCCTAGCTTGGTTCATAAGCCCTTCTGGATGTGGTCCTCTCTAGTATCCTCCACCCCTGCCATCGCAGGTCCCAACATTCACACAGATATGTGGCATATTCTTAGAGGTCTACAGATGCCTCTTATGTCATCTCTCTTGGGAAGTTCCTACCCTACTCTGTCTGGCTGATTAGTCCTCCTCCTTCAGGATCCAGCTTTGTTGCAACTTCCCTGGAGTCTCCATTCTTGATTCCCTGGTTTGCCTATCTAGTGTCTGCTCTTTGTGCTTCCCTCCATCTTGTGTTTATTTTCAGCTCAACATTTATCATAATTTACTATAACTGCCCATTTCCTGGTTTACTTCTCCAGCAATGTGTTATCTTCTGAGGGAGGGATCTGTCATTCAGGTCTGTATCCCAGGTACTAAGCACAGTGCCTGGTATGTAACAGACGTTCCACAGGTATTGACTAAATGACTGACTGAAAGAATGACGAAAAATATGGCTGTTCCATTTGAGTGGATCCAAGATTTTTTCTCTCTTCCTATAAGAATGAGAACGTATGATACAGGGGCCTTCCTATGCAATTTTGTGAGGAAGATACTGATACATCCAACCATGAGTTTTGGAGGACACAAAAGCAGAAGACTTGCTGGAGACTCCAGCAACCTTATAAAGCTTATAGTCTGTCCCTGGAAGCAGCATTCATTAGCAGAGCCTCAAAATAGGCTGTAGGATGTAGAAATGACCAGTTGTATTCTCAGTGGCTGAAAGGAAACAAACGCAACTCAATAGCTAACACCTACTTAGCACTTAAGGAGCCCTGGTGGCAAAGTGGTTAAGCCCTCCTCGGTTGCTAACCGAAATGTTGGTGGTCTGAACCCACCAGCCACTCTCCTGGAGAAAGATGTGGCAGTCTGCTTCCATAAAGATTACAGCTTTGGAAACCCTATCGGGCAGTTCTACTCTGTCCTATAGGGTCGCTATGAGTCAGAACTGACTTGACAGCAATGGGTTTGGTTTTCTACTTAGCACATATTACGCATAGGTACCTACACTCATTTCTTTGCATACACTATCTTATTTAATACTCACAAAAACCATACTATTCCAATTTTACAAATTATACAAGTGAAGCTGTAAAAGGAAAGTTCTCAGACATTTTATTTACTTATGAGCATGAGTCACAGTGTGGCTGCAAGAAAAAAAGGTCTCTAGTAGGTTAATTCAAAGATTCACTCTCGGTAGGCACATTTAATAGGAAAGAAGATAGTTAGAATTAAATGTAAGAGAATTAATTATCTAAGCATTACATGATCAATATTAGATAATTATCTAAGCATTACATGATCAATATTAGACTAGATTAAATAAAAGAAAATATAAATAGAACAGAATGCCTTTGGTTGTATTCACTCTTGACTGACAGGGAGGTGGTGAGTGACTGCTTGTCTAGAACAAGTCCTACTCTCATTAAAGGTTATCCAAAAATTACATAAGCATTTTATCTGGAATGATTTATCTCTTCCCCAGTGAGTCAGACCATCCAAAGAGGTTCTGTCCTAGGCCAGGTTTGGGAAAAATATTCTTCATTAAGGCTTAGATTGGTTAATCAGTTTTTCCAAATATGCATGGTCACTATCTCAGGGTGCTCTTCCTAAGCACTGATTTAAAATTGCAACCCTACAATCACCACTCACTCCTTACCTTTTTCCTGAAGGTTGTATTTCTCCCTAACACTTGTCAACTTCTAATAATCTGTTTAAAACCTACTTATGGATTGCAGGTATTGCGTGTCTCCTCCCCTTAGTCCTTCAGCTGCTGGAGGGCAGGTCCTTTTGTCTATTTTTGTTTTGTTTTGTTTTTTTACTGCTATGTTCACAGTGCCAAGAAAAGTTCCTGGCACATAGTAGACTCTCAATAAATATTGTTGAAAGATGGTAGAAAGGAAAGAAGAAGGGAAGGAAGAAAAGAGGACAGAGAAATAAAAGAAAGAACAAAGGAGAAAAATGTAAACATTTTCGAAAATCACTTAGCAAATTCTTGGGGTCTATATTTAAATTGTAAAGCCCTGGTGGCACAGTAGTTAAGTGCTATGGCTGCTAACCAAAGGTCAGCAGTTCGAATCCCCCAGCCGCTCCTTGGAAACCCTAGGGGCAGTTCTACTCTGTCCTATAGGGTCACTATGAGTTGGAATCGACTTGACAGCAGTGAGTAATATTTAATTGTTAGATTAAAATTAATTTTGCATATATACGTACTTTTCCTTATATTTAAATTTTTCTCTGTATACTTGTATTATGGCTGCTACAAGATGCTTTCAACTGCAGCTAGGAAGATGGTTCTATCTCACATAACTGTTAATTCTCAGTGTCTTAGGGAGACACTGAGTTACTTGGGAAACTCCTGAAAGGTTCACTAACACAGCTGTTATACTTACAAGTTCTTCATTATGAGTTGAAAGTTGTTTTGGACTCCAAATTCCCCACTCTTAGGATACCACAAGGGCATAGGATACAGAGCTCTGCTAATTGAGGGAACGCCCCAGCTGACCCAACTGGCCCACGTCCTACTGCTGTCACTCCCCTAAGGCCCACCACACCTACTGGAAGGATTTAACACAATCCCTTCACCTTCACTTCCGAAACAAAAGCCCAAATGGGAGCTTTCTTAAAAGGCAACTACAGATGAAAGTGAAGAGGACTTGAAGCACTTACTGATGAAGATCAAAGACCACAGCCTTACACAATACAGGGGAAACTAGCACAACTTGTACAAGGAAAGGTCACGGAATCTCCACAGACACATCCAAACTCCCTGAGGGACTGAATTGCTGGGCGGAGGGCTGTGGGGACCATGGTCTCGGGGAACATCTAGCTCAGTTGGCATAACACAGCTTATAAAGACAATGTTCTACATTCTACCTTGGTGAGTAGTGTCTGGGGTTTTAAAAAGCCTGTGAGTGGCCATCTAAGATACTCCACTGGTCTTATCCCTTCGGGAGCAAGGGAGAATGAAGAGAACAGGATACAAGGAAAAGATTAGTCCGAAGGACTAATGGTCCACAGCTACCAAGGCCTCCACCGGACTGAGTCCAGTACAGCTAGATGGTGCCCGGCTACCCCGCTGACTGCTCTGACCAGGATCACAACAGAGGGTTCTGGACAGAGCTGGAGAAGGATGTAGAGCATAATTCTAACTCACAAAAAAAAAGACCAGATTTACTGGCCTAAAGGAGACCAGAGAAGCCCCGAGAATATGGCCCCCAGACACCCTTTTAGCTCAGTGGTGAAGTTATCTCTGAGGTTCACCGTTCAGCCTGGGAGTGGACAGCCCTGTAAAACCAAATGGGACTAATGAGGTACAGTAGTCCAGTGACAAGGGCCAGAAGGCAGAAGGGGACAAGGAAGCTGGTGATAGGGAACCCAAGGTTGAGTAAGGATATTGTTGATGTGTTGTGAGATTGTTAACCATTGTCATAGGGCAACATTTGTAGTAACTGTTAAATGAGAAACTATTTTGTTCTGTAAGCCTTCATCTTAAGTGAGAATAGCAGCACAATTGGAAGAGCGTAGTCAATGTCACTGAACTGTATATGTAGAAATTTTTGAAATGGTGTATCTTTGGCTATGTATAGTTTCACCAAAATAAAAAGTTGAGAAGTTAGAGGGTTGACATGTTGTGGGGTTGTTAACCAATGTCATAAAACAATATGTGTACTACTGTTTCATGAGAAACTATTTGTTCTGTAAGCCTTCACCTGAAGTACAATTAAAAAAAAAAAATAGGAAAAAAAAAAAACAAAAGACCACAGCCTTCAGCATGGATTGCACCTCAACATAAAGAAAACAAAAATGTTCACATCTGGACCAATAAGCAACATCATGATAAATGGAGAAAAGATTGAAGTTGTCAAGGATTTCATTTTACTTGGATACACAATCAATACCCATGGAAGCAGCAGTCAAGAGATCAAAAGACACACTGCATTGGGCAAATCTGCTGCAAAAGACCTCTTGAAAGTGTTGAAAAGCAAAGATGTCACCTTGAAAACTAAGGTGTGCCTGACCCAAGCCATGGTGTTTTCAATTGCTTCAAATGCATGTGAAACTGGACTATGAATAAGGAAGACCGAAGAAGAATCGACACCTCTGAATTGTGGTGTTGTCGAAAAATATTGAACATACCATGGACTGTCAAAAGAACGAACAAATCTATCTTGGAAGAAGTACAACCAGAATGCTCCTTAGAAGCAAGGATGGTGAGACTATGTCTCATATACTTTGGACATGTTATCAGGAGGGATCGGTTCCTGGAGAAAGACATCATGCTTGGTGAAGTAGAGGGTCAGTGAAAAAGAGGAAGACCCTCCATGTGATGGACTGACACAGTGGCTGCAACAATGGACTCAAGCATAACAAGAATTGTGTGGATGTAGTGATGGAATAATTTGGAAAAGGATAATGAAAACAGCAGCATAACTGGAAGAATGTAATCAATGTCACTAAATTGTACATGAATAAAATTGTGGGGATGGCACAAGACCAGGCAGTGTTTTATTCTGTGGTACATAGGATCTCTATGAGTCAGAACCAACTCAATGGCACCCAACAACAACACCAACAACAGCTTTTCAACTTAGTGGAACTAATCTCCCTGAGGCAAAGGCAGAGCAGTGGTTAAGCACTAGGCTGCTAAACCAAAAGGTCGGTGGTTCAAACCCATCAGCCTAGTCGCTGGCAGGAGAAAGCTGTGGCAGTCTGCTTCTGTGAAGATTTACAGCCTTGGAAACCCCATGGGGCGGTTGTACTCTGTCCTATAGGGTCACTATGAGTTGGCATCAACTCGACGGCAATGGGTTTGGGTTTTTTTATATGTGTGTGTGTGTGTGTGTGTGTGTATTTTAAGGTAGACAAACACTATATCAAAAACATAACAAAAACTAATGTCTCAATAAGTGTTTATGGCTCACATATTTGCTTACTCTCCAGAATCGAATTTCAAGCCTGAATACATTTTTAAAAAGGATCAAACTGTTTGGAGGCTTAAAAGGCAGCAGTTTGTTTGTTTTCCTTGCCTCTTAAACACCTGGTTCTGGACAGACTGGCTTTTCAGAATACGCCACCCGAGACGTATGTGTGTACAGACCTTACCACCCAGGTTTGTCCTGGCCCATGCTGGTTTAAGCTTGGTATCCTCATATGGAAGTAGCACCCTATCTTACTCTAGCAGTGTCCCGTGTAGGACAGTAGATTTCAGCCGTGGGGTACAGCTTAAAGTCCGCGTTGGTCAGAAGACCAACCCTTGGCCTTTCATCTCAAGGCATCCCTCCCAGCCTCGGAGTGTTTTTATCAGCACAGACTGACTGAAGCCAGCTCTGAAAAGTTATCAGAAATTCTGAAAGGGAGCTCATGGATAGACAGTAGCTGTATTGTTGCAAACACTCAGAGAGGCACAAGCCTTAGGAATTTTTCCCAGAAATATTCCCTTTTTGGTTTTCATGAGCTTGAAGTCAGAAAATGCCCTATAACATAACAGTAATGTCAAATTCCAAAAGCAGCCCTGTGAGATCTTTTGCCAGCATGTAATTTACTTGATAGAGTTCTAAGGCTTTCGTGTGTCATGACTCACACTGTTGGTGATGTAAGATCAAGCCACAAAAGGAACAGACCCAATGTTTCACCAGGGAGCTACCTGCATTTTGCAAGATATTTTCCAGTGATAATAAGTAGTACTATAATATAGTCGCTGACAATTCGGTTCTTGTCTGAAGTCCATAATATCCCCAATATTTCCACTTGAAGAGTTTCAATCTATGACTATGACTTTTTAAATTCCTCATGATAAAACAGGTTGTTAACATTTTAAGATGAGGGCAGGATCAAGGATGGTGACTGGGGTCAAGATAAAAGCTGAATTCTTGACCCACCTCTTGTGTTTAAAATTTAGCTAAGAAATGACATAAGAGTGCTAAATCAAGATTCAATTAAAAGAAATAGAAGAATTGGCATGCTGGCGCATTAATAACGCATACTGCCCCAATCCTCTATCTAACATTGGCTGCTGAGGAGATTTTGGCAAAGACTCGCTGGTGATATTTAGCATTAACCTTCTAAAGTTAGGGCTTCAGGTGAAGCAGAGGCCCTGAGTGGTGTAAACCAGTCAGCTGCGAACCAAACAGTTGGCAGTTCAAATCCACCCAGAGGTTCCTCGGAAGAAAGGATTGGTAATCTACTTCCGAAAAACCAGCCTTTGAAAACCCTATGGAGCACAGGTCTATTCAGACACACCTGGGGTTGCCATGAGTGGGAATCTACACCATGGCAACTGGTTTCAGGTGAAGAGCCCATTCAAAGAAGAAATGCAAATGGTAATTAACCCAAAATGTGTTCAGCCGTATCTAGTATTCACACAATTGCAACTTAGCATACACAGAAAACATGTTTTCCCCTATCGACTTGGTAAAGTTTTAAAAAAGATAGTACTGCCTACTGTTGGTGAGGAGCCCGACACCCTCACCCTGCTAATGGGAATGTACGTTTATAGAGCTTTTCTAGAGAGCTATTTGATACTGTTAACACCCTCCCCCAAACAAAAAAGACTGTAAAACCTTTGACTGCACAGTTTCTACTAATTTTTCCTATAAAAAAATAATACAAAAATTAAATCAGAACCTCTGGGTGTAGGGCTCAACCAGTGGTATTTCCAAAAGCTCTGTACTGATGTGTGACAGCCACATTTGGGAAACACAGGTTAGCACAGATATTGACTGTCAGGGAAAGACATTTGTTAAATGTTGTTAAGTGATTAAAAGGGAGCAATACCTTGTTGTTTTTGAAAATACACAAAACATACACAAGACTGAACGTGTTAGCAATAGTGATATCTATGTAACAAAATTACAGACAAGGAAATTTCAAGGGATTTTTATAATCATTTGGTTAATTTGTAATTTCTAAAATTTATGTAATAGACATATTGCTTCTGAAATAATATTTTTATGAAACAATATTTTTACAAGATGTTAAAATGTCTTTTATTTCATAATAATCTTCACAGGAACCTAAGATTTGAGAACCTCTGAATCATCTAGTATATGTTTAACCTTTCACCGCTACTGGTTCATAGAGATACTTTCCCATATTCTACCTCTAAGGTTTCTGAGAAGGCATTTTTTACCTCTTATAGTATGCGCTGGCCTCAGGTGGGGGACTGCCTAACTGCATAAAACAGAAGGAAGTTCACCGGCACCGTATTTCAAGGTTGAGTGGTTATTGCATGAGGTGCTCCATCCTGGAGGAGTGATTATGTAAAACTTGTCTCTTTGGGCTTCTGTACAGTGAGGTAAGGCTTGTAAGTCTATTTTCTGTTTCTTGTGTGTTGCTGGAAGATGCGTTTTCGGGGCTAGGTAATATCCAGGTGAATAACTTATTTTCAGGTGCACTACAGTGTAAGCACGCATTCTTGACATACGGCATCACCACAGGGACATATAAGTACCACTTACATTTTTGGCCTCTCTGGCTTCTGAACAGCGAGATAAGCCTTGTGAATATATGTATGGTTTCCTGTGTGTATTGGGAAAGTGATGTTTCAGGATTAGGTAATACTGAAGTGAATAACGTATTTTCAGGCGCAATACAGTGTAAGCAGGTATTGTGGCGTCCTCGACGTACTGAATGTACATTTCGTGCAAATGTGCAAATTCACACTTTTGCAAATCTTTTTAATGTCTGCCTTAAAAAAAGGCTGCTGCAGACTTCATGTCTGCTTGTGCTTTCAATCCGTTGCAATGTGTTGTTTTAGTTGAACTGTACGAAGAAAAATGTTTTTGCAATGAATAAGTCATTTGTCTTGCAAAATTTTATCATGTGATCTCAGTCATCGCTTCTATCACCAAGGCCATATTTTCCAATTACCAATCCTTCTTCGTTTCCAGCTGCCGCATTCCAATCACCAGTAATTATCAATGCATCCTGATTGCATGTTTGATCAATTTCGAACTGCAGAAGTTGGTAAAAAATCTTCAATTTCTTCATCTTTGGCCTGAGCGGTTGGTGCGTAAATTTGAATAATAGTTGTATTAACTGGTCCTTCTTATAGGCATATGAATATTATCCTATCACTGACATCATTGTACTTCAGGATAGATCTTCAAATGTTTTTTTTCGATGATGAATGCAATGTCATTCCTCTTCAAACTGTCGTTCCCAGCATAGTAGACCACGTGGTTGTCCGATTCAAAATGGCCAATACCAGTCCACTACAGCTCAGTAATGCCTAGGATATGGATCTCTATATGTTCCATTTCATTTCTGATGACTTCCAATTTTCCTAGATTCATACTTCATACATTCCATGTTCCAATTATTAATGGATGTTTGCAGCTGTTCTCATTTTGAGTCTTGCCACTTCAGCAGATGATGGTCCTGAAAGCTTTATTCCCTCCACATCACTAAGCTTCACTCTGCTTTGAGGGGGCAGCTCCTCCCTGCTCATCTTCTGGCACTATTTCAGACAATGTTCCATTACTGTTCATAAGGTTTTCACTGGTCACTTTTTTCAGAAGTAGATCACCAGGTCCTCCCTCCTAGTCTGTCTGAGTCTGGAAGCTCCACTGAAGCTTGTCCACCATGGGTGACCCTGCTGGTATTGAAAATACCAGTGACGTAGTTTTCAGCATCACAGCAATATGCAAGCCGTCACAGTATGACAAACTGACAGACCAGTGGTGGTCTTCTTTGATACTAAAACAAAATTCAGCAGGAGGTAGTTTTTTAAAGGTTAGCTGCAACAAGGAATCTGAAATCTATCAATAACGTTTCCCATGCTGTTACATTAAAAGCATTGTTTTATCTTGCATTTTGAGTGGATCTTTTACTCATGCACAGTTTTGTGACATCATGCATTGGACATCTAAAAAATTTTGGTACACTGAGTTTTGTCAGTTTTCTAAATTGTGTCACATTTCATTACATAACATCAAATTACCAGTTTGTTAATCCATTACTCATCTTAACAGAAAAATCTAAGCATTAAGGAAGCAATCAAGACCAGGATGGTAGATGCAAGTCTTCTAAAATTTGAATTTTGTCATATACACTCAAAATTAATTATTGGCAACTAATACCATTAGTTGTTTACCTTGAAGTGACAGACTTACTTGGTTCAGCTTTGAGAAACTGTTGGCCAAGTATCCAAGCCTGAATAACATTTTTGTCAGTTGTTCTTTTAAGTAAAATTGGTATTCCATAAAAAATGCTGCAAGCTAAACTCCCAATGCAAACAATCCCAGAACTGTCCTAGAGACAGCCACTGTAGTTTGGGATCCAGCAGAAATGTATATTTTTCATTTTGTCACACAAATTATTAAAAGATGTATGCTTAAGAGTCAAGATTTAATGCAATTAATACATTGCTTCTGCTTTATCAAATATTCTTAAGAGGAAGTGCGTGGTGGTAAAGAATACAGTGATCAATAGAAGATGTGGTGCCGCTGCCTTGATTCATGTTAAGACACCAGCAGTTTACACTATCATTGCTTTTGTAGTATTAGTGGAAATGTTGACACAGGAAAAAAGGTAAATGATTTTTCAGCCTTCTTATGAAAATAATTTTAACCCTGGTGACCCCTGAGAGGGTCTCAGGAACACCCAGGGATCTGTAGACCACGCTTCCAGAATTGTTACCCCGATCTACTCACAAGGTGAATAGACATATGCTCTTCATCCTTCTGTTAAAATAACGCCTGTTGCCACACAGTAGAGGGGAATTCAGCACAACTGGGCTAAACCTAAGCTAAGAAGTTTCCTGAATACAACAAAACACCTGGAAGGACAGAGTAGCAGGGGCAAGGGTCTGGGGACCATGTTCTCAGGGTACATCTAGGTCAATTGGCATAACACAGTTTATTAAGAAAATGTTCTGCATCCTACTTTGGCGAGTGGCGTCTGGGGTCTTAAAAGCTAGTGAGCAGCCATCTAAGATGCATCAGTTGGTCCCAACTCACCTGGAGTAAAGGAGAATGAAGAACACCAAAGTCACAAGGAAAGTTTTAGCCCAAGAGACAGAAAGGGCCACATGAACCAAAGACTTCATCAGCCTGAGACCAGAAGAACTAGATGGTGCCCGACTACCACCAATGACCACCCTGACAGGGAACACAACAGGGAGTCCCTGATGGAGCATGAGAAAAGCGGGTTGCAGAACTCAAATTCTAGTAAAAAGACCAGACTTAATGGTCTGACTGAGAGTGGAGGATCCCCAGAAAGCACGGCCGCCGGACTCTAAGTCAACCCAGAACTAAAACCATTCCCGAGTCCAACTCTTCAGACAAAGACTGGACTGGACTGTGGGACATAAAATGATACTCGTGAAGATTGTGTTTCTTAGCTCGAGTAGATACATGAGACTAAATGGGCAGCTCCTGTCTGGAGGTGAGGTGAGAAGGCAGAGAGGGTCAGGATCTGGTTGAATGGACATGGGAAATCCGGTGGAAAGGAGGAGTGTGCTGTCACAGTATAGGGAGAGCAATTAGGGTCACATAACAACGTGTGTATTAATTTTTGTATGAGAGACTAACTTGAATTGTAAACTTTCACTTAAAGTACAACAATAAAAAAAAAAAAATAGTAACGCTTTTGTCACTCCGGCATGACACACTCTCACTATTAACACACTTCAAAGCTTTTGCTCCTGGCAGCTCGGGTCTGTGCTTACACAGTGTCCTCTGGGTAAACTCCCGAGTCTATGTCTGCATGTTGTATCTCTTGTCATTTTTCTATACATTAAAGAAATACTATGTAAGCCAGTGAAATATGGGTGCAAAAGAAAGAGAGTTGATGCCAATCTAAGCTGCACAAAGGGAAGGAATTTTATTTTTGCATTTATTATTGTATCCTCAGCACTCTGAACAGTGCCTGGCAGATAACAGACACTTAGTAAATGTTTATTGAATAATTTGTTCTTTCTTTAAAAACTAAGTTGAATGCTCTGAAAGCCCTCACAGTTATTTATAGTCAAATCAGGTGCTGGAAGGACAAGAGTAAAAGACAAGGAGAGAGCTGAGAGAAATCTAGGAGTCTACACTGACTGCTTTATGTCTACACCCTATTTCAAAGAAGCAGAAACTAGCCATCCCAGAGGATGTTCTACAAGTGTTTTACGTCTAAACGCTAGGAAGAAATTATTTGCATTGATTGAAAACTCAAAGTTCTGTCAAAAGTCTGTTTTCTTTCTTATTTAAGGTTGATACTCCACTTCATTTGATTATATTCATCAAAACTAAACCTGTTGCCTTCAAGTTGATTTCAACTCATAGTGACCCTAAACACTGCCTTAACATACATCCCAGGATTTCTACAACCTTTAAATTTGTCCTGTTGTTAGCTGCCATCACGTCAACCCAACTCACAGGGATATGAACGTTGTGATCCATAGGGTTTTGACTGGCTGATTTTCAGTAGGAGATTGCCAGGCCTTTATTCCTAGTCTTCATCTAGAAGCTCAGCTAAAATCTGTTCTGCATCATTGCAACATGCAAGCCTCCACTAACATATGTGTGGTAACTTCATATGAAGTGCATTGGCCAGGAATAGAACCATGGCCTCCCGCATGGAGGGCGAGAATTCTACCACTGAACCACCAATGTCCCTTAAGTGTGTCCTACTCAAGGGCAAATTTAAGCTTACAACATTTCATCTTCTTGATGCATCACCGCCATCTAGTGTCAACAAGTAGTAACTGCAGGCTTTACCCCACAAACGTTAACCTTGGTTTTATTTAATATGGCTTCTAAAAAAAAAAGTACACTTCCTTTTACACAATCTGAATTTACCTCTTTTATGTCTCATACTCCGGTTATAGTAGTTTGGTACTTGACACACAGATCTATGTTTAGGCTATCTATATTTTCTAATTTTTAAAATTTTGTCCCTATTCTTCTTTAGTATCTGTCTTTCTAGAGTGAACAGTCACTTTGTGACCCTTCTTTATATATTTGCTCTATAGTAATAGAAAAATGGGGGTGCGTAACAAAATCGACCTAACTTGGACATTTTAGCTAAAACTATTGAGTACAAAAGCCTCGAGGTAGACAATAGAAAAGGGTGTTGATTCCACTACCGAGCGGTAATAAATGGCACAAATCTCAGGGATATACACAGTTGTTTTATTGTAGCAAAGGGAAAGACAACTACATCAAATGATGCCTGCTTATCATGGTATCCAAAAGGGGTAATGCGAGGAGGCGGGCCAAGACGGCCGAGTAGTCAGACGCTTCCGGTGGACCCTCTTACAGCAAAGACCAAAAAAAAAAACAAGTGATTTGATTATATATGGCAATCTGGGAACCCTGAACATCAAAGGCAGACTTGAGGAACCAGACTGAGTGGCAGGGGGAGGGAAAGACAGTTCGGAAGAAGCGAGGAGTTGCCAGACCTGACCTGGCGAGAGCCTGAGCTCTTCAGAGATGACCAGCTTGGGGGTGAGTGGTGACGCAGGCAAGCGGCCATGCTCGGCAGGCACATTTTCTGCACCAGGAGAGACCCAACACCAGAGACTCTACACAGCCACCCAGAACCAGTGAGAAGCGGCCCTCCAGGAAAGATAAGTACCTGCGTATGGATTACGAGCGGATCAAAAACACCCTCCTTAGGGAAAAACCTCTCTTCCATTTACCTCCCCGCTCCCTGCTCTACACTGGGTCCCAGACTGCCTTTAGCAATTGCCGAGTCCCCTGGCCCTGAAGTAGGATCCATCATAAGCCCAGAGCCATTCTCCCTGTCTTGGAGAATGAACAAATTAACAAAGAGGGGAAAAAATAAACTGCTGGCTCCCCTAAGCCAGGAACCCAAGGTAGGCACAGCTCCCTTGCCTAGGCTCAGGCATAAGGGATCCACGGACTTTGAGTGCCTTTCCCCCTGCATAGACTTGTGTGGGCCCATCTCAACAGCATAGGCCCTCATCACCACAGCGCAACAGGGTGTATACTGAAACTCTAACGTCCACTGTGTCAGCTGTGAAGTGGCGGATTCTTGACATTTGACACTGTTCTGCGCATTAAGCAGGGTCTTCACCTACCCACATAAGGGGCCTGAGGACCGGTGGCTACCCCACACCACATAGCCACCTGTGAGAGGGGCCCATGAATAAGAGGAGCCCCCCAGTCTTTACAGCCAACAGCATTAGGTGCTCATAGTCCGGCTGCAAAACCTACCCACCTACGTGCACTAAGGAACAGGGACACTACTTCCTCCTGGACACGCAGGGGCAGCCGTCAGCCCCCTGCCTTGCTCAGAGTGTGTCCCCCTGCTGCAGCCAGATGCCTGTGCCTACACCAATCAGCCATGCCTGTTTAGGACTGTAAGTGAGAGCCTACACCACACACTCAGTGGCTATCCACCTGGGCACCTGAACTGAACCCATACAGGAGGAGTGGGTGGACTCCTGAGCTCATGTACCTAGTAACAGATCTAACCACCTGGTGAGAGGACGTTAGAGCTTCAAAGGTGCCAATAAACAAGAAGCTAGGACACAGTAAGCAAACATAAAATAAATAAATAAAATAACTCATTGGTGGCTCGGAGACAACAGTCAATATCAAATCACATAAAGAGGCACTCCTTGATGGCTTCAGCGAGCTCCGCAAATAAAGAATCTAGAAATTTTCCAGAGGAGGAAAATTTCTTGGAATTATTGGAGGCAGAATACAAAAGATTAATATACAGAGCTCTTCAAGAAATTAGGAAGGAAATTAAGCAAAACACAGAACATGCAATAGAGGAAATTAAAAAGATTAGAGAAGAGCATAATGACAAATGTAACAAGCTGCAAGAATCCACAGAGAGACAGCAATCATGAATCCAGAAGATTAACAATAAAATTTCAGAAGTAGACAACTCAATAGAAAGTCCTAAGAGCAGAATTGAGGTAATGAAGTCAGAGTTAGTGAGACTGAAGATAAAGCACTTGACACCAACTTATTTGAAGAAAAATCAGATAAAAGGATTTAAAAAAATGAAGAAACCTTAAGAATTGTGTGGGACTCTATCAAGAGGAATAACCTACGAGTGATTGGAGTACCAGAACAGGGGGCAATAACAGAAAATACAGAGAGAATTGTTGAAGATTTCTTGGCAGAAAACTTCCCTGATATTGTGAAAAATGACAAGATATCTTTCCAAGATGCTCATCAAACCCCACATAAGGTAGATCCCAGAAGAAAGTCACCAAGACGTACTATAATCAAACTTAACCAAAACCAAAGATAAAGAGAGAATTTTAAGAGCAGCTAGGGATAAACGAAAAGTTATCTACAAAGGAGAGTCAATTAGAATAAGCTCAGACTACTCAGCAGAAACCATGCAGGCTAGACAGGCAATGGGATAACATATTTAAAGCCTTGAAGGAAAACAACTGCCAGCCAAGAAATATATATCCAGCAAAACTGTCTCTCAAATATGATGGCAAAATTAGGGCATATTCAGATAATCTGAAGTTTAGGGAATTTGCAAAAATCCAACCAAAATTACAAGAAATACTAAAGGCAGTCCTCTGGTTAGAAAATCAGTAACATCAGATAACAACCCAGGACTAGAACATAGAACAGAGCAACCAGATATCAACCCAGATGGGGAAGTCGGAAAAGTAAATCAAAGTTAAAACACTGAAAATAAGGAAACAGATGTCAATATGTAAAAGATGACAACATTAAAACAAAAAAGAGGGGCTTAAAAAACGTAGACTTAGATTTTTCATACAGAGAGGAAGTCAAGGCGATATAAAGAAATACAAGACTGGTATAAACTTAGAAAAACAGGGGTAAATATTAAGGTAATCACAAAGGAAACTAAAAATCCTACAAGTCAAAATAAAAATCTAGAAAAATATACAGACTCAGCAAACACAAAATCAACAACAATTAAAAAGATGAAAAGAAAATACATAAAGAAACATGACTGAGCACAGAAAATTAAGGGGAACAAAGAAACTGTGAACTACACACAAAAAAAGACATCAAAATGACAGCACTGAACTCATACCTATCAATAATTATGCTGAATGTAAATGGACTAAATGCACCAATAAAGAGAGAGTGGCAGATTGGATTAAAAAAAAAAAAAAAAGAACCATGATCTGTCTATATGCTGCCTACAAGAGACACACCTTAGACTTAAAGACACAAACAAACTAAAACTCAAAAGATGGAAAAAAGTATATCAAAACAAACAACACTCAAAAAGAGCAGGAGTGGCAATATTAATCTCTGACAAAATAGACTTTAAAGTAAAATCCACCACAAAGGATAAGGAAGGACACTATA
>NW_004444035.1:7441712-7516073 GCF_000243295.1 Trichechus manatus latirostris | reverse complement strand
TGGTTGAATGGACATGGGGAATCAAGTGTGGAAAGGAGGAGTGTGCTGTCACAGTATGGGGAGAGCAATTAGAGTCACATAACAATGTATGTATAAATTTTTGTATGGGAAAAAATAAAAAATAAAAAAAAAAGAAGGGGTAATGCAGGAACCGTCTGCCTGCACAACTAATGATATGTAAAGGGACCCAAAGAATGCTCACCTGACTGAAAAGACCTTCTCCATCATTCTGCTTCAGGACTGTGAAATCCACCATTGGAAGTAATTTCACATTTATAATAGACATGTTCCTCTGTAGGAGACCTCTGTTAACTTGTGTATTCTTGAGAAAGAACTTACTCAGCTTTTTTCAGTTCTTAACCACGTCCTAATGCAATCAGTCAGCGTATTTCCAAGAGAGAGCTACTAGCCAACAGAGAAAGAAGTTCAGTCCAAGAAGTTGTTCACTCGGGCTGTACAAAGGAAAGCAGGCTGGTTAGGCTGTAGGCAGTCTGGGCAGCTGGAAGTCAGTGGGCAGTTGGAAGGCCGAAGGGAGAGTCCAGTGAAGACTGGGAAAGGGGTGCAGTGGGCAGGCGGATGTGCCTGCTAAACATTCCCAAGAATATCTGATTTTGGAGACTGGGCAAGCAGATTCCATTTTATAACAATATTATGTTGCTGTTGTGTGCCATCGAGTTGATTCCAACTCATAGCAACCCTATAGGACAGAGTGGAACTGCCCCAAAGGGTTTCCTAGGCTGTAATCTTTACGGGATCAGATTGCCAGGTCTTTCCTTCCACAGAGCCTCTGGTGGGTTCCAACCGCTAAACTTTCAATTAGCAGCTGAGCATGTAGCCATTGCACCACCAGGGATCCCTACAATATTAACAAAAACCAAAACCAAACTCGTTGCCATCCAGTTGATTCTGACTCATAGCGACCCTATAGGACAGAGTAGAACTGCCCCATGGGGTTTCCAAGGAGCGGTGGTGGATTCGAACTGCCAACCTTTTGATTAGCAGCTGTAGCTCTTAACCACTGTGTCACCAGGGCTCCCCTTACAATATTAACTCCCTTTAAATATTAAATAGAGGGTCAGCAAAAAAGAGGAAGAACTTCAAAGAGAAGGTCTGACACAGTGGCTGCAACAATGGGCTCAAGCATAACAACGATTGTGAGGATGGCACAGGACCAGGCAGTGTTTCGTTCTGTTGTACATAGGGTCGCTATGAGTCAGAACTGACTCGAAAGCACCTAACAACGACAACAAATACCATACTATCTCCACACTACAGCTGTAACCAAAAGGTTGGCAGTTTGAATCCACCAGCTGCTCCTTGGAAGCCCCATGGGGCAGTTCTACTCTGTCCTATAGGGCTGCTATGAGTCGGAATTGACTCAATGGCAATGGGTTTGGTTCTTTGGTTATAGGCTTTATGTTAAATGTAAGTGGTTTGACCTGCTTATAGAACAGCAGTTTGGATTTAAACCCAGATGTTAATTTAAAATGCAAGGGTGTGATTAAAAATTAGTTGGTTGCTCTGCATGGGCAGCACATTCCCTCAATGCCTGGTTGCATTTGATAAGCTATGTCTACACCCAGTCAGCCCTGGAGTAGTCCAAGCCCTCATGGCCCTATTCCTGAGGAAGCCTGAGGCGAGCAGACATACATTAGGGGTCCCCACTCAATCATTAATGGGAACAGCTTCATGGGCATATAGCCAATACAGTTGCCTAGGACCCTGTTCTCAGAAAGGCCTTGAACTCGGTTGAATGCTTTGTTGTTTATGTCTTGAAATACTTAATAATTTTATCTTTGAACTTGTGTTTAGTAAGTGAGGTCTGATGGGACAAGGAAGCATGCACACGAGTAGAGAGTAGAGAAGCTACACGTAACATGTGTATCTGCCAGTTCTTGCCTTTTTATTCAGATGTAGAGCTTGCAATGCCCATGATCACAAAATTCCAGTAGACCCACAATGCAAGGAAGTTCAGAAAGACTCAAACTGAGTACAAGGTAAGCATGTCAGGTCTTGGAGTGAGTAAGAGGCCATGATTTCTGTTCCAACTAGCAATCCTTCAAATGGAGAAAGAAGGCAATGGCATTTTAAGAAAAACGAATGACCGTGGAACCCTATCATACTCATTCTTATCTGCGCTACTGCCTGGTAGTAGCCAACCATGTATGCTGAAAATCTGTTCCCTATACCCCATTGTGTCACTAAATCAGTTACTGTGCCTGAGCTACTCTTTGGTAGATCTGGAAAAGTTTTAAACAGGGGTTGATGGTTTTAGGTCACTGAATACCATTTAAGTGGTTTCCTATTATTCATGTTGGAAAACAAGACTCTGAGAAACAGAGCTATCCATGGTGACCACCTCCTCCTTGAGCAACCACCCCCACTACACACATTTCCTCAGTTTTAGGGACTTCTACCTTGGCAGGCAATATGAGACAGACAGTTATTTAGCGTGGCACAGAAATGGGTCTCTACATGTAGCTATTGTACCAATGGGGAAAATGCAGCACATGACCAATGGATGTAGTCACTATATGCATAGTCTTTTAATTCACCAAACGTTTCAGGATGTTGGCAAAAAGGAAAAAACAAATAAAAGCATGTCAAGAAATAAAGTCAAGTCTCAGTCAATTCATTTCAAGAAACATAAAACATGGTCCATAATGAGATTGTATTGCACTTTTATAAAAGCAGAATGAATATTATTGACGAATGTTTCTCAAACATACTCTTCTGTTTGGTTTCAATATGAAATAACTACTGCAAAAATATCGCAATTAGAAGGAACAAAGTAGTGATTATAATGAAGAACAAAGTGACCTTTCTCTTCACTTTGTATATGGATGAAAGCAGGAAATGCGTCAACTCTAGGCATTATTCTCTCAGCCATGGTCACTATAGCAGAGGACAGCAGCCCACCTCTCCCCACTCCCTAGAAGTCAATGTGCAGAAATTATGCTCCAACCCTTGAAGGTAAGTACAGCTTCTCCCTTCAAGGAGCAGCTCATTTCAGTATGCAACAGAGACCATATGCTTTAGAGTTGGCTTTTAAATTGTGTCATTCCAAGTCCAAGGGGAGTAAAGAGAAAGAAAATTGAGGATTATTGAGATTATTGGGAAGCTACAAGGTGAGTTCATCATGGGGCTCATTATCTCACATTTAAAACATCAGGAACACTGATTTTCTCTAGGTTACAGAGCTAGGAATGGGCAGAACCATGACCGTGATAGAGGTCTTCGTCCAAAGTTCTGTCTACTCTTTCTACTCCTCCATGTGGCTACCCAAGCAGATATCCTTCCTGCTGCACAATGGGGCTGTGAATCTCATGGCTGTGCATTTATACAACCCCAAGGATTCTAAATGTGAGGCCTTTTTTGCTTTTTATTCAAAATAAGTAACTGAGCGACCCAGAGAGAAGATAAAATTAGCCCTCGCAGTCCTATAAAATGCTAGTATTTCTATTGCTATAAAAAGTCAGAACAGGGAAAGCAATAGTCTTTGAGAAATGTTTTTCTCTATTAAGTAAATTCTAATCCCAGATATTATTATTATTTTCTTGGATTATTTTAACTGCTACTGCTAATAAAAAGGTTGAAAGATGTTCAAGAATAGAGTTGCTCCGTACTTCATGAGCATGGCTAAGCTAGTAGATGGTCTACTCCATGTGAACTGGAGACATGATTGTAAACGCTGGAAATATGCTAATGTACTTAGGAGTGTTACCTCTGAGGGGAGGCGAGAAAGGAAGATTTCTGCTTTACCAAAAGAAAAAGTACAACATCTTGGGTAGAAGAAATGATTGGCACTCTGTTTATTACACATTGCTTCTAAATATATTACAGAACTTGCAAACTATTCATAAAATAATAATAATAAAAACATTGACGGGTTTGAGAGAGAACTTAACTTTCTCTTTGAAAATCACCAATTCTCACATCAGAATATTTCCCTGTAGCACAAAGGTACTAAATTATCATTTCAAAACTTTGTTGAACTTGAAGATCATCTAGAAGGTAAGGGCAAAATATCTTTGGATCTTCAAAAATGTTCACTATGCATTCTAATGTGGTCAAAAATATCCTCAGTTTCCATTATTATCCATCACTTGTCTGACAGTTCATCGTACGGTGGTGGCTTATGTGTTGTGTGATGCTGGAGGCTATGTCACCAGTAATTCAAGTCCCAGCAGGGTCACCCACAGTGGACAGGTTTCAGCAGAGCTTCCAGACTAAGACAGATGGGGAAGACAGTAAACCAGGACTCAATCTATGCCTTCCCACTCAGCATTTAGAAATAAATGTTTTTTCTTAAGCTTATACTTCCATGCATATTTCCACATTTTTGTGCTTGGATGCAAGATGTGTTTCTTGTAATGTACTTGTTTTGTAAAAATCTACTTTGCATAAATTCTAATGACATTATTTTTCTATGTATTTTAAATGTGCATGACTTTAATCTTTGAAGCATTATGGGTTTAAGATTACTCATAGTATACATAAAGGTAGTCACTGTTGCCTTGAATATTGAATGTGGCAAAATCTAGTGTTGGACCCAGGAAACTTTGGGGTTGTGGACTCCCATACACTGTGGACTGTGATGAAAAGGTGGCAGTGGCTCCTGGGGGGCTGGTACAGTCTCTACCCACAGGAGCTTCTGACCAAGTTTGGGGACTAGCAGAACTATTCTCCCATGGATATTGCCCACGTACAGTACCTTTTTAAAAATCAGATATCCTTTGGAATGGAATCTCTGCTAAACACTTTATCATTCAAAACATTTGTATGTATATTCGCATGTGCACGCATACACATAAAGACTTAAAAAAACAAAAACAAACCCTAATACTATTATCACAGCAATAGTTTTATTTTAGTAAAAAGTCCAGAGAGATATTTTTTCTACATGCTGATTAAAATGCTAAATTTTCATTCCACAAACAGATTTTTTGTTTTATTATGGCAAATTTCAGACATATTCAAAAGACGACAGAATAATTCAATGAACCCCATTACCCAATACCCATATTCAGTAATCATCAGCTCACAGCCAATCTTGTTTCATCTTTACTCCTACCCATTTGCTGCTCCATGACTTCATGTTATTTTGAAGAAAAAACAAACAGAACAAGGGGATACTGTATGGTTTAAAATCAGGAAAGGTGTGGGTCAGGGTTGAACCCTTTCACTATACTTATTAAATCTGTATGCTGAGCAAATAATCCCAGAAGCTGGACTATATGAAGAAGAATGATGTATTGCATTGGAAAAATCTGCTGCAAAAGACCTCTTTCAAGTGTTAAAAAGCAAAGGTGTCACCTTGAGGACTAATGTGTACCTGACTCAAGCCATGGTATTTTCAATCGCCTCATATGCATGTGAAAGCTGGACAATGAATAAGGAAGACCGAAGAAGAATTGATGGATTTGAATTATGGTGTTGGCAAAGAATACTGAATATACCATAGACTGCAGAAGAACAACCAGAGTGCTCCTTGGAGGCAAGGATGGCGAGACTTCATTTCACGTACTTTGGGCATGTTATCAGGAGGGACTAGTCCCTGGAGAAGGACATTATACTTGGTAAAATAGAGGGTTAGCAAAAAAGAGGAAGATCCTCAACAAGATGGATTGACACAGTGGCTGCAACAATGGGCTCAGACATAGCCATGATTGTGAGGATGGCCCAGGACCAGGCAGCATTTCATTCTGTTGTACACAGGGTTGCTATGAGTCGGTACTGACTCAACGGCATGTAGCAACAACAACAGTATATACACCTTTATCATTTTCTCCTATTTTACCCCATGTCCCTTCATATATACAAAAAGAAAGTATGCCATCCAGCCTCGGCATTCTGTAGCTTCCTAAAAAATTGAAATTAAAAGACAGAATTACTAAACAGGAGTTATTAACTGACTTTCTTACACAAGACCTAAGCTTTTACATCTCTGAAATGTGACAGAAAATTGGTCAGAAATATCAAGTGTTTATTCATATGGCCATTAACATCTAACATATAATATTCCATCTTGAAATACCTATTATTTATATTTAGATGCTAGATTAATGGCTTGTTCCACTAGGATCAATTGTCCAGATGATGGTTGTTGATAAACAAATCAGTTAATTATGAAAATGTTTGTATTACTCATTTTCAGTCTTTTTTTTTTTTTTTTTAAGAATCAGGAAAAGAAGAGGACCAAGTGATATCTACAAGAACAGAAATACCACCCCGCTCAAGATGAAGACTTCTCCATCTCTGAAATTCAGTTAAGTGAAAAGAATCAGGAGAGCATCTTTTGTAATACAATATTTATTTCCTAGTGGGAAGAGAAATCTCCAAGTTATATCCAAGATAACAGAAAACGAATGATTGAAATTGCTTGTAAGACATGAATGTAGATTTTAAAAGTAGTCAAAAGCTATCTATTTTTTAATATTTGTTCTAAAGTCATAATTATTGACCAAAATATTCTCTACTACTCTTGCTAGAACTATCACAAGAAGAATAGAAGGGGCTTTTAAAAAATGGTCAGAAACACAAAACTTTTAGATTGAAAAAATCAAATTTTCTTCTTGCTCTGATCTGTTTCACAGTTTATGGCATAACGAGTCATCCTGTATGCAGGGCTTGAGGGCACAGGTGTCTCTTCCATCTCATCAACAGTCCCCATCTTGTTGGTCAATAAGTCCTGTGGTTCTTTTCTCTGTAGAACCTTTCAAACTTGTTCCCTACCTTCTGTTTTCAATGCTAGTCCCACATTTCAAGTTGGCACTCCCTTTCAGGTGGACTTTTATTCAGCTTTTCTGTCCAATCTCTCCAACTGTGCTGTTTCTCTCTGCTCAAATCCCTCCTGCACTTTATTGCAAGTTTTGGTCAGGAGAAAAACAAACCAAAAAACCACAATATAACAGCAGTATTCAGTTACTGAACATGTCTAATGGTTCTTGCTATCTATAAAGTAAAACTCGGTCTCCTCAGCATTACATTCATGTCCTTTATCGTCAGACCCCAAGCTACACTGCCATTCCTATACCTCCCCCAGCACCCATTACCTCCTTTCTATATCTCTCCTGTCCCTTACTCCCATATTCCAGTTACACTTGGCTCTAATTATCAGAGCACATTATATACTTGATAATGGTTCCCTTTTAATGCTATTTCCTCTTCCTTGAAGGTCCCCTACTCTACCTCTTAATAATGTATACCATGAACATCAAAAATTCCTCCTTTTGAGTTAATTGCTTCTTCTGCCTGTACTTAATCCTTGTTCCACTTTTAGCCTGCAAGTCTTGCACTACCGCTCTTTATATAATTGATTGCTGGGTGTTGTGAAGAGCTAGAACTCATAGAGGGAATTATAGGGTAAAATAAATCTAGCTAAAGAAAAAGTGGAAGAGATAAGAAAAAAGAGAAACTAAAGATACCAACGGCAAAAGGAACACAGTAAACCCTCCTGAATGACTTGATCTCTGTATTACCCTGGTGACCGAGAAACAGTTGGTTGAGGCCTCCTGAAGGGGGCAGGTGTATCTGTCTGATTCACACATTTTTTGTTCTTTGAACGCAGGTACAGGCATTACTCAATCTTGTATAGTCTTTGACCTAACCAAGAGCCTAGCAGGCAATGACAAGCAGGGGATGTTTGTTGGGGAGAAATACCCAAGAGATTCAGCCAAGCAATCTGCATTAATATAATACTTAATCCAGGAAGTTAAAAATGAAACAGGATAAACTTCTAAAAGGAGCTATGAGGCTTGCTTGGCACCTTAGTCTCTCCCAATTTTCCATGCACTAAGGGAACTAGCTAATTAAAGAAACTCTCTGGTGAATCTCTTGTACAGGGAAGAATCCTCTGGCAAAGCAAATAATCAATCATTAATTTATAAAGTGCTTACAGACTTAGGTGCTTACAGTATCACCAAATGGCACTTTAGGGACCCGTCATCATTGATTTGCCTCTGTAAGCACCTAACTCTGAAGGAATCACTTCGGTTCTGGGGAAAATTGGGTTGTAGATGATTTAAGCTGTTAATTTTGATCTTTTCTAGAAGAATATTAATAAGGCTATATTTGCTTCCCTGTTTAAGCCGTAAAGCATAAAGTAGACAAGAGAATCGCCACAAGTAACATTCTAATATTAAATTTCTTCTGTTTCAGCAAAACACAATAAAAAGATTCCCATGATTAAAAAAAAAAAAAAAAGGATCTATTGTGTTCTTTGTCTAACTTTGATTTTGGAGCACAGTTTTGGTACTTCTCTTCCAGTCTAAGAAGTGATAATTATTAAAGTCTTTGCTGTGAAGTACGTTGCTATTGTTGTTAAGTAATTCCCCTCCCAGGGCCAACAAATTGAACTAGAGAAATCAAGGTCACCATGGACGAAGGGTAAAACCTTAGTTTCACTTTGACTATTTTATATCAACATCATTCAGAAGCTTCTGAGAAAAGTATAATTATTACTTTGGTACTATGAACGGAAGAAAGAAAAGGAAACTCTGTGTGTGTGTGTTAGTTTCTTTCATAAGGGGCTTAAGTTTTCAATTTTCATCCAAATACTTGTTCATTGGATCTTATTCTCAATAGAATGTTGGCTCCAGAATTTCTGTTCATGAGAGGTTTAGGTGTGGCAATCATCTGGGATGGGATGGAGAAGGACCACTTGGATATTGTCCTAAAGTCAGTCCTTAGTAAGCACTGTGTTTTTACCTAGATTGCATGTATATGTGGGGAGTTTTGGTTGAAGTAACTGAAATTATAGAGATTCTAAAATCTCCCCAGACTAATTCTTGGTCTCAACCGTGTTTACCAACGTCTATGCCAATTCCTACCACAAATGAAATTTCTTGTCTTTAATCTCTCTCTCTCCTTCTTTCTTTCCTCTCTCCCTTCCTCCCACACTCCCTTAGTCTATCCTTCCTTTCTGCCTTTCTTTGAGGGAAAGACAAGAAATATGTTTCTAAACATTTGGATATGAAATACATGTTAAAAAATAAATCAGTTGAAATGCCTGAAAATCTTTTTAAAGAAATCCTGTATAACATGCAAAATCCTCCATATTCGGGTGCCTGCCTACCTCTCTAGTTGTATCTCTGTATTTTAGACATACTAAGAAAATGTTGGTTTCAGGATTGTGTCATACTGTGTCAAATACGTCCATATACCTTTGCAATTGCCATTTTCATTGCCTGGAAATCATATCTTCACTGAATGATTTTACTGAAATCTGCTCTGTGTGAAGAACAGCAGTAGAAAAGATATTCACAGTTGTTGCCTACTTATGGCTTGCTGTCCTTTCTCCTTTCTTCCCTGGCAGTCTAATCTTACATATTCTCTGTTCTTTTCTCTGTGACATGCTTCCTGATGATTCCAGGAAAGGCTTATCAATCCTTTCATTGAGCTACTGGTATGCCGCTTTAATATACCTCTGTTATAGAGCTGAATGAAGTGTTTCCAATATGGTTATTTACCAACCTGGCTCCTTTATGAAACAATGAACTTGCCGTATCTTTTTCATTTTTCTATTATACGTACAGGGTTTGGCACTGAATGAATGACAGAATACATGAATTAAAAGAATGAATGAATAAAGTAATTTATTTTTCTGGGAAGAGTAAATTGAATTTAAATCTGCATATTATTTTACATGTACTACTTTAAGCCTTTAGAAAGTACACATTGAGATGAAAGTGAAAATTAGCACAGAATTTTAAAATGTGAAGTTACAGAAACTACAAAAGATGTAATCTCTTTTATGAGTATGATATCCTCTTATAATAAAACTCAAAATTCCTCAATTTTGCTTCCTGAAATATAAGAAATTATGCTATTCCTCTTCTATTGTCTTCCAAATAATCACAACTATTACATTGTGCTGTCTGTATATGTCGGCATTGTTATTACAAAGGTGGTTACTATTAATATCTAGAGTGGTTGAGCTCTTCAGAAAAAAATATGCTATATAGTTGGAAGTTTGTAATGGCAATAGAATCAGCATCTTTTTTCAAAGCTGAAAAGTTAGCCTTGGGGAAAGAAACTTTTTTTTTTTTTAAAAGAATGGAATGCAGTTTGAAAACTGAGAAAAAAAAATTGTAGGTAGTTCTTTCAACCACACAATGTCTGTATAAATGGCATTAGATCTCAGTGTAACCTAAAGGCACCATAGGTCCTGCCAGGCCTGGGTCTTCAACTAAACTTTCTTGACCTTCTCGGAAATATATATATATTTTTAAAAATGATAATGTAGGGATAACTCTAGAATACTGAGTTAACTGTGAACACCCTGAGTGTACTATTGTACTCATCTCCACCTTGTATCCCCACTCCAGCACCTTGACTTGACAACAGTAGATTCACAGTAAATATTAATCAGTTTTATCTGAGTTTTCTATTGCTTCTAAGAGAAATCCAGATAAATTTCACAGATCTTGGGAGTTAGAAATAACACAGAGGTCAAATGTTTAACATGGTAGTGGTCTTCAAATAGTTGACAGATGTAATTAACTATGTGCAATCCCAGTTAGCAAAGTAGATTCATACCATAGTTATAAAAAGCCATATTTTAGCTAAATTGAATAGAAACAATAACAGCAGTTGCCTAGTAATGAATGGATTGCACATGAGGTAAGAGGGTTCTCATTGGTGGACATTCAAGTGGAATGACTGGAAAGTCATTGAGGACCAGCTTTGGTCTGGAAGACTGAGATAAAGACCTGCTAAAATCTGTGGTGTGATAATTATTCTTTAAATGCTGTAAAAGAGAAAGGGGGCATATTTCACCATATTCAATGCATTCGTTGGTTCATTCTATTATCTTAATAGAGCAATAACATATATTTTTATAGTCTATCATACATGCCTTCAATGCTATTGATTTATAGATTGCCTGTGGACAAATTCTGAGACCCTAGGGTTCAGCAGGCTTAAGGAATGATCATACACTATCCCGGGAGTAATCATCACTGCCAGAGGAAGGGGGAGTTGCTGGGGTCCTGGAAAAACTCCTCAGATCGGAGGACACATATCTGTTTATTAAGATCAGGTGTAGTCATTACAGGACTGTACATCTTAGAAGGTAAAACACTCAGATGTCATGGACTTAACTCGTGGCTTGAACAGAATTTTTACAATCAATCAAGGCTTGAGTTCAGTCTCTAGAGAGGATAAAGGAGAGAGTAAGTCAATTTTCACTAAAATTGTAGGAGGAATCCCAGTTCCTCCAGCTGATTCTGATCGACCAATAGTCAGCTACTGTGTGGAGAACACTGCATTTCTTTTAAAAACCTTTGGTCAGCTGCATACCTAGTTAGGAGACGCAACCTTTAAAAATGGAAATTAAATTCTGGAAGAGTGCTTTCTGTAACATCATTTGGCTACTATCTCTCCCTTATACTTCTTGCTAGGAATTGTAGAAATTTATAAGCAATAGAAAAAAAGTATAAAATTCAGAAATGTGTCCTTGATTGTGCTACAGTCATACAATTTAGCAACATTATAGGACAAAAAATAATTATACTAAATGCTCCAAGCAAGAAAAATTGTAGTTGACTTTTGGAACTTCTGAAGAAAAAGATTAAAGTGTAGTGAGTGTCAGAAACATACTCTTAACTGAAATTCTGTTCAGCATTTTGAGAACTTCTCACTTTATTTTCTTCTGGTGACAAAGAAAAATGTCCTCTGTAATATGACTTTTAGTTCACCCTGGAAATACTTCATGAATTTCAATATCTTCAAAGAGAAAATGGTCTTGTTATAGTCAACCTGACGGTCACGCTGTATTGTTTAATTAGACATAATGATTTAGCTTGGGCTGCTTGAAAGTCAGTTGTTCAGAGCTCCCGTCCTAAATCGGACTTGGGTAATAACTGTTATCTGGCTTCTTCTACCAGCACACATTTGTAGATCATTTTTAATTATAATTGTATGAAGGACGTTTGTTACTAAAGATAAAACCTTGAGGGTTGGGGACGGGAATTTTTCTTTACTAATTAATTAGTGTTTAACAAACTAACATAAAAATTGTTTTAAATTTGACTAAATTTCATTAAACTGGGGAAATTACCGACATATACATACACATATATATTTGATTTATTTTATGCTTCACCTTTATGTCTCCCAATATGCAGGTTCTCTTCTGTATACCAAAAAAACCAAACCTGTTGCCACTGACTCATAGTGACCATATAGGACAGAGAAGAACTGCCCTATAGGGTTTCCAAGGAGTGGTTAGTGGATTCGTACTGCTGACTTTTGGTTAGCAGCCAGACTCTTAACCACTGTGCCACCAGGGATCCTCTCTTCTGTATACTTATATTAAATCCAGATTGAACCTCAATGAGGCTAGGCATAGTGAAATTCAAAGTGTGTATCTGGTGATGTACTATATTTGGTGAATACATATGGTCTCAGTACTGCTCTCTGAAAGCAGAATCAAATGGTTCAAAAAGAAAAGGCAGAATTCTAAGATTCTGTCTCCCTGGGATACACACGTCTTTCCTCAGTCATTCAATCCAAGAAACACTAATCTAGGTGCTGTGGTGAAGGGATTTTGCAATGTAATAAAAATCCCAGATCAGTTGACTTTCAGAAAGGGAGATTGTCCTGGGTGAATCTGACCTAGTCAGGTGATTCTAACCTTGAAAACTCTACCTAGAGAGATTTAACGAGTAAGAGAGACTAAGTAGGAGGGATACTGTTCACTATTGGCTTTGGAGATAGAGGAGGCAAGGACTAAGAGCAGCCTCAGGGAACTAAGAACAGCCCAGAGCTGATAGCCCAAAAGGAAACAAGGACCTCATTTTACAACTGCAAGGAACTAAATTCTAGCAGCAACCTGAATGAGTTTGGAAGAGCACCCCAAGCTACAGATGAGAATGCGTCCTTCCAACACTTTGATGTTGGCCATGTGAGACCCTGAGCACAGAACCTAGTCATCCTGTGCCAAGATTTCTGACCTAAAAAACTATGAGCTAATATGTGTTGTTTTAAAATGCTAAATTTGTTCTACAGCAATAGACAACTAATACATCTATGATTTAGTTAAATAAAGCAGGACCATTTTTAGAGTCATAAAACTTCTTAGGCTGTACAGAGACTCAAATCAGAATAAGAATTAATTTAAAGGTAATAATTGTCTCCACATGCCCATTACAAACATCTTAGTGAACTTATTAGCCAGTTTGGGAACAGTAGGCATAAAGTCCCTGGGTTGTGTAAACAGTTAATGTGCTTGGCTGCTAAGAGAAAGATGGAGGTTCCAGTCCACCCAGAGTCACCTCTGAAGAAAGACCTGGTGGTCTACTTCTAAAAAAATCATCCACTGAAAACCTTATGGAACACAGTTCTACTCTGACACACACGGGGTCATCATGAGTCGGAACTGGCTCCGTGGCACCTTGTTTACTAGTTTAGTTCAAAGAGTATGTGTTAGCGTGTTTAGCAATAAAATCTTGAGCATGACACTTTACCTCTTTGGATCTCAGTTTCTTCATTCGTAAAATGAGAGGCTAGGACCTGGTAATCTCTGAATTTTCTTTTAACTTAAGGCATCTAAGATTAAAGTAACCAGTAATAAAAGAAATCAGCTGTGATATGGAGCAAAGGATATAGTACTAGGGATAAGAAGAGAGAGAAGAAAAAAAAACAAAAAACCTTGGGTTCAAATTCTAACTATGTTATAAACAAGCAGTATGAACTTGAATGGACCATTTCATCTCTGGACTATGATTCACTTGGTTGGAAAGGAGGATAATACCATGCTAACTCAACATTGTTTGTGAAGATTAAAAGAGTTATTCAGGGAGACTGACTTCCTAAATGGCAAAGAGAGGAACTTGGTCAACTCGTTCTCCCTCTAAAACAATAAAAATATGGGAGAAAAATTTAAAATCAACCATTTCAGAACACTGGCAATTAAACAAAGCCCCAGAACAAATGGAAAATCATATACCCAAGAGAAACTACTAAAACCTGGTAAGACAGGATCTGTGACATTTTAACTTGGGGCTATTCCCATCTCCCCTCTGTCCCCACCTCCATGTTCTGGTGTGCAAAAGCTGATGGTACTGCAGAAGACAGTGATCTGACTATTGGGGATCTTTTAAAAACACCATCCTCAGAAGACACTCAATGCTTTACCTGAACTTGGAGTTCCCTAGGAAATCTCTATTTTTCAGAGTGCGGTAGATACTTGATTTGACTCAGAGCTCAGCTCAGCTGACGGCAGGGATGGAGGAGCACACAGGGCAATACTAAGAAAAAAGAAAACTGCAGACAATGTCACAACTGCTCTCCAGATGTAATTCGAGTTGGAGCAAATAAGAGCTTGGGTGAGAATTAAAATCATGGAGAGCTAGATGACAATAGGGCATTTTGAAGAGCTCCAACATACTCCTGGGGATCTAAAAGGCTGCTCACATTCCCACAAGAGTTGGAAAGGAAAAAGCACCAGTCAATGTCTTCTGGCTAATCTTGAGGCCCTGTGTAAATAAGAAAGTTAAGGCTATCTAGGAATTTGAACTACCTGAAGTTTGAAAGCATGCTTTTCTTATACAAATCTCCTTGGCAAATGGTGGAAGATATATAGGCAAGGCACTTAAGAAAATCTGCTGACTAATCATTGGCTAACCACTAAATTATACTGACCCAGGTTTAACTCTAGGAAGCCAGGCTTAAAAATAAAAAATGAGAACTTTAAAAAGAATGCTTAAGGCAAACTCAGTGGCCACACAGTGCAGGGAATATAGAATATGCAAAAATCCTCCAGGAAAGTCACTAAATAAATAATCAGCAACAACAACAAGCAAAAATACAAACGAGAAAAAAGCAACAACAAAAACTTTGGGGAATGTGGTAGAATCTGTTACTACAGTTGTTACAAAGTATTACCTAAAATTTCCTGTTTTCATCCAAAAAATATTAGACACGGAAAGACACAGGAAAGTATGTCACATATACACACAAAAATACTGCCAACAGAAAGTGTCCCTGTGGGGCCCAAGGTTTTGGAATTAGTAGACAAAGACATTAAATCAGCTATTATAAATTATAGTCAAAGAACTAAAGGAAATCATGTAGGAAAAAATAAAAGTACGACAGTAATGTCTCAGAAAATAAAGAATGAGATAGAAAGTGTGTATATGTAATAACCAAATAGAAATTCTGGAGGTAAAAGTAGAGTAACTGAAATATAAAATTCACTAGTGTAGCCTAGGAGCCCTGGTGGCGCAGTGGTTAAGAGCTTGGCTGCTAACCAAAAGGTCAGCAGTTCAAATCCACCAGCCGCTCCTTGGAAACCCTATGGGGCAGTTCTACTCTGTCCTATAGGGTTGCTACAAGTTGGGATTGACTTGACAGCAATGGGTTTTTAGAGTAGCCTAACAACAGCGTTGAGCTGGCAGTAGAAAGGATCAGCAGTCTTGAAGATAGGACAATAAAGATTACCCAGACTGTGGAGCAGAAAAAAAAAAAAAAAAGAACAAAGCCTCAGATTTCTGTGTGATATCATCAAGTGTACTCAAGTATACCAACATATGTATAATGGGAGTCCTAGAAGGAGAACCAAAAGAGAAAGAGGCAGAAAAAACTTTGATGAAATAACAGTCAGAAACTTCCCCAATATGATGAAAAATTTTGAGACACACTTTCAGGAGGTTCAATGAATTCCAAGTGGAATAAGCTCAAATACATCCACAACTAGACAAATTGTAGTCAAACTGATGAATGTCAAAAACCAAAAGAAAATCCTGAAAGCAGCAAGAGGAAAAGGACTATCACAATGGGATTCTTAATAAGATTAACAACTGACTTATCATCAGAAATCATGGAGATCAGAAGACAGTAGAATGATATATTCCAAGTGATGAAAGAAAAAAATGTCAACCATGAATTCTATATTTCTATATCTAGGTAAACATTCCTTCAGAAATGAAGAAGAAATTAAGACATTTCCAGATAAATAAAAACTTAGAGAATGTGTTGCTAGCAGGATTGTGCTATAAGAAATACTAAAGGAGTCCTTCAGGCTTAAATGAAAGGACACTAGACAGTGATCTGAATACATACAAAGAAATAAAGAATGCTGGTAAATATAACTTCATAGCTATTTTGAGAGACAGTATAAATATATTTTTGTTTGTAACTCTTCTTTTCCCATCTGTTTTAAAAGATAACTTATGAAGCATTTGTTATAAAACTTTTTTGATGGGAGTATAACATATAAAGATTCTATTTGTATTGCAAGAATTATACAAAAGGAAGGAAGAGGGAACAGAGGTTATGCTTGGGCAAAGTTTTGTACAGTCTTGAAATGTATTTAGTATTAATCCAAACTGAATAGTTTTAAGTTAAGTTTCTAATAGTAATACCCTGGACAACCTCTAAGGAAATAACTTAAAAAAATACAGTTTAAAAACTTATATATATACTTAAAAAAAAACAAAAAATACAAAAATAGAGAAAAAAAGATATAAAACATAAAGAAAATAAATAACAAAATGGCTGACGTATATGCTACCTTACATTACATCAGTGTATGCCAACGGATTAAATGCTCCAATCAAAAAACAGAGGTTGACAGAATTAAATCAAAAACAAAACTAACAAAATGATTCAACTATCTATCATCTGTAACAGACACACTTTAGACTCAAAGACACATACAGATAGGAAAAAAATGGCAAATAATATACCATGCAAAATGTAACAAAAAGAAAGCTACGGTGGTTATACTAATATCAACAAAACAGATGTTAAGATAGAAAAGGTATTAGAGACACAGAAGGTTATTTTGTCAAAGGGTCAATCCATCAGGAAGATATAACTATTTTAAACATATATGCGCCTAAAAGCAGAGTCTCCAAATACATGAAGCAAAAATTGAGAGAACTGAAGGGAGAAATAGATAATTCAACAATAATTGTTGGAGACATTAACCCCATATTTTCACTGATGAATATAACCACAAAGCAGAAGATCAACTAGTTAACAGAAGACTCAAATAACACTATAAACCAATGACAAATTAACAAACACCTATAGAATAATCCACCCAATAACAGCAGAGTATACATTCTCCTCAAGTGCACATGGAATATTTTCCAGATTTACCATATGCTAGGCTATAGATTGAATTGTGTCCCCCAAAAACACGTCAAAAATCCTAACCCCCTGTACCTATGGTTTTAATCCCACTTGGGAATGGGTATTCTTTTTTATGTTATTGAGGCGTTATTAATGTAGGGTGTGTCTTAAATCGATGTCTTTTGAGATACACAAGAGCAGATTAAGCAAGCAAGCAAACAAGAGCAAATGGAAGGAAAGATACATGCTACATTACCACAAAGGAACCAAGAAATAGAAGCTGAAAAGAGACAAAGACCTTCCTCTAGAATGGACAGAGAGAGAGAGAGCGTTTTCCTAGAGCTGGTACACTGAATTCAAACTTCTAGCCTCCTAAACTGTGAGAAAATAAGTTTCTGTTTGTTGAAGCCACCTACTTGTGGTATTTCCCTTAGAGTGGCACTAGATAACTAAGATACTAGGTTATAAAACAGCTTAAAACAATTTAAAATGATTGAAATTATGCAAAGTATGTTCCCTGAATATAGTGGAATTACATTACAAATGAACAACAGAAGAAAATCTGGGAAATTCACTAATATGTGGAAATTATACAAAACATTTCTAAATAACCAATGGGTCAAAGAAGAAATCACAAGGGAAATTATAAAATGCTTTGAGATGAATGAGAACAAAAACACAGTCTACCAAACCTGTGGAATACAGCTAAAGTAGTGCTTTGAAATAACTAATATAAATACCTATATTAAAAAATAATGATTTCAAATTAATAACCTAAACTTTCAACTAAATAAACTATAAAAAGAACAACAAACTAAACCCAAGAAAGCAACAGGTAAGAAATAATACAGATTAGACTAGAAGTAAATAAAACTGAGAATAAAAAATAATAGAAAAATAAAACAAAAAAATTAGTTCTTTGAAAAGATCAACAGAATTGACAAACGTTCAGCTAGACTGACTGTTACAGACTGAATTGTGTCTCCCAAAAATATATGTTGTAATTCCTAACCCCTATGCCTGTGATTATAATCCCATGTGGGAATGGGTTGTCTTTGGTGTGTTACTGGGCAGGATTAGCGTAGGATGTGTTTTGAGTCAATGTCTTTTGAGACATAAAAGAGAGTAAACAAGCAAGCAAGAAGCAGAGATGGGGGAAGATTGATGCCAAGCCACATGGAGATCTCCAAGGAACCAGGAAACAGAAGCTGAAGGGACAAGGACCTTCCTCCAAAGCCGACAGAAAGAGAAAGACTTCCCTTAGAGCTGGCACCCTGAATTTGGACGTCTAGCCCCCAACCTGTGAGAAAATAAATTTGTTTGTTAAAGCTGTCCATTTGTGGTATTTCTATTATAGCACCACTAGATAACTAAGATGTCAACCAAAAGAAAAAGAGAGAAGGCTTAAATTACTAAAATTAGGAATAAAAGAAGGGCATCGCCACTGACTTCACAAAAATAAAAAAAAGGATTATAAGGGAATACTGTAAACAAATAAATGTATCCTAATAAATTAGATAACAGTAACAGATAAAATTTAAAAATTCCTAGAATGCTACAAATTACCAAAACTGACTCAAGAAGAAACAGATAATTTTAATAAACCTATGACAAGTAAAGATATTGAATTAGTAATTAATTTTTTTTAAAACACAGATCCACATGGCTTCACTTATTAATTCTACAAACATTTAAAAAAGAATTGCTAGCAGCCCATCAAAAACTCTTCTAAAACCTACAAGGGGAGAGAACACTTCTGAACTAATTTTATGTTGCCCTGATACAGAAATCAGACAAAGACATCTCAAGAGAAGAAATCTACAGAGTAATATCTGCTATGAATATAGACAAAAAAAAAAAATTTTTTCAGTAAAATACCAGCAAACCAAATCCAGCAGCATATATAAAGGATAATACACCATGACCAAGTGGAATTTATCCCAGGAATACAGGTTGGCTTAACATCTGAAAATCAATTAGTGCATAATTTGATATCAATGGAATGAGAAAAACCACATGACCATCTTAACAGACACATAAAAGCATTTGACAAAATCCAGCACCATGTCGTCTTACTGAAAACACTCAACAAACTGGGAAGAGAAGATAATTTCTTGACTCTAATAAACGACATCTATAAAAAACTGACAGCCACCATCATACTGAATGCTAACTATATAAGATCAGGAGCACAATGAAGATGTCTGCTCCTACACGTCTCTTCAAAATTCTGCTGGAGATTCTAGGCAAGAAAAAGAAATAAAAGACATATGGATTGAAAAGGAACCCACTAAGAAATTGTTTTAACTGGTAAACAGTTTGGCAATATGGCAGTATGCAAGTTCAATATGCAAAATTAAATTTTATTTCTATACCTTAGCAATTAACTATCTGAATATGAAATTAATAAAACAATCTCTTTAGTACTAACAGCAACAATAATAAAATACTTAGGAATAAAATTGCAAAAAAAAGGTACCAGACTTATACATTGAAAACTACAGAACATTGTTGAGAGAAATTTAAAATGATCTAAATAAACTGCAACACATCCCATGTTCATGGATTGGAAGACTTAAAATTGTTAAAAAGGCAATATTCCTCAAATTCATCTACATATTAAATGAAATCCCTGTTAATATCCTAGTTAGTTGTTTTCTGTTTTTTTTTTTTTTTTTGGTGGAGGGAGAGGAGGGAAGAAATTAACAAGTTGGCTCTAAAATTCACATAGAAATGCAAGATAGTCAAAATAGCCAAAACTTACATGTTGAAGAAGAACAAAGTTGAGGAATTCCATTTCCCAATTTAAAAAGCTAATAACAAAACTACAGTAATCAAGACAGTATGGTACTGGCATAAGGATAGGCATATAGATCAATGGAGTAAATAATTCTGACCTTTGGCTAGGCAATCTTTTCTTGGATATGATACCAAAGCACAGGTAAACAGAAAAAAAAAGAGATAAATTTGACTTTATCAAAATTTAAAACTTCTTTGCATGTCAATGAACACCAACCAGAAAGTGAAAAAAACAACCTACAGAATAGGAGAAAATATTTTCAAATTATTTGCAGTTGATCTTCATTATTCACATATTCCGTATTTATGAAATAACTTACTTGCTAAAAAAAAAATTTAACTCCTAAATCAATGCTCACGGCACTTTCTTGGTCATTCACAGATGTGTACATGCACAGAGCAGCAAAAATTTGAGGTGCCCAAAACATAATGCTGATTTGGCATTCTCTAATGCAGTGTTCAGGGGACTTTACAGAACATAATTATTGCAAATAATGAGGATCAAATGAATATGACAAAGCAATTATATCGAGGTCATATGAAGAATTCTTACAAGTTAACAATAAAAAGACAACTAACCCAATTAAAAATGGGCAAAGGATTTGAATAGACGTTTCTCCAAATAAGATACATGGTCATAAATACAGGAAAAGATGCTCAACATCATTAGTCACTGGGGAAATGCAAGTAAGAACCCAATGAGACACCGTTTCACACCTACTATCTAGGGTCGCTATGAGTCGGAATCGGCTCAGTGGCAACGGGTGTTAGATGTCGTGTGCCATCCAGTTGATTCTGACTCATATGTAACAGAGCAGAACTACCCCCACAAAGTTTTCTAGGCTGTAATCTTTAGGAAGCAGATGGCCAGGTCTTTTCTCCCCTGGAGCCGCTGGGTGGGTTCAAATCTCTGTCCTTTTGGTTAGCAGCCAAGCACTTAACCTTTATGCCATCAAGGCTCCTTTCACACCTACTAGTATGGTTAACAGGAGCCCTGGTGGTGCAGTGATGAAGTGCTTGTCTGCTAACCAAATGGTCAGCTTCAAACCTACCAGCCACTCTTCGGGAGAAAAGACCCGGTGATCTGCTCCCATAAAGATTACAGCCTACAGAACCCTACGGGAAAGTTCTATTCTGTCATATAGGGTTGCCTTGAGTCGTGATTGACTCGACGGCACACAACAACAATGTAGTTAAAATAAAAAACAATGGTAAGTGTTGCCGAGAATGTAAAAAACTTGTAACCCTCATATGCTGCTGTTGGAAATGTAAAATGTCACAGCCACTTTTGAAAACAGTTGGCAGTTCCTCAATTTGCTAAATATAGACATACTACATGACCCAGCAATTCTACTCCTGTGTATATATCTAAGAGAAATGATAACATACGTCTACACAAAAACTTGCACATGAATTTTATAGCAGCATTATTCATAATAGGAGTCATCGATTTAAAAACAAAACAAAATTAGAGCTAGCATCCCTGTGTGGTGCAAACAGTTAACGCACTCAGCACTCAGCTACTAACTGAAAGGATGGAGGTTTGAGTCCATCCAGTGGCACCTCGGAAGAAAGGGCTGGCAATCTACTTCTGTAAACTCAGCTGCTGAAAACTGTATGGAGCACAGCTCTACTCTGACACACCTGGGGTTGCCCAGAGTCAGAGTTGACTCCATGGCAACTGGTTAGCTGGTTGAAATAGAATTAAGAGAGAGAGAAGAAGGAAATATGCAGACTTAGAGAGATGCAAGAGAAAATACCCAGAATGGGGAAAAATAAATTCTATGCAATAAAAAGCAAATGAAAAGATCTAGCAGGCCACATTCATTAACTTCCACCGCTCCTCTGCCCACCTCGCCAGACAGAGAGCCCCTCCCCTGCAGTGGACTGTGGACTGAGAAGAGAGCATTGGAGAGATTCTGCTGATGTTTTTCTGAGGCCAGAGATGGACAGTGGTCCTACCATGTCTGAATCTTTATTTATTCAGGTGTCTATTTATTTATGCTGAAGTCTTTGCTGCCTCCTGTGTGACATCATTGCAATGAAAATAAGATAAAAAAATTATATAACACTTATGTTTTCATGTGTCTAAAAAAGGTATTATCTGAAGTGCTAATAGGATCTAAGGCCTTACTCATTTTATTAAAAGCAATTTTTTTCCAAGTCCTAATAATTGTTTTTACTTCCTTTCCAGGCAGGCATGTGATTTGCATTCCGTCAGTTAATACATATTCTGAGTAAATGTCTTGCATTAATTATCTACACACCGACTTTTCTATAAAATAGTAAGTAGAATTAAGATTTTAAAGATATGTAAAATAATATTTTTCTATCACATTTATCAGCGAGAGCTTTCCCTTTTGCCCTCAAACCCAGATATGCAACTTCTCCAGATAGTTTCAGCTAATCCAGATAAGTTTTTAAGATAGTGTCGAATTAGGTTCACAGTTGAAGCTTCATTTCCTTACAGAAATAGATTCATTTCACATGGAATAAATGATAAGAAGACACTGATAACACCGGTAAATTGCAATGGTTCCAATGACTCATTATACCCCTTTCTGTTCTTATTACACGTAGGCTAATTTTTTTTTTTTTTTCCACAATCTAGACATGGAACTGCGGCATTTTTGAATCAGTACCGTACAGGAAGGGGCCATTCTGAGACTGAATATTCTTTCATCAAAATCTCTAAAGAGAGCAAAGGCAAGGATGGCCTTTCTTTGCCGAGTGAACGATGTGGATGCTCAGTGTCCTAAGCAGTGAGGCTGTGACTTAAGTGCAGCCCTTCTTCACTTGAAAGTCTCTGAGAAGGGGTAAGTTTACAGTGCTCAGAAGCAGACACGAACTTCCCCTTGAAAGCTAAAGCAGATCAGGCAGGCTTCTCTCTCCCTCCCTTCTTTTTCCTCCTCCCCACCTTTTTTTCAATCCTAACATTCGACAACATAAATCTTGTTGCCATCAGGTTGATTTCAACTCATAGCGACCCTATAGGACAGAGTAGAACTGCTCCACAGGGTTTCCGAGGAGCGGCTGGTGGATTCAAACTGCTGACATTTTGGTTAGCAGCTGAGCTCTTAACCACTGTGCAATCAGGGCTCTGAAGACATAAATAGATGCTTACTATTCATAAACTTTTCTAAAAAAACTGCACTATTTTAAGAAACTGCCATATTTTACACATAGGTCACGTAACATCACGTTTTGCAGATATATTATTCAAGTTAAAATATAATTAATAACAGTGGCAAAAAAAAAAAAAGATTCGAGTTGTTTGGGAAAAAAAAGAGAAAGTACATATGTTCTGTTACCTACAGGGGAAAAATGAGTATCATGGCAGTCCTGATATAGGGTACAGGGTGCCCTTGGCCTGTATTCTCTGATGTCTAACTGGCTGGAAACGAGAGGAGTTGGCCTATATCCGGTATTGAAGCTGACTGTTAATATCTCCCAGAATGATGCAGCAGTGTTCAGAGATGCTGGTGACTTAAAGAAAGCATGCATATGGAGTGACTTCCATAAAAGCAGCTCTCGAGATTCTCTAAGAACAGAGCAAACAAAGACTGTAACGAGAATGATTCCCGCGGTGGTGAAGAGGCAAGCACTAAATAACGAATGGCAAAGGTGATGAAATACAAATCACCCCCAGCTTAAGAAGAAAAATAGCAAGAACAAGAAAAGGAGTGTCAACAAAAAGGAGAAGAGTTTCAAGAAACAGTGGGACAGCTAAGCTGAATATATTAGCAAAAGTGGCGCCATGAAAGGCCCACTGAAGTCCTTCTGTTGCTATATGCATCTTCATAAAAGCAATAGGCTGGATTTTGAAATTTCTCATGCCTGTATAAAGATGTTAAAGCATTTCCTGGCTAAACGTGATTGTATTCTTTAAAAACTAATAATCAAATTAGAAAATGATGAATAACGGGACTCCTTGGCAAAATATATATAATTGGCCAACCTCTGTCAAATTCTGAAACTGACGCAGATCCCCAGGAAGCCTTTCCTGCTTCCCCCCAGTGCTATGGTCCAAGAGTTTCTTAAATACCACATTCTGTGAGGTGTTATGTCATGTCCACCTCGGAATGTGACCTTATTTGGAAAGAGGGGATCTTTGCAGGCTTAGTTAGTTAGAATCCCTAGATGAAATCAACCTGGATTTAGGGCTTACCCTAAACGATGGTGTCTCTATTAGAGAAAGGAGAAGGACAGTAGGACATGTGCAGACCTACAGATTCCAAGCAGGCAGAGACACAGAGAAGTCCATGTGGGGATGGAGGCAGAGACGGGAGTTATGTTGCTACAAGCCAAGGAATGCCAGGAGCCACCAAAGCTGGATGAGGTAAGGAAGGATTTTCCTCTGAAGACTTCAGAGGGAGCACAGCCCTGCTGGCACCTTGGTCTCAGACTTCTAGCCTCCAGAACTGTGAGAGAATAAATTTCTGTTGTTTTAAGCCATCACATTTGTGGCAATTGTTTATGGCAGCTCTAGGAAAATGCCAAGTGTCCAGTGCACTGCTCTCAGGGACGTCTCCCCGGCGACCATCAGACAAACTCTCACTCGCCCTTGCAGCTATATTGATACAGATACCAAAAACTGCATCGGACTTAGTTAACCATGAATTTGCTCTTGGATGACATTTCTGCCTTACTTGTCAACTTGAAAGTATTTTCTAGAGAATTTAGATAAAAGTACAAAATACGGAGTCAGGGTCTTAGTTCAACTTTTATTATTTACTGTGTGACTTTGCATATATCCCTTAACTTCTTTGAACCTCAGTTTCCTTATTATATGTAATAAAAATAATAATGGCTTCATAAAGACGAGACTTACTGGCCTGACAGAGACTGGAGCAACCCTGAGAGTATGGCCCCTGGACACCCTTTTAGCTCAGTAATGAAGTCACTCCTGAGGTTCACCCTCCAGCCAAAGATTGGACAGCCCCATAAAACAAAATGAGACTAAAGAGGCACTCCAGGGGCAAGGAGTAGAAGGCAGGAGGGGACAGGAAAGCTGGTAGGAACCCAAGGTAGAGAAGGGAGAGTATTGACATGTCGTGGGGTTGTTAACTGATGTCATAAAACAATATGTGTACTAACTGTTTAATGAGAAGCTGGTTTGTTCTGTAAACTTTCATCTAAAGTACAATAAAACAAAAGTAATAATAAATAATGGCTTCAGTTTATGTAAGAAACTGAAATGGAAATACAGTTTTCTTGATAATGTTATTATTCACATAGTGTTTAATGCTAATTATATCAGTAGTAACTGTCTTTTTGAGATCTCAGGTGCATTTAAATGGATTAATGATAATCATTACTCAGTGGCATACTATTAGCTAGAGTACAGAGCCTCTTTTATTTGTATTTAATTTAAATAAGTTTTGCTATTTGTTCCCTTTGTTCCTATCCAAATATCATTCACTCCCCCTTCCATAAACACTATCATAGGTTAAGTTTTCCAGGAAACAGACTCTGAGATGCCATTTAATATTGAGGATGTTTATCAGGGAGTGTCCTCTGGAAAGTAGGTGAGGACGCAGGTTTGGGCAGAGGGAAAAGTCCATCTATGGTATATGGGCACATCAGCCCCAGCCAACCTAAAGAGGAGCTCTGTAATGGCCCAACAGAGTTGTCCACATGGGCCAAAGTGGCTAGGACTCCATACCTCAGTCTCAATCTGCTATTGGATATGAGACCTGGTGTGAGGTGGCTATGTCTAGCTGAGTCAACCCTTATAGTGACTGAGATCTGGAGGCCAACTGATGACAACAGTCTCAGAAGCTGAAGGAACAAGTCCTCCCTTGAAGGGACATCTGGAGAGCACATCACAGTGTCCACCACAGGCCCCACATTTTATGTATTTAATTATATAACTTTCTATATTTCCTCCTATGTGACACAGCAAACATTGTTGGTACTGTACCAGTAGAAACAATCCCAACACACTTACCATTACTATGTAGAAGGGACACTATTGATAGATTAGCCTGTTGCACACACCCCAGTCACAACGGCAATGTTGCTACTCCAGTTTCTTTTGTGTAATGTCCACTACCTATATTTCTTTCCCTAAGTCCCACTCTTTGATGGGACCAGTCGGGTTCCTGACAGTAACACAGCTCCTTCCAGTACCCTCCTGGGTCCACCTCACGCTGTGCAGCTCCAGTTCCATTCTCTTTTGTGTTTTCCTCCTTCCCCACCTGCCTTAGCCACTGCAATATCAGCATTGTTTGCAGTCAGGGCCCCCTTTATTAATTTCTTTCCCCAAATACAACAAAATATATGGTGTAGTAGAAGTGCACCATAATTGTACATTTTTAATTGTTTTAATGTTTCCAATTCTATTTATAGTATTTCAACTTGTATTTATGTAGGTATACATAGTTTTAAATGAATGAGATCATGGTAAATTTAAAAATATATATATTTATCATTTTTGGAAAGAAGCAAAAAATGTAATGCTCACGTAGTCTCTTTTACTTGCTTTTGGTTTCCCAATTCAGAGATAAACTCTCCATTCTATACATGTTTTAAAACTACTTCTGGCAAGGAAAGAAGGAAGTCTATGAACCCCCTCATCTCTGTGTCGCCTACCTCTAAACCACAGAAGCACAAGGCGAGAACCAGAAGGAACAGCCCCCTGTGGGTTTTCCCGTAAATACTAGGTTATTCTTCAGGGGCCACTGTGGGGCAAGAGACTGCAGAGAAGGCAGGGCTCTGGGCTCCTCTCTGTTTATGCTTCACCGTACAAAATAGTATGCATTAAATACACACAAGTTTAGTTCAAAACATGGGTTTTGTTGCTTAAAAAAAAGTTGAGACCTTATTTAATAAAATCAAATGCAGAGGCCCCAAGTGGAATTCACTCATCCAAGATTCAAAAACGTTACCTTACTTCAAGTTTTATTCTCTTTGGTCTTCGGGCTCCAGTCATGAATAGTTGCTCGGTTATTGTCTTTAGTAACCCTGCGTCTTCTCAAGCCTGGCCCAGGCCTGGCTTCCAGACAGGAGGTCCTGCTGAGAGTCTAGCTCCGACCTGGCCTGGAACTCAGACTTAATTCCTCTGGCTGACGCCTGCTTTTGGTTTCTGCTTTATTCAGTAATTGTCTTTTCCTCTTTTGTTTCTGTCCTGCCTTCAGATGCCATAGACCTTGACCACAGCACTGCTGATGCTGTGTGCCATCAAGTTGATTCCGGCTCCTAGAGACCCCACAGGACAGAGTAGGGCTGCCCTATAGGGTTTCCAAGGCTGCAAATCTTTATGGGGGAGCCCTGGTGGTGCAGTGGTTAGGTGCTCAGCAGCTAACCAACAGGTCAGCGGTTTGAACCCATCAGCGCTCTGGCGGGAGAAAGATGTGGCATTTTGCTTCTATAAAGATTTGCAGCCTTGGAAACCTTGCGGGGAAGCTCTACTCTGTCCTAGAGGGTCACTATGGGTCAGAATTGACTCGACGGCAATAGCATTTTTTCAGTCTTTAAAGGAGCAGATCACCAGGTCTTTTCTCCTGCAGAGCCGCTGGTGGGTTCAAACCATCAACCTTTGGGTTAGTAGCTGATTGCTTAATCACTGAGCATGACAGGATCTATTTTAAGCCTAGAGATACAAGTATTTGAAGGCAGATGAGTATGATGATAGGAGTGCTATCCCCTTACCACATATTCAGAATAGCAATCAGCTAACAAACTGAACTGTCATGGAGCCAGCCATTTGTTTTGTCATTCTTAAATTTCATATGGGAGGTTTAGCAAAAACTAATTACTCTTGATGATTATTTGACAGATTTGTTTCAAAGACTACGGAAACAGATAATTTGAAGCATCAGGTTGAATAAATAATCACTATGTTTCTAAGAGACTGATTAATTCTAATATAAATGTCTTGTTTAGAATGCATTGCACTAGTTGTATGCAGTGCAGATTCTTAATGTCAAATAACTTCCCAAAACTGTCATGTTTTTGAAGCATCTTACTGGGATGAGTCTATTGTAAGGTTTATAAAGGCACTAAGTTTAGGACCCATGTCACATAATCTATATTAATAAATTCACAAACAATTTTTTTATGTTAGTATAAGATAAATCAAGTGACTGTATTTCTGAAGTAATAAATTATAAATACATAGGTACTGTACTCTTATGCACTCTCCTTCTTGGGGTGTGAACGATAAAGAACTTAACAAGCACTATGTGCCTCTTATGGGCTAGGGATTTTTGCATACATTTTATTTAAGTTTCCTAAAAAGTAAACATAACTGAAACTTAGAAATAAAATTATATTCATGACTTTTAAAAGCTCCTCTGCTTGTGAAAAATATGATGCGGGTCTGCTAAGTGTTTATAATACAAAAGGATGAACACTGGGAATTCACTTACTCTATAAAAGATAATTTCAAGGGATATATGCCATATATTTTAATAAAGTAATGATTTACTTAAAAAAAAGATAATTAGATATTTGTTGTTTGTTGTTGTCATGTGCCATCAAGATGATTCCAACTCATAGTGACACCATAGGAGTGGAACTGTCCCAAAGGGTTTCCAATCTTTAATCTTTACAGGAGCATATCGCCAGGTCTTTTTTCTCACTGAGTGGCTGGTGGCTTCGAACGGCAGACCTTTTGATTCGCAGCCTAGCACTTAACCATTGCTCCACCAGGGCTCCTTAATTAGATATTTAGTGTATTATATTAGAAGTCAAGCATTTTTAGTACATATTTTCATATTATCTTTTATGTTACAAATTGTCATAATCACAACACATCTGATTTTAAAGGAAAGCACCATAGTTTTCTCTTCCGACTTATCCCTCTTCCTTTAATCCCTAACCCCCTTGCTTTCGGTCACACTGAACTCTTCGTGGGCGCATACGTACTCAGGCTCTCTCTCTCACAGCTGGGCCTTGCATAGGTTCTGTCTTCTTTCCCGAAAGTCTGTAGCTTTCCCCATCCCTGCCATGGCTTCTCCTCTGTTTTAGAAAATTCCTAATTTTATTTCTCTGTTAAAATATCTAGACAGCCTCCCCTGACTCCTTCACTGAACATCCCAGCCCAGACTGCGTTAAGTGTTGCTCCAATGAGCTTTCATAACAGAAATTTCGCTGTTCCTTCTTTGCATCACTTACCACTCTCTACTGAATGTGCCTACTGTCTCCTTGTTCACAAGCCTGTTCAGTTATCTCTCCGTCTTAGTCATCTGGTGCTGCTATAACAGAAATACCACAAGTGGATGGTTTGAACAAAGAGAAGTTTATTTCCTCACAGTCAAACTAGGCTAAAAGTCCAAATTCAGGGCGTCAACTCCAGGGGAAGGCTTTCTCTCTCTCGGCCTTCTCAACAATGTTCCCCCAGACTAGGAGCTTCTTGGCGCAGGGACCCCTGTCCAAAGGACACGCTCTGCTCCTGGCACTGCTTTTGTGATGGTATGAGGTCCCCAACTCTCTGCCTGCTTCCTTTCCCTTTTATCTCTTGAGAGATAAAAGGTGGTGCCAGCCACACCCCAGGGAAACTCCCTTTACATTGGATGTGACCTGGGTAAAGGTGGTGTTACAATCCCACCCTAATCCTCTTTAACATAAAATTACAATCACAAAATGGAGGCCAACCACACAGTTCTGGGAATCATGGCCCAGCGAAATTGATACACACATTTTTTGGGGGACATAATTCAAACCATGACATTCCCTGAGGACAAGGACTGAACCTTGTTCTGCATGTATCCTTGGCACCCAGCACAGTGCCTGGTTTACAGTGGGTGCTTGGTGCTTTGGATTAATTCACGTCCACATGGTTGTGGTTAGAGTGGTATCCCTATGAACTAACATCACTTTTCCTGAAATTTCAGTGTTTTTCAGTGTGATTTTTGAGTACGATGGAGCAGACACATGCTGTCATGCAAACTGTGTGATTACTTGGGTTCCACCATCCTTTGACTGGAACATTTTTGAGATGGGAAGAGCAATCTCATTGACAACAACGTAAGTGCCACCAGGTGGGAGCACTCTCTCCCCTGCCCTCCTTGGACACTTGCTTGAGCCTCTGTCACAGCCTGCATTACTACCCTTTGTGTTGTTAGCTGCTGCAGGGTCAGCCCCTGACTCACTGCTACCCCTGGACAGCGGAACAAAAACGATGCCTGGTCATGCACCATCTCTAAGATTGATTGGGGATCAGGCCATTGTGGTCCACAGGGTTTTTGTCGGCTGATTTTCGGAAGCAGATCATCAGGTCTTTCTTACTAGTTCCCCATGTTCGTCTGGAACTTCTGCTGAAATCTGTTCAGCATCATAGCAACATGCAAGCCTCCGCTAACAGACGGGTAGTGGCTGCTCATCAGGTGCCTTAGCCAGGAACTGAACTTCTATCTTTCCCATGGAAGAGGAGCATTCTATTCCTGCATCACCAACACCCTGTCCCAATCCCTTGTAGTCATGGAATGTGTCCTTTTTCTCTTACCTTATGCTCTGAGGGCTTGAAGAGAGGGACTTTTTCATCTTTTTCTTCTTTATATTCCCCACAGTGTCTGGCACATAGAAGAGGACAGTAATTGTGGGACCAAATTGATAAGAAAATTAAGCAAAAGCCAAATAAGTATCATTTTTGTTTGTTTAATCAGTATTTTTTAACATAGCTGTAGTATCTCTTGTCCTTTTTTTTTTTTCTGATTATAAAAACTCATCCAGCTCATTCTAGAAAATTTTGGATAAAACAGACAAATATTAAGAAGAAAAATGAAATTTACCCATAATACCTAGATTAATCTATGTTAGAACTTCAGCATATTTCTATCAAGTCTGTCTTCTTCAGTCGTAAATGAGCTTATACCATATATATTATTTTATATTTAGCTTTTATACTTAATACAGTATCATAAATATTTTCTATAATTATAAATTCTATGACAACATAATATTCTACCAATGAATGTTCATAGCTTTTTTAATATAGCTTTTTTATTATCATTCCTTAACATTGAGCATTCTTTATTGAAGATTGTTTATAAATTTTTCACAACAAAAAATAATTTGAAATCTATCCCATGAATGTTCATAACTTTTTAAACCAGTCTCTTAGTACTAGACATTGTTTTTGGAAGATTGTTTATAACAAATAGTTATGGAGGTCCTTTCAATGTGCCAGTACTGTTTTACATGCTGGATAAATTGGCAAAAGTATCTGTCTGCATGGAACTTATATCCTAGCTAAAGAGACAAAAAAACAAGCATGATAAATAATTTTTAAAAACATGTGGTACTTTAGGTAGAGATGACTGCTACAGAAAGAAAGAAATCAGGGAAGAGGGAAAGAAAGTGTCAGAGGGAGGTCACACATTGGGATTTAGGTGGCCAGAGAATACCTCACTGAGAAGATGATATTTGAACAGGGACCTCAAGGAGGTGAGGGGACAAATTATTCCAAAACCAGCAGAAGAGCATTCCAGGCAGAGGAAAGACTACGCAAAGGCTCTAAGAAAGAAAGAATGTGCCTGGTATGTTCAAGGACCAGCAAGTCATACTGATTGATGGGGATGGAAGTAAGAGATGAGGTTAAAGAGATAAAGGAGGTCAGAATTTGTGGGTCTTGCAGGCCACCGTAAGTACTTGGCTTCTACTCTAAATCAGCAGGAAGGCACTGGCAGGTACTGAGCAGAGGAGTGGCACAGTATGACTTGTGTTTTCACAAGGTCACTGTGACTCCTGGTTGGAACAGATTTGAAAGCAACAAGTCAGAAGCAAGGACACCAACTGAGAAGCTACTGCGGTAAAACAGGTGAGAGGACAGTGGCTTGGCTCAGGGTGTTGCAGTGGAGGTGGGGAAAAGTCATCAAGTTCTGATTTATTATTTATTGTTAGATCAGATGTGGGGCAAAAGGGGACAAAAGGGATCAAGGATGCTGTCAGCTTTTTTGGCCTGAGCAACGGGTAGAAAGGAGATGTCATTTAGTGGCGATGAGGCAGATTGTAAAAGGAACAGGATGGGGTCAAGCCCATGTCCATTTTCCACATCCTTAACTTTGACATCTAAGTGAAAATGCCAAGTACGCAGATTAATGTATAAATCTGAAATTCAAAGAAGTCCTGGCTAAAAATATAAATTTGGGGATCTTCAACATAGAGATTGTATTTAAAATATAACATTCTCTTGCATAAATCCTTATTCATACTTCTGATTATTTGCTTCACATATATAACTATACATGGAATATTACAGTCAGAATTTCCTGATTCATACACATAAATTATTTCCCCCAAAACACTGTGCCAACTTAAGCCTTCTACGTGCAATGTCATTTAACATCTTTGAATATGCTAATTTAAAGAACAAAAGTACCAAAACCAAACCAGCTGCCTTTGAGTTGATTCCCACTCATGGTGACCCCACATGTCTTACAGCAGAACTGCACTCCCTAGGATTTTCAATGGCTGTTCTCTTTTGGAAGTAGAGTGTCAGGTTTTCCTTTAGAGCGGCCTCTGAATGGATTTGAACGGCCAACCATACCGTTAGTAGCCGAACACTTAACCATTTGGGTACACCTGCACATATATTTTTGTACTTTTATTTTGCATTACTTTGATTATTGGTGAAGATATTCTTGGGTTCAAAACTAAAATCAAAACATAATTCTATTAACAATGAAAAAATATACAAAAACATGTATAAATATACACTGCCACATACATATATAAACACATATAGACAATATACACCAACCTAGGAATAACTTTGATAACTAAATGTAGTTTACAAAGAAAAACTTCATGTCTTTACAGAGAGAAATAAATTATGAATACACAGAAAAGAAAACATTAAAAAGTTGTCAATTGCTCCAGTATAGAACATAGTTTCATCATAATTCCAAAACCAAATCTGAAAACACTGTTTGTAACGTTTAATATATTACTTGAAAATTTATTTGAAAGAATAAACAGGTTACAAAGGCTGAAGAGAATGGAGTATTAGCCTTCTTAAATATTTAATCAGGTTTAAAAGCGAAAATGATTAAATTAGTATAATTGTTATTTTTGTTGTGTGGCTTCCAGTTGATTCTGACTCATAGCAACACATGGGACAGAGTAGAACTGCCCTATAGGGTTTCTTAGACTATAATCTTTAAGGGAAAATATTGCCCGGTCTTCTCTCCCAAGGAGCAGCTGCTGGGTTCAAAACTGACCTTTCAGTTAGCAGCCAAGAGCTTTCAACATCGTGCCACCAAGCCTCCTTAAACAAGTATAATACTGACCCAAAAATAAACAGGCAAATTTATAGACAGGCCAATGTATATATGCAAACTAGTTTATAATAAAGGAGATATCACAAACTCAGGGAAAGCAAAAGATAGTCAAGATATCATAATGGAGTCATTATTCTATCTGGAAAAAATGTTTAACTGTTTGCCTCCAGCTGAATACAACACAAAATATAAATATAATTTAAGTAGCTAATTATGTAAAAATACAACTATATTTAAAAAACAACTAGAAGAAACTTGGAGGATATTACTTAATTTCTAGTTAGGAAAATATGTTTCTAAACTTAAGTGGAAGAAATTACAAAAAAATAGATGTATTTGACTATGTAGACAAAAGTTCTTTATGTAAAAATGTCAACAATATAAAACTGCCAAAAACAAATGGAAAAACAGTATGGCAGGAAAGGGTTAATAGTATTAATAATTAACTCTAGTATAAATTCACCAAAAAGCATTACAAAAAAAACCAAAAACAGTGCCTTTTAAGTCTCTTCAGACTCATGGTGACCCATGTATTAAGACTCTTAAAATGAATGGACACAGAATGTGAACTGGGGCTTCATAAAAAAAAAAAAGAAGTGAACAGTCTACATAATAGTGGTTTTTATCTTTCAGTGAGAAAAGCCATTTATTGTTAAGATCACAGGGCACTGTCTGTGGGTGGGGAGAGGGACAGAGCTGATTAATAGAAGTGTGTGGCTGGAAAACACTCATTTGCCAAACCTGATTCTCTCGCCAGCTCCGGCTCTCGTTTTGTTATGCCCAGTGTCTGAAAAATTTCACCAACTCTTATTAACTCTCCTTGCAGTTATTCAGTGACTCTGCTCTATGATTTTAAACAGTTGGCTGGTCTGATTAATATAGGGTGAATGAAGTGAAAGAAGGAATATAAGAAGAAAGAAAACATAATCACCTTAAGAGAAAAACAGAAAGAAACAAACAACAAGGAAAAATAAAAATCGATTATCCTAATCCTGAAAGACATACAGTTTACAAAAAAAAGTTCATATAAATCACTAATCCAAATGCCAAAGAAAACTTTGATTCCTTTCAAAGAAGTAATCCTCTAATGCATATTAGATTGCCTCATCCTCCGTATGAAGCAAAAGAAACTAAAGTGCTTTATTTTATAAAGCATAATGCCTTTGATCTGCTACTAAAATTCCATTGTCTATATTCTTTCTTTTTTTTTTCCTCAAAAAATATACAAATTAAATACAATGTTTCATAGGCTAGGGAATAAGCACCATTTTCCCTTATAAATTTTTTTAACATGTTGTGATGGATATGGCTTAAAATTACATATTTGTATTTGTATATGTAATATATATACATGATACGTAAATGATATGATACATTGCTACAATGTCTTTTTCTTTAGTAAAACTTGGTGTACATTCCAAAGAATCATCTAATAGGATTTAGAGACTTCCGGCAAAATGGCGCTCTAGGCAGAAGCACCACGCCATCTCTCCATAGCAAAGATCCGAAAAACTAAGCGAAACAGAGAAAACAGCAATCCTGAAACCCTAAAACATCAAATGAAGAGAGAAAGAACTCAGCCAAGCACCAATGGAGTGAGAAAACTGACAGAGAATGGAGAGTGAGGAGAGATTCATGCAGAGGTCCCGTATCAGCTAACACAGCATGGATCTGCCATCTTGGAGTCCTATCAGAGACCAGCAAATAGGGGTTATGAGAAAGCAGCTTCACAGGAGACAGAACAACCGGTAATTTGTGATATACGCTTTCCCACCCCCTGCTCTTCTTCACCCCCACTCGGTCTCCTCTGCTTCCCACGGCCACAGTCTCTTGTCCGGGAAGTACCAGCTGCTTGGATTCCACCCGCCCACACTGGCTGGCTCTCTGAGTGCCATTTGTTGTAGCTTTTTTTCTGCTGCTTTTGATTTCTTCCTTACCTCTCACCACCTGCCCCTCCTTTTGCTCAAATACCTGGCTCTGTGCGCAATCTTTGCTTCTTTCTGAGGGGCTGTGGAGCTCCATTCGAGTGAGAAACTGCTTCCTGGTCTGGGCTGCCACGCTGGTGGGATCCCGGGGCTTTTGTTTGTTTGTTTTGAATTGTTTGTTTGTTTTCTTTTCCTTTTCTTGATTTGGGGCCTGTTCTGGCCAGGCAGTGCTGCGCTTCTTGGAACCTACCCCCTTGGCTTGTGCAGACGTGCAGGGGGATCCCTGAGGACATTTCTTTCTTTGTTTTTTTTTTTTCTGTTTTTTGGGGGGCTTTTCTTGTTCTTTTTTTTTTTTTTTAATTTGTTTTGTTTTCTTTTCCCTCTTGTTCCCTTTTTGTCTTTCTTCATTACTCAGTTTCTCGTCTCTCTATACCTTCTTTCTCTTTCTGTTCCCTGAAGATCTGGTGCTGAATACCTCTTCGCCTTCTAGCCAGGCTGTACTGCAACACCTGAGAACAACTTCCCCAGACCTCATAGCTGCACCGGGGGCATCCCTGGGAGCTTTGCTGTTCTTTTTCCTTTCTGATTTTTATTTATTCATTCTTTTCTTTTTTTCTTCTTCTTCTTTCCCTTTTTGTTTTTCTCCATTTCATAGTCTCTCATCTCTCCACTCTAACAGCAAGCTCCCCTAGCACTCTTTTTTGTTTATTTGTATGTTTTTGGCTCCTATTCCTTTCTCCTCTCTCCCATATCCATCTTAGCTCCACACATAACAATCTCCTCACTACATCCTGCCTACCTGCACCGCGTGCTTAACATCACACCACCAAATAGCACAGGAAAGGCCTACTGGAACCTGTCCTGCACTGATTACCAACCCGCCCTGGTGGCTGTAGTAAGTGCCACAAACAACCTGTCCCAGTAACTCCTCTTCAGCTAGACCTGCCCTGCTGTACCATACCTGAGCGACTGACCCTGACAATTGGAGAAGGAGGCAAAAAGTATCATGCCCACAGATGAGAAAACAACAAAGAACACACAGCCCACCTGCTCAGACATAGCGAAATAAAAAAAAAAGGGACAAAACAAACAAATCTACAATCAATAAATGAGAAAAATAACTACTGAATGCCCCGAAGACAGCAGACAATATCAAAACATTTACAAAAACAGGACAGGATGGTTCCAGTAGGTGTCCAAAATAAAACGCCAGAAGACTTTCCAGTGGAAGAAAAGTCACTAGAACTACCTGATAGGGAATTCAAATCTCTAATACTCAGAATTCTCCAAGAGTTGAAGCAAAAAGCAGAAAAAATGAGGAAAAAATAGACAAATTCTTGGAAAATACAGACAAAAAATTGGAACAATTCAGGAAAATAATGCAGGAACAAAATGCCAAAATAAATTCACAACTAGAAATTATACAAAAACAACAATTAGAAATCCAAAAAATAAACAAGATTTCAAAAATGGATGGTGTCATAGAAGGGCTGAGAAGCAGATTTGAAACACTGGAAGATAGGATCAGTGGACTTGAAGACAAACACTTGGATACAACTCTGTTTCAGGAAAACTCAGAAAAAAGAACAAAGAAAAATGAAGAGACCCTGAGAGTTATGTGGGATACAATCAAAAGCAAAAATTTTCGAGTGATTGGAGTTCCAGAACAGGGGGAGAAAACAGAAAACACAGAGAGGATCATTAAAGAACTGCGGACAGAAAGCTTCCCCATTATCATGAAAGATGAAAACCTGGCCATCCAAGAAGCTCAACGAACCCCATATAGGATAGACCCCAAAAGAAAATCACCAAGGCATATCATAATCACACTCGCTAAAACCAAAGACAAACAAAGAATCCTTGAGAGCAGCTCAAGAAAAACAAGAAGTCACATACAGAGGAGAAACAATAAGAATAAGCTCTGATTATTTGGAAGAAACCATGCAGGCAAGAAGGCAATGGGATGACATATATAAAACCTTGAAAGAAAACAATTGCCAGCCAAGAATAATATATCCTGCAAAACTCTCGCTCAAATATGATGGCAAAATTAGGACATTTCCAGATAAACAGAAATTAAGGGAATATGTAAAAGTCAAACCAAACTTACAAGAATTATTAAAGGGAGTTTTTTGATCTGAGAACAAACAACTTCAGCCCTCAGGCAGGACCTAGGACGCAGGATTGTACGAGCCAGATACCAATCTAGGAAATGAACTCTCGAGGACTATCCAAAACCAAAAGAAATACAACAGGGAATCAGAGCAGTTAATCAGTAAATACAACAACATCAAAACAATAAAAGAGGGAATAAACGGTGTAGGTATAGAACCTTCTAATGGAGAGGAAGGCAAGGCGATACCAAGTAATGGTAGACTGCTTCAAACTTAGAAAGATAAGGGTAAAATTCATGGTAACCAAAAGAAAGTTAATAAACATACTCATAAAAATAAAGAGGAAAAACATGAAGTCTCAGTAAAAACAAAACCTACAAAAATAAAGAATCATCTAATAGGATTTAAAGGATTATCCAGTATATTTGCCTATTTTCAAGCTGTATTCATCTTAATAGGACTTTCTTGATTTCCCCAATCAAATGAAACAATTTTCCATAGAACATTTATAATAAGCATAATGCTCCTAGTAGTGTATATCCTTTTGCTTCAATTTACACTATTTAATTTCACACCACCCCTGATTCAAAGAAAAAAATGCCAACAGTGAAGTACATCATCATAATATGAATGTGTGGTATTTGTGACAGGAAAGTATTTTTGAATTCCACCCCCTCATCTTTCTTTCTCTAAGTGAGACCAGCTACAGACAGAAAAGGCCTTAAACAACGAGTTATATCAGTTAAAAATTTTTCTGGAAGAATGGTGTCAATCACAAAACATTGTTTACCTTACTCGAGGTTAAAGTTTAAGCTACTTCCTCCTAATCTTCCCACTTGCAGCTGTCTTTCAGAACAGCCAATTAGAACTAGAATCCTGGGCATGTGCGGTAAGAGACCAGGTTGACCACCAGATGGCCCCAACCCATAATAAGTATTGTGTAGGAACCAAAAGACCCATGCCGAGGAACCAAAATCACCCAACATACGTCATAGAGCAGTGACCCAGTCTATTTCAGAAGCGAGAAGTCCATCAGCCACTTCCATGCCAAATCCTAGCCTGACCTCTTTTTGAATATGTATGAAGTTAATGAATATGTATGACTTCCCCTTTCCCACGTAGTACAAAACTTCCTACAGCCCTTTGTTCGGGGAGACAGTGCTTTGGGAGTGATTCGCCTGTCTCCTTATTCGCTGAGAGTAATAAACTATCCTTTCTTTAAATCCACTCGACTCTTAGTTATTTTTAACAAGAGTACAAGTGGGGAACCCACTGTGTTCGGTAACATAAGCTCAGCTCCTATTTATTTAAGCCGGATTTACACACACACACACACACACACACACACACACACACAAGCACATGTAAAGATATATGAATATTCTATAAAAATACTTAGCTTCTATCTGAATTTTTAAAAAATTGTGTTTAAATATTTTCTTAATCTGAATTTTGAATAGAAAAAACTCTCCAATGAAATTCTGAAACAAGATGTGAAGTTGATGTTATTTCTTTCATATTAATTTATTATGTTGATATCATAATTCATATGCATAAGTCGACTAGATATGGAAAGGGGAACTTTGACAATTAATTTCGTGTGCCAACTTGGTTAGACTATGGTGCCAAGCTGTTTGCTCAAACACCAGCCTAGATGTTGCTACAGTAAAACCTGTGGAAGTCGGAACCTATGTAAGGCAGAAACCTGTCAGAGAAGGAAAACTCAAATATTTTTCACTAAAATGAGCTACAGAAAAGTGGTAAGACTGCATCTTGTCAAAGGTGGAAAACTTTCAAGACCTGAAAAAACAAGGCAGTCTTGTCGAGTTCTGGCTCTCACAGGTTTCACTGTATAAAGTAGTTACATTTGATGACATCAGTTGGCCTTAAGTAAAACAAATTACCTTCTATAACATGGGAGGGCTTCATCCAATCATTTGCAGGCCTTAAAGGCAAAAATGGAGTTCTCCTTACTGGACATTCTGCTTCCAGACATCTTACCAGAACTCCTCCCCTCTTCTTGTCACCTAATCTAAGGATTTCAGGACACAAGACTACAGGAATCTCCAGCCTGTTTCCTGACCTATAGATTTTAGACTTGCCAGCCTCCACAATCACGCGAGCCAATTCTTACCTATAAAATGATGACAATAACATGTGCTCTATGTAAGGGTCAACCAAGAAAAATCTGGGAAAGTGCTATATGATGTGCTTAATACTCTCAAAAAAATTGATAAAAGTATTAATATATTCATTTCAAATAAGCATGACATTTCCAATTAAAATTATCTCAAATATATTTTTTCCATCATGCATGAAGAAAGCAAAAGGTAATTAAAAAGACAGGAAAGAAAGAAAAGACCAAAATGGATGTCCGAAGAGACTCTGAAACTTGCTGTTGAATGTAGAACAGATAAACCGAACAGAAGAAATGATGACATAAAAGAGCTGAACAGAAGATTTCAGCAGGCAGCTCGAGAAGACAAAGTAAAATATTATAATGAAATGTGCAAAGACCTGGAGTTAGAAAGGGCATTGGCGAAAAACAAGGGGCTGCAGAAATTGATGGAATACCAACTGAGACATCTCAACAAAGGATGCAATGCTGGAAGTGCTCACTTGTAATGGATTGAATCGTGTCCCCCCAAAATATGTGTCAACTTGGCTAGGCTATGATTCCCGGTATTTTGTGATTGTCCACCATTTTGTGATCTGATGTGATTTTCTTATGTGTTGTAAATCCTACCTCTATGATGTTAAAAAAAAAAAGCAAATATGTCACCTTGAAGACTAAGGTTCATCTGACCCAAGCATGGTATTTTCAATTGCCTCACATGCATGTGAAAACTGGACAATAAATAAGGAAGAGCGAAGAAGAATTGATGCCTTGGAATTGTGGTGTTGGAGAAGAATATTGAATATACCATGGACTGCTAGAAGAACTAACAAATCTGTCTTGGAAGAAGTACAATCAGAATGCTCCTTAGAAGCAAGGATGGAGAGACTGCGTCTCACATACTTTGGCCATGTTATCAGGAGGGATCAGTCCCTGGAGAAGGACATCATGCTTGGTAAAGTAGAGGGACAATGAAAAAGAGGAAGACCTTCAACAAGATGGATTGACACAGTGGCTGCAACAATAGACTCAAGCATAACAACGATTGTGAGGATGGCACAGGAAGGACCAGGCAGTATTTCGTTCTGTTGTACATAGGGTTGCTATGAGTCGGAACCGACTCGACAGCACATAACAACAATAACAACAAATGATGTTAATGAGATGAAATTAGCGGCAGTTATGCTAATGAGACAGGACTCAATCTACAAGATTAGATTGTGTCTAAAGTAAATCTCTTTTGAGATATAAAAAAGAAGCAAGCAGAGAGACATGGGGACCTCACACCACCAAGAAACAAGAGCCAGGAGAATAGCACGTCCTTTGAACTTGGGGTCCCTGCACTGAGAAGCTCCTTGACCAGGGAAGATTGATGACAAGGACCTTCCCCTAGATCTGACAGAGACAGAAAGCCTTCCCCTGGAGCTGGCATAGTGAATTAGGACTTCTAGCCTCCTAGACTGAGAGAATAAATTTCTCTTTGCTAAAGCCATTCACTTGTGGTATTTCTGTTATAGCAGCATTAGATGACTAAGATACTTGTCTATGTAAAAAATTTGGAAGACAGCTACCTAGCCAACCAACTGGAAGAGATCCATATTTGTGACCATTCCAAAAAAAAAAAGGTGCTCCAAGAGAATGCAAGAATCATCAAACAACATCATTAGTATCACACACATAAGTAAAGTTTAGCTGAAAATAATTCAAAAATGGTTGCAGCAGTAAATCAACAGACAACTGCCAGAAATTCAAGCAGGATTCAGAAAAAGACTTGGAAAGAGAAATATAATTGCTGATGTCAGATGGATCCTGGCTGAAAGAGAATACTAGAAAGATGTTTACCTGTGTTTTATTGACTATGCAAAGGCATTCAACTGTGTGGATCATAACAATTTATGGATAACGTTGAGAAAAATGGGAATCACAGAACACTTAACTGTGCTCATACAGAACCTGTACTAGAACAAGAGACAGTCATTCGAACAGAACAAGAGGATACTGCGTGGTTTAAAATCAGGAAAGGTGCATGTCAGAGTTGCATCCTTTCACCGTACTTACTCAATCTGTATGCTGAGCAAATAATCTGAGAAGCTGGACTATATGAAGAACTAGGTATTGGGATTGGAGGAAGACTCATTAACCTGTGATATGCAGATGACACAACCTTGGTGGTGGAAAGTGCAGGGGACTTGAAGTACTTCTGTTGAAGATCAAAGACTACAGCTTGCAGTATGGATTACACCTCAAATAAAGAAAACAAAAATCCTCACAACTGGACCAATAGGCATCATCATGATAAATGGAGAAAATATTTAAATTGTCAAGGATTTCATTTTACTTGGATCCACAATCCACGCCCATGGAAGCAGCAGTCAAGACATCAAATGATGTATTACATGGAGCAAATCTGCTGCAAAAGAGTACTTTAAAGTGTTAAAAAGCAAAGATATCACTTTGAGGACTAAGGTGCACCTAACCCAAGCCATGGTATTTTTTAATTGCCTCATATGCATGCGAAAGCTAGACAGTGAATAAGGACGACTGAAGAAGAATTAATGTCTTTGAATTATGGTGTTGGCTAAGAATATTGAATATACCATGTCCCATAGGATTTCCAAGGAGCAGCTGGTGGATTCAAACTGCCAACCTTTTGGTTAGCAGCCGAAGGATACCAAAAGTTTCCTTAATTATCATAATGGAAGTTAAAAGCCGGTTTTTATTGGCAAAAATGGCAATGTTCAAAATATGTGAACTGGCTAGAAATATTTTTAAAATATTCTGCCTCCGTCTTAGTTATCTAGTTATCTTAGTTATCTAGTACTGCTCTAACAGAAATACTGCAAGTGGATAGCTTTAACAAAGATAAATTTATTTTCTCACAGTTTAGGAGGCTAGAAGTCTGACATCAGTGTGGAACCTAGGGTAAGGCTTTCTGTGTTGGCTTTGGGAAAAGGTCCTTGTCATCAATCTTCCCCTAGTCTAGGAGCTTCTCAGAGCAGGGACCTCGGGTACAAAGGGCATGCTCCACTCCTGCCTCTTGTTTCTTGGTGGTATGAGGTCCCCCTCCTGTCTGCTCACTTCTTTCTTTTATATCTTAAAAGAGATTGACTCAAGATACAACCAAATCCTGTAGATTGAGTCCTGCCTCATTAACATAACTGCCTCTAATCCTGTTTCATTAACATCATAGAAGTTAGGATTTACAACACACGGGATAATCACATCAGATCACAAAATGGTGGACAACCACATAATACTGGGAATCATGGCCAAGGCAAGTTGACACACATTTTTTGGGGACACAATTGAATCCATAACACCCTCTTTGTATAAACAGTATAAAATAGCTTTTGAACCCCTCACTTTTGCTTTTTGGAATGGTGCTGAAGCTCAGCTCCTAAACTGTCATATCCATCCATGGAGGTGGAGCACTCTTGCTCCCAGATGCCCACAGTAGATTTAACTCCATCCTATGTCTAGAATATTATTGCATTTGCCTGAGCGAGCCTTCCTTGTAACATGTGGTCAGAGCCCTTGAAAGGACAGAGATCTGAGATTTTATTAAGCAACAGATTTTAAAATGTTCTTATGACTGCTGGCAAATAAATGGTTGTGTACAGAATTCTTTCTGACACTTGCTGTCATCCTAATAGTGATATAGTAGAAGATAAATCAGATGATCCCCACCTGTAACCACTGATGGATACCACTAATTACCAAAAATAACCTGATAATTGTGAATGATAAATTGGCTTAGGTTAGTCTATAATAACACATTAATCTTAAAATCCTGACAAAACAAAAAAGCATATTCCAATGGGATGGTTATTAAGATAACTATTAAAGTGTTCTGTAAGTACTTGAGCCTATTTGTTGAACAATTTGAAAAATGCATAAATACATAATGAATTGGTATCAGTCATTCAGATGGATGAAAATTAGAAAAGTTCAATACGTTCTACAAAATATGACAATTGTCTTGAAGGATTCATAATTTAGAAAGACAGCCAATATGGAAGTTTATTTAATATTTATTATGTAGCCTTAAATAGCAGTGTTTGGGGCCAGTTGGGGTACATTATACAGTGGACAGATGCAAGTGAAGGGAGGGAGACTCACTGCTGGATTTGTGTAAAAGGGAAAAGAATTTACACAGAAGGAATAGGCAGAAACATAGGGAAGATAAACCACAGGAAGTGTTATATAAAAAGGTTAAAACACATGTACCTTCCTTATGATTAGTAACATTCTATAGCAGGAAGTTCTGTATCATTCAACATTATTAGATGATGGAATAGCCATTTTAGGGTTGGAATAATAAAAAAAAAGTTGATTATAAAGAATAATTTGTTAACTTTTAAGTATAAATAGTCATGTTCTCTCTCAATGTCTAAGCTTACATTATTATCCACCTTAAAGTGTTTTTTTAAATGTGTTTAACCTAAAATAGATTAAGATGAACTTAATAAGGAAAAAAAAAATGCAGCTTGGATTGCTGCCCTCAGCTTTTTCTGGAGATTCTCTCTCCTAACCTTATTTCTTTGGGAAAATATACTTGATTTATCTGTAAAGCATTATTGTTAATGTATTAATTACACAATATTTTATATTTTGAAATTAGATATGATATTCTATGTTATTCTTCTAATGATATCATTTTTTTTTAATTATTTTACACATTCTGCCAATATTTTTTTCTTCTTCAAATTGCCTTAGTTTTTCTTCTGAATGGCATTCTTCTGTGATTTTTCCTTGGGTATTGTGTTTCTTTCTTAGATAGCTGTTCTTTTAAGTTTAACTTCCTTCTATATTTCTTTTTTAAAATAAAAGTTTATATTATTAATGTACTACATCTTTATTACTGAAAATTTAAGCATTGCCTAAATAGAAAAATTAGAACCATAAAACTAATAAATGAAAATATGAGAGAATATTCTTGTGACCCCAGGAGTTGGGAAATATTTCTTAACACTACCTCCCACCTTAGAAATCATGCATTATATGGGGGAAAATTGATGGATTTATTTCTTCAAAATTAAATATTTTTATTACTCATGTGGCACTATTGTTGTTGTTGCACACACACCATTGTGTGCTGTCGAGTCGATTCCAACTCATAGTGACTGACGAAGTAGAACTGCCCCAAAGGGTTATCTTGGCTGTAAAAGAAAAAAGAAGTAGAGCTTCTGGGTGGGTTCAAACCACCAACCTTCTGGTTAGCAGTCAAGCACTTAACCATTGTATCACCAGGGCTCTTTAATGGCACCATAGATAAAAGTTCATAGCATGAGTTTACTTTCTAGAATATACCAGATACTTCTCTAAATTATCAAGATCTGGAATTCCAACAGGAAAATGGCACAAAGGTTGTAAAGTGGTAAGTGCACAAAGGAAAAACTAGTTAATGAGATAGCAATGATTAATAGATGAACGGAAATTAAGAAAAGTGCAAAACTGCATTACACTCGTTAGTGGAAAAATAATAAATTTAGGAAAATATTAATTCCATGATAATGGGGCACTAAAAAACCTCATCCACTGCTGGCTGGAGTTGAATATGACATGGTCAATCTGAAGTGCAAGCTCTAGTATTTGTTGAAACTTAGTATGTGCTTAACCTATCATCCATTAATTTTTCTAAATACATCAGAGAAACTCCCACAAAATACTATGAAAAAAATGTATTATTAAATTAACTGCAGTGTTAATTGTGGTGTTAAATAGTTGGAACCAATCCAGGAATCCATCTAGGTAAATACACAAGTAAAGATGTATATGTAAAGAAGTAGTCAGAAGCTATGCACCAGGTGGATAGCAGCATGGACAGATGCTCAATTGAACACTGAATGCAACAAATGTTTAGAAAGTATAAGATTTATAGCTCAAAGCCATTTATATAAGCTAAACATGCGCAGAAAATAATATACATGTATACCCACATATGCACCTATACATACACACATAAAACCTGTTGGTGTCGAGTCGATTTCAACTCATACTGACCCTATAGGACAGAGTAGAACTACCCCATAGGGTTTCCAGGGCTGTAATCTTTATGGAAGCAGACTGCCACATCTTCCTTCTGTGGAGTGGTATGTAAGTTCAAACTATCTACCTTTTGATTAGCAGCTCAACATCATATATCTTAGTAGATGTAAGGAAAGTAGATTGGAAACCCATTTATAAGTACAATCCAGTGGATTCCTAGCAGGGTTGGGTTGCAATAGAAAAATAAAATTTAAAAAGCACAAAGAAAGACTTTCCAAAGACTGATGTTGATACTGTGCCATCCACTGAGATCAACTAAATATAGAGTTTTTGAGACCTAAATAAAATTGCTCTTCAAAAAAATCTTCAATAAAGAAAAGAAAAAGCTAATTATACATTAAGAGTATTACCTCTCTGTGTCATGTATTTCAAGAACTACAATTCCTTGTAGTAGTTTTAGCAATGTTCCCTATAGTTTTATACAAAGGACTGCGAAATTACAAGGGTTATAATGTGTGCATATTTAAATAACACTTGAAACTGTGAATGTTTTATAAATGTTGATTTTTTGAATATTCTTAAATAAATTACTTTTAAATCAATGCCTACAGAGCCCACAAAGAAGTAAAATTTCAGAAATACTCTAAAAAAAAAAAAAAAAGAAACCAACCCTGTTGCTGTCTAGTTGATTTCAACTCATAGCGACCCTACAGAACAGAGTAGAACTGCCCCATAGGGTTTCCAAGGAGCGGCTAGTGGATTTGAACTGCCAACCTTTTAGTTAGCAGCTTGAGCTCTTAACCAATGCACCAGCAGGGCTACAGAAACACACCAAGCATGTACTAAACCAGTAGTTCTCAACCCATTCTCTGGAAAACTGGTACCTTCTGTAGAGATTTATCAGGTTGTCAGCAAGTAAAAAGTTTTCGGTTTTATGTTTTTGCTTTTTTCTTTCTACCAAACAAAGAAAATTTAAATTGTTGCCCCATAAAATTTAATTGAAAGGATGACTTTGGCTTCTAAAAAGTTTGAAAGTCATTACAGAAGAGAGTATTCACTCCAGTCTTTGTCTTAAATCTGGACTCACCTCATCCCCTCATCAATACTGAAATCAACTAACCAGAATTTGTAATAATGAAGGTTGTACTCGGATACTTTTTATGAGGCACACTTACTTCTGTAATACCAGCTGGAGACCACCAGTAAGGGGTGGATAGTTCAGTTTAGCTTTAGAAAACTAACTTTTGTCTAACTAGAATTTTTATGCAAGAAACCACTTTCTTGTGAGTAATATATGTCACAGATAGACTTAACTAAGGTGATAAATTAGACTATGCCATCATTATGGAGTCAAAGTAATTTTGAATATATACACTTAAAAGAAAGTGGTATTTCTGCCACTCTCAGAGAATTTGTAACAATTCAGTAACATTAAATCATGTCTCATAAACAACTCAAAATGTTACCATAAAGTTTTCTTTTATTTTCATTCTTGAAAACATAATGCTAGTTTTATATATTTTACTGGACCGCAGAAATCTAAATTATTTCTCATTAAAATAAATGTAATTTGGTTTATTCAGGCATCTCCAGGATACTTCTCAAAGTGCCTTTTTGGATTATAGTTAATTATAGAAAAATACTACCTCAGCTTTGATCTAGATGTCTCCAGTAACTAACTTGTGTAGCTAATAAGTTTTGTGCTTAATGAAGAATGAAAACTGCTTGAGGCCATATAACCCCATATAAGCTGGAAAGAGAGGACCACAATTCAGTAACATTTCTGGAATAAAACATCGTATTCCACCTATTGCAACCTGCATTATAAAAAAAATTAACACTTAAAATAATTTTCATGATATATACATCCAGGGTCAAATAATAACCTTTTTTGGGAGGGTAAGAACAGTAAAATTGGTGATATATTTTTCTGCCCCATATAGGGACCACTGAAAAGGAAATTTTCCAGTTTATTACTTGTTGCTGTCCACAGTGTCTGGAGTTAGGCCAAAAAGAGATTATTAATAGAACCCTTTGTCTCTTTCATAAGTGGATAGATGAATTTCTAACAATTATATACTGTATTTATGTATTACGGCAAATTTATTTAAATAATATCATCTAAATTACCTCAACTGGTCTTCAAAAAATGTTCAATAACTTTGGAAAGATAGGAAAGTTCCTTATATTGTAAATGAGGGAAAAAAATCATCTATTTGTTTATTCAACAGAAGTTTACTGAGTGGCCACTCTATGACAGGTCCTGAGGACATGGCTGAGCCCCCATGAGGCCACATTCCACTGCGGGACATGATACATAAGTGAACTCATGAATGGGCAAGTTACAGATTTTTAGCAAGGTTCAGAGATCTAATTCACACCATTAGAAAATGTACACATAAGTTCAGGATCCAGAGTTTCTGATATTCTGAATTCCTAGGATTCTCACTGCACTTATATGACACTAAGTGTTTACTATTTGATTTCAGACTCACTGTTCAGTGTTTTCCAGATTTTCCCCCGCAGGTTAATCTTTTCTCCCCAATTATTCTGTAAGCTTTTGATGACAAGGGGCACATATTTTTCTTCACTACATCTCTCATAGCACTTGGGACAATGCTTGGCATAAAATAGGAACTCAAGTGACATGAACCAAGCTTTCCAAAATTATTAAGGAGAGGCTTGAAAATAATTTATAGCTAGTTGATTAAGTACCTTGTGTTGTTTACACTATTAACACATTCAGTTAATCATTTTACTTTGCCTTCCAGCAATCTCTTTGTCAATTACTATAATTTTCAATTAGCACAACCCAAATTAAAGAAGGCTTATTATACATATTCATCTGTCCCCAAATCATGAACTGTTAGAATCTGAATCTATCTAACAATCCATTGAATCCAACCATCTATCCTCCCCACCCCTCCCACCAATAAATCCCTTTTCAGGTAATTCCAAAAAATAAAATGTGTTTAAAAATTTTTCTTGATGTGTAGTTCATTATCTAGCAAAGAAATTAATTCCATATTTTGATGTTGTAATTCCTTTCTCCTACTGAATGGAACTCTGTCTCATAAATTTTTCTTTTATTTTTTCTTTTAACACCTGAAGAAATTATCTTAACTTCCCAAAGTCTGCTTTACTAACGATTTTTTTTTAAAGGGCATGAGAGATAAACACTTCTAAATAAACATCTCTAAAGGATAAAATGTGTTAAGAAATTAGGTAGCCTGCAATCATATATATGCTTATATGATATATACGTATGCATATATACACATATGCATATACATACATGTTGTTGTGTGCCTTCGAGTTGATTCCGACTCATAGTGACCCTATATGACAAAGCAGAACTATCCATAGGGTGTCGTAGGGTGTAATCTTTACATGAGCAGATCACCAAGTCTTTTCTCCCGCAAAGCCACTGGGTGGTTTCAAACCTCTGACCTTGATTTGTGCCATCAGAGCTCCATGTATTTAAAAGAAAAAAAAAAACTCATTGCCATCAAATTGATTCTGACTCATAGCAACCCTATAGGACAGAGTAGAACTGTCCCGCAGGGTTTGCAGGGAGTGGCTGGTGGATTCAGACTGTCGACCTTTTGATTAGTAGCCAAAGCTTACACATGGCACCACCGGGCTATATATATATATATGTATGTATTTGATATGACTGGGGAGATAATGTGAATGAACTGAAGTCACAACATGCAAAGCAAGCAGGTATCAGTGGTGTGAATATCTTAATCCCCATTCTCTATCTGTGCTAGCCTCTGCATCCCTCAGCTTTACTCCTGATTCCTTCTCACAATGGCAACTGTAGCTTCTTCCAGTCAACCATCCTGAATCCATGCTCCTGGTTATATCTGAAGGCTCTTATGTCAAGGGAATTGTTTTTGTTCACTTGAGTTGCCTTCGCAACAAAGAAAACTGATTTGGCAAACGCCTGTCTGGAAACAGATAAGGAGCAGTAAAAAGTGCCTACGATAAAGGAATATCAAGAAAATTGTTTTAGTCTCAGTACATAAATTTGAAGAATGATACCTACCAGATTAATACCTTAAAATCTAAATGAGGAAAAGTACAAAATAACACAGGTATTTAAAATAATTTCTAAAATGCTCTTTCAAATGCTGTTGCAAAAATCTTATCAAAGAAGTAGGCAAAACTGCAGGAAGACTTTCTTTACAAACATAAGCTATTCCTTTGGATGCTTTTGGGAAACACCTTATTCTTTTCAGTGCACCAGGGAGCTATTTTTGGAAATACTGTTATACACCAATTCAGAAGGTCTTGCATTTTAGAATTTTCTACTTTGCTGGGAGCCAGCCCAATAACCCCCAAGATCCCTTCTATTAAGTTTCTAACTCTACAAATCCCTTTGCATGCAATAAGAGAATTGGCAGGGTGGCATCATTTTGAACTGAACGTGACACATATTTGCTACAACTTATTTGTCTTTCTTATTACAGTAAAAATAATTTTATTTTTCTTCAGTCAGGAAAAGCTTTTGCATATCTATCCCACTGTTTTTCCCCTTTCCTGAAGAGAGTTCAGAGATTGTTTAAAATATGGGTGTTTTCCATAGTTTTAAAGATGTACAAAGTTTTCATGCATCTAGACAAATGGCACAATACAACAATATCTACAAATTCAATATCAAACCTTCATTTTCTATTTGCACTTGTACAGCATCTTTTATAGCAATTTAACTTCAGAGATTAGGTACCCTAGGAAAAAATATACCCCATCTTATATTTCAAGGAAATTTAGCCATTTTTAACATGTATTCCAGGAAACTGATATAGAAACCATAGGAATTTTTAAAAATCATAACTAGATATTGTATTTAATGAACTAACTAAATACAATATATTAATATATTATCCATTTAGTTTTGTAGAATAAGATAATAAGAACCTTTTAGTATGGTAGGTAAAATAAAAAAAAGACTAAAAAAAATACATTCAATAATGGCCAATTCATTTTTGACTAGGGTGCTAAGTCCACACAATGGGGAAAGAACAGTCTCTTCAACAAACAGTGCTGGGACCCCAGGATCTCCACATGCAAATGAATGAAATTGGATCCCTGCCTCACATCATACATGAAAATTAACTGAAAGTGAATCAATGACCTAAATATAAGAGTTAAACTCATAAAACTCTTAGAAGAAAGCATAGGGATAAACCTTCAGGACCTCGTTTTTGGCAGTGGAATCTTAGATATGATACCAAAAGTATGCACAACAAAAGAGAAATAGATAAATTAGACCTGATAAGGAAAAAAAAAATTGGTGCATCAAAGGACATTAGCAAGAAAAGACAACCTAGAGAATAGCAGAAACCTTTTGGAAACTATATACCTATAAGAGTTTAATATATTAAAATATTAACTATATTAAAGAATATATTTTAGAAATTAAGCTCAAAAGGTGTGATGCCTAGTCCTTTGGTTATTTATGAATAACCAAAAAAAATTTTTTATCTGTATTAATCTACCACTAGGGTTGTGGATAATATTGTTATTTAGTGTCAGAAAAAGCAGTCCTTTATGGACTGAATTGCATCTCCCAAAAAGTTATGTTGTAATCCTAACCCATGTACCTATAAACATATCCCTGCTCAGAAATAGGAGATTTCTTTTGTTATGTTAATGAGGACATACAGAAGTAGGGTGGGTCCTAAACCTAATCTGTACTGAGTAGTATCTTATACAAAGACCAGAAAAGACACAGAAACACACACACGAGAAGACATCACATATGCATTTAAAAGCTGCAAAGGAACACCAAGGATTGTAGGTAGAAACTAGGAGGGACGTCCACAGAAAGAATCCACATGGCCAAGACCCTGACTTGGACTTTTAGCTTCCTGAAATTTAAAAAACCAAACAACTGTTCTTTCGAGCCACGCACTTGTTCTGTTGTTGTTGTTTTTAAATTACGGCAGCACTAAGAAACTAAGACACAGCCACACTCAAAGCATCATTTGTATGACTTTCCATTAAGCAATATCATTTTTGAAGTGGTCACATCTTTTCAAATGGACAGTTTAACTATATATTAAATTCATTAGATAAACTATTTCCTGATGTGCTTAGCAGCTACCACGATTAGCTAATTAAGGTATACATTGCCAAGTAAATCCCTCATCTGCCCAAATCATCAGCCATAATTGATCAGCTTGTAGAGGCAAGAGGGTTTACTGAAATCTGATCATTATAAATTAATTTTATACAATGCACAACCGATAATAATAATTTGGAAATGGATAAAATGTTGGGAATTCCAATAATAAGGCAGTTCATTTAACCCTTTGCCATCAAGTTGATTCTGACTCATAGTGAGATTTGTTTTTCTTTTTTGCTGATCTATGATTATTCCTTTATTTCCATCATAACTTTAACCAAGTGGAAGGGAAATATATTGAGGGGATACAGAATGCCAAATTAGTTTCTAACTTAAAGTTTCTTACAAAGTTTAATCAATAAAACGACTGGTCAAGAGAGACTGTCCAAATCACTCCTAGTAATTTAACACTAAGATTAGATTCTTTATTTGAATTTTCAATTCTTCTACTGGTTTAGACATTTCATGCTGATCTACTGATCCATGACAAGCACCTCTTATTATAAAATGGCCAGCCAAATACAGAGTCTGTCAGCTCTGAACTGAGTGTTAACAGATCACTCACTTTGCATCCTATTTCCACATTTACAAGCTTCCAGCACACTCTCGCTGGGGCTGAACTGAAAGAAAAGCCAAGGAAAGACTATGTATTTGCAAGTGTGTATTTTTCTCCATGTGAAAGTTCTCTGACTGGATTTCAAAAGAACAAAATAAATGCTTTTTGTTTTCTTTTCCATTTTGTACTATCTGTACCTTACCCACATCGTTAAAGTAATTAAGAGATGACTGTAAAACATGGAATGATAGTGCATAATACTTGATTGGATTTCCAATTTTCAGAGTACTTTCAGGTCTACCACCTCATGTTACACCTACTAGATTATTACATCTATTATTATTTCATGTAACATGAAAATACATCCATTGGGGGAAAAAATGTTTTGCCCTCTTGGCAAGTCAGGTAGATAGTAGCAAAGCCAAGGCTTCCATTCAATGTGATTGTGTGATTTTGTACTTGAGATAAAGCAGAAGATGCTATGTATTCTTCTTGAGGGGCAGATAAGGTGAATAGCCTTGCAGTGCTTTTCTTCCAGTTACTTTTTACTCAATCTTCGAAAGGAAAATTTAGGTGAGTCGATGGACTACTTTTGAAATAAGTGTAGCTGAGGCTTCGTTCTGCTAGTTCTCAGAAATGGGCCCACAGTTTCTAGACTGTATGAGTTAAAAACCTCTTTTTGTCTGCATGGAAGGTGAATAGATTAAATATACTCTCTGGGGTAACATTCTTGAAATCAATAGCAATATCATTTTTAAATAAAATAGATCTTTTTTTTTTTCAAACAACTTTTCTGTAACTATACTTTTAAATCCAAAAACCCTATGTTAAGAAGGATCTTCCTAATCATTACAAATGCACACCAGTCATTTCAGGTCTAGTGATATTTGTAGATAAACAAAATAAATGATAATAAAGTGATTAGTCCATAAAACAGAGTAATTTGTTATAGTTACAATGGAGGCAACTCTATTTTACACTTTCATTGAAACTTTTTATAAGATCATTTGCTCTGATTAAATAATCAACAATTTTGGTTCTCAGTATATTTTGGCAAGCCTTCGTTAACACTGTGAGAACTGCATGTCGTCGAAAGACTTTAGATGGAGTTCCTGCCCGGTCCACTGCCTTAGTTCTGTGGAGGCATGACAACGTGCAGTTAACTTCTTTTTCAATAAAAACAGTGATGATGACCAGCCTATACTACAGAATTGGTGCCAAGAGCCAAAATAAAATTGAAAACTGTAAATCAAGACATAAATATGATGAATTGTTCTGGAAGTAACATGTGTGTTGGTTAATGATACGGACTCTGAAGGAAGACTAAATGATGTGGAAACCATCCCTACATTGACCAGCTCTGTGACTCTGGATAAGATCACCTTTCTATATATCAGTGGGGATAATAACAATACTCACTTTGTAAACTGTTATGAGGATTAAATGTGTTAATATTTTTAATGATTTATGACAGTGTGTGTCACTTGTCTGTGATATTTATGTTGGTTACATCTATAAATTTAAAATATTACAGACATCACTTTGATACATGTTATTATACAGACTCATCTTGGAGAGCACATAAACGGAATTAGAAAGATGATAAAAGTTAAAATACAGAGACCATTGGAACAATTCAGACGAAACAGAATTATTAATATCATCCACATAGTATTTTTTTTAACAGTAACATTATCTACAATGTATTAAAGTTTTACTAGTAACAGTTTCTGCACTATTCTTTGTATCAAAACCCACTGCCGTCAAGTTGATTCTGCCTCATGGAGACCCTATAGGACAGAGCAGAACTGCTCCATAGGGTTTCCGAGGCTGTCATCTTTATGGAAGCAGACTGCCACATCTTTCTCCCCCAGAGCAGCGGGTGGGTTCAAACCACTGACGTTTCAGTTAGCAGCTGAGGGCTTTAACCACTGTGCCACCAGGGCTCCTTATTTTCTGAATACATTTTTTTCTTTTTCCTTAGCATCGCCATCATCCTTTAAGTAGAGGTTATTTTCCCATTTTAAACTGAGGAAACTAAAGCCAGTAAATGGTGGAGTCTAGACTAAACGCCACTGGTGCAGGCTGTGGTGGTTCAATTTTCCACCACAGGAAAGCTGAAGGAACTAACCAATAATCTCGAGTGCATTGTACTGATGACTGTGCATTGGGTTTGCACTGCTGTGTACTGGACTAGGCTTGTCAGACACACAGGAGCAGAGCCTCAGAGGATCATCATAACCAAAACTGAAGTGCTACTATAATAAGACTTGAAAGCAGCCGTTAATGATTCACGGATCACATGCCAGCAAAGCTGTCACTTCAGATATCACTGTCTGCATTACAAAGAAAGTCGGGCAACCGTGTTCAGACAGACTGTTTTCATCACAAAGTTCTGGAAGGACTCCACTTATGAGGACTGTTTAGCAAGAGAAAGCATTTTTTGCAGGCAGGACAATGAATAAATTGGAGTCTTGCAAATGTATCTAATTTACATAATAATAATAATTCAGAGGTTAGAAATGAAAAGAAAGCACAGTAGTCTGGTAGTCCAGTCAAAGACAGACCAGAGGAAAAGCTAAGATGGTAACAGATCTAGAAGATAGTGTAGTGGAGTCTATCATCAGCTCTAAATAGACACCAGATAAAGATGGGCATTTGTTTAACTCATTCCAATAGAGAAAATTGAAAGTTTATTCTGGTCTGTTTCCTTAAGAATTGCTTCTAAAAGCATTGCTATGGTTGGTGTATGGTGGGCCCAGCTTCTCCACTTCAGGGCAGAGGCAATCATTCCCCAGACACCAGCATGGTTGGCTTCTAAAGGCTCACAGCTGAATTCTTCTCAGAAAATTGGCCTTCGAAAAGGGAAGCCACCTAACCCAAGGCCATGCCCCTCCACTGGGGCAGCCCACAACCAATGACTGGAGGGTGTGGGGTGGAAAAGCCTAGTCCTCTCACCCTAGTTTGGGACAACCCTGAAGGGCCATCCCAGCTTCAGAGCTCTCAGTGCTGCTACTGAGGAATCAGTTGTAATTGCACCAGGACTCAACCTCTCCCTCTGCCCAATTCTGCTTCCTTCCTTCCTTTACCAACGTTTTAGAGAGAACTCTCCAACAAAGCTCCTGCATTCAGATCTCCATTTCAGAGACTATCTTTTAGACCTAAGGCAATCTGTGATGTGGGCAAAGTATGTGAACAGTGTAGGTCAGATCTGAGCTCTGAGGTCAGACAAACCTGAATTCAAATATCAGCTCCTCACTTAGAATCTGTGATCTCAGTCAAGTTACTACTTTAACCTAAGTCTCAGTTTTAGCCATTACAGAATGGGAAGAAGAGTGATCCCTACCTATACAGTTGTTGTGAAGATTAAATAACATAATACATAGATGTACAATATCAATACTTAATAAATACTAAACACTGAATAAATGTTAGCTATAGTAATATGATATTAATCGATTCCAACTCATAGCGACCCTATAGGACAGAGTACAACTGCCCTATAAGGTTTCCAATGAGCTGATGGTGGATTTGAACCGCCAGCCTTTTGGTTAGCAGCCGAGCTCTTAACCACTGCACCACCAGGGCTCCGTAATAATAGTGTTGTTGTCTGTGCTTCTCTAAATCCCCATAGAAAAAAAAGGCTTCCCAGTAGACGTCTGCTGTCCTAGTGAGCATCTCTAATCCGGTACTGGCATACTCAATGAGCAAGCAATAGTGGCCAGAACTTGCTCCCATGGGACTTACACAAGCCCCTGACATCATTTTAAAGATGGTATTATGCAACAGTCAACAAAGGGAGCATCCGCTGCGATAATGACTTTGTATTCTCAGTCAACAGATGATGACTTTCTGTTGCAACTAAATAAAAGATCAGTTTTTGTAGAGGCTCAATCAGTAAGAGACCTCCAGAAAAGTACAAGTGAAAGACTACATTAGAAAATAACAGTGCAAATACCACTAAGCAATTTGCATAGTTGTTACATACAATGCAACAGTAATCCATGAAAACAGTCTTTGCACAATGCTACAGGGCAGTAACAAATTTCTGGAGGTTTAAGAATGTTCATACCATTTTTTCTGAATTCTTTTGATTTCATTTTCCTTACCACTAAGATGTTTGTGGAACTTGAAGCCAAACCAAAGCATGCTTAATGTCTATTTACGCTGCTTTACTTCAAATAGCCCTTGGTCAGTGTCAGAGCTTTGGGGAGCAGCCTATAAGAGATAAAGCAGTTGCAGCTAGAGAAAATATCACAAGCATGAGAAGACTGCTTACAAATGGTCTTTGTAATGAAATTGTTACTACTATTCTTGTGCTCACCGTGCCTTCAAAATTATAATTGATTCTGAAAGGTTAAATAATAAAGGTGGTCTTTCAGGAGCAGTGCCTTCAATCTTAAAATATCATGCATTCCCTCAAATGTGTTTTAAGGACAAATTGTTAGATTTGCTAAATTAATATTATTCAAGGAAAAAATGATTCAAGCAAATGTAGTTTAACTAAGCCTAATCTGCACTTCTGAATTCTTTCCCCAAAAAAGGTGTTTAGAACTTCATCTTCAGAATCACGGATGTGAAAGATATTTACATATCTCTACTAGTATGGGGTATTCCATGAGGCCTTAAGGACATTAAACAATATAAATATGATTCTAATCTTCTGAGGTATAAAGTATTTTGCACATATTCAAGATAAGATAACAAATCAAGGCCACATACGATATGTATTAAATCTGTAGAACAAGCAACAAAAAGTACCGTTAAGAGGATACAAATGAAAGGCATAGCTGCCGAGATCCAGTGAGGCCAGGGAAAGGTTCTTGGAGGAGGTGGTTTTCCTCACAGATTTTTGTATCTTAAACTCAACCACAGAGGAAGAATTCATATTTCCAGCAACAATATCTAACATTGATTGAATTAATTTTACAGTTGTAAGTTGAGCTTCTACACATTAGACTATACCTTTGTCTTTCTAATGAATTTGGAGCCTTCACAAAATGGAATTATATGTCATTTTCTGAACTGGAGTTTAAAACTTCCATGTGCTTAAAGGGCTATTTTTAGTGAACTTGCTCAGTAACTTCAAAACACTGCTTTGGTTGATGTCTACTTTCTTGGCCAAATATGCTCATTACTAGAAGAAGACTTTGACTATTATAAGCATGCTTTCAATCTGCCTTGACTTGAATGAGAAGGTTGTCGTGACCTACTACGGTGTGTCTATACCAAACCATACCCACTGAGTGGATTCTGACTCACAGAGACTCTATACGACAGAGTACAACCACCCCATAGGGTTTCCCACGAGCTGCTGGTGGATTCGAATTGCCGATCTTTTGATTAGCAGCCAAGCTCTTAACTACTGCGTCACCTGGGCTCCAGGAACGTCTAATAGAACAGTGAAAATTCTCCATTCAGAATAATTTTGGTAAAAATGTGTAAATTTAGTTTCTTTAATTTTCAAAAAAAAAAAAAAGACACAAGCCTCTGTGGATGTATGTCCAGAACCACGAAGATAAGAGAAGTCGGACGTGTTGAAACAGAATATGGATAAGATAGCAGTAAGGAGCCCTGGTGCTGCAGTAGTTACGTGCTCAGCTGCTAACCAAAAGGCTGTTGGTTCGAACCCACCAGCTGCTTCGTGGGAAGAAGATGTGGCAGTCTGCTTCAGCATAGATGACAGTCTTGGAAACACTATGGGGCAGTTCTACTCTGTCCTATAGGGTTGCTATGAGTTGGAATCAACTAGACAGCAGTGGGTTTTGTTTTGATTTTTGTTAGCAGTTAAACACATGAAATTTATTCCCATAGTGCTTGCTCTTCATATGGAATTCTTCTACATCTACAATATGGCTGATTATAAACTGAGTGAAAGGATTTATTTATTTTATGATATTGTACAACACTCCCAGGAGGCCTTATATGAATTGTACCCCTATCTGTTCAATTTATTAAACATCTCATCAAGATTTCTTCTCTACCTCACTGCAGGTGGGAAGGAATTCAAAGGCAATGAGCCATTTCAAATCCGTTGGAAACATAAAGTTGCACAATAAATTATGTCACAAGAGAATAATTGTTGCTGCTTATGCAAAAGTTGTCTCTGCCATATGCTTACAGGGTAGTGTAGATTTTTTTTCTTCAATCGTATTTTCAAACTTTATTTGATAATCATCAGCCCAGCTAGTGTTTTTGCTACAAGGGCAGCTAAAAAAGAATTAGAGATTTTCTAGCAATCAAGGCACCTAAATAACATTTCAAATATCAGACATAAAGGACATTAGAAAAAATTAACTTGGCTTTGTTAAAAGCAAAAGCCATTAATGGATTTCATGTGTCATAATTATTAACAAAAACAATAATTCAAATAATCAAGACTAGGTATTAAAAAACAAAAAGCCTTCCAATTTACATGAGGCAAAGCAGTATCCATACATTTCTAGCTTCTTTAAAGAAGGAAAAAATACTGTTCATAGTGGGCACATGCTTCTTAATGACATTTACTTAGCAATTATTTTCTATATATACTTCAGAAATGTAATAATCAAATAGAATAAGTTTCTGAAATCTTTTTCAACATAGAAAGCTGAATTTGAAGCTAAAAATAACCCCACTTTTTAAAAGCTTAATTTGTTAAAAGTTTTTTTATTATAATTTTATTATGTTTTCCAAAGTATATTCTCTTATATCTTTATCTAGGAAGTTAAGACATTTTCTGTACTGTAGAAGTTAAATTTAAAAGTTGATTATATATATACTTACATACAATCTCAATATGGTGTCTTACTATTACCGCCAAAGTTAGAGTCTCTTCTGAACAAGGCATCATGCTAACTCATCATGGCATTTCTTATTTGTTTTAATGTCTTAATGTCAGTAACTGACTGCACATCGCAGCATAGGAATCCTGGCTACAGAAAGAGAAAATTGCAGGCCAGAAGTTTTGTTGTTTACATCCATGTCCCAAAAATCAAAATGTTTTAAGAACTGACCTAGTACATAGAGTTATTTATAAAAAGATGCTCCTCAAAGACTAACTTTTCCTGTTCAAAAAAAAAAGCACGGCTGTAAATAGAAAGGCAGAAATTGCTGAGCCTGAGGGATTATCCCAGTTCACCTGCAAAGGCAAGCTACTCCTTAAGGAACCCTGGTGTTCTTGGTCCAGGTGGCACGATTTGAATGCCTCAGACACTGCAAAGCTGTCATTTTTCTAGGGTTTCTTTGGCTTCACTTTTCAAGAGGTGTCTAGACGGACAGGAAAGGAACAGACCAATCAGGACCGTGGTCCTTGTTTTCCGCGAGTACCAGGAGGGATCATAAGGCTCAGTAATGGAGGATACCTGAGGAATTTAGCCAAAAAAAAAAAAAAAGCATAAAAGGGGGCATACATATTGTAGACACATTTTATAGATAGGATAAGTACAACAGAGCCGAGATGATGCTTTTTACAGTTGAAAAGCAAAGATATCATTTGCAAGTAGACAGCGGAAGTGCAGATTATCTGGACAGATCTTCAAGTTAATTAATTGAAGACTGTACATGAATACACAAAAGGGAAGGGAAGAATCATGACTAACATACAGGACAGCCACGAAGAACACTGAGGCCCTTCAACTCAAACTGATTTCAATGAACATAGTTCACATTGTCATTAACATATACATTAAGCGGAAATACTTCTTTTTTTAAATAACAGATGCATGCTCTTTGGCTAATTTGTAATTAGAATATCAAACAGGTAATTTAATAGAAGTTAAGCATGCAAGATAATAAGCGGTCATAAGGAAGTATTTGTCATTGTATTTCATTTACAAGAAATTGTTATACCTAGTTCAGGTTTTTGTAGATGTTCCTGCTGGCGTGGTGATTAAAGTGCTCAGCTGCTAACCGACGGTTGTTTGGATCCGCCAGGCACTCCACGGGAGAAAGATGTGGCAGTGTGTTTCCGTAAAGATTTACAGCCTTGGAAACCCTATGGGGCCATTCTACTCTGTCCGATAGGTTGCTATGAGTCGGAATTGACTCGAAGGCAGTGGGTTTTTTGTTTGTTTAGTTCAAGTTTTAAATTGAAATATGGTGGTAAAGTAAATATAAAACCATTAGCATTAAAAACAAGTGTTCTTTGACTTTGCCAAGGCTTTTTGGATCCAGGGAAGTGTCATCCCTGTGAAAAGTGTATTGGAGCATGCACTCTCATCATCTGAGTACATTGGGCATCCCAAGTACACTGAGTTTCTTCTCTCCTAAACAAATATTGCAACGATGTTGTTACTTTGTTGTCCTGGTTAGTTAGGGCAAGTGGTTGAACTCAGCTGAGCCTTTAATTTTGATGGAGAACCGAGGATAAAAAGAATTTCCTTAAATTTCCAAAATATCACAGTCCTCTGGACACACAAAACAGAGAATCTCAGTATCAAGTGCATAGTTGATGGAGAATTTAAATTTAACATATGCTGTATCAGAGTGTCTGATCCTTAAACTCAAAAAGCTTAAATTTGGAAAGGTGGATTTTACTTAGAGTACATAAAGGATAAGGGAAAAAGAGAAGATAGAGGGAAAAGAGGATGAGTGAGAAGAGAGAAGAGGGAAGAGAGAAAAAGAAAGGTAGTGGAGAAGAAAGGCCGGAAGGAGGGATAGGGGTACCAGAAGGGAGGAGGCAAACAGGATGGAAGGAAAATATTTGGATTTTTATCTGAGGAGATTGTTGAAATGACTTTACTACGCCGTTCCCTTATCTTTTCAATACGCACACATATCGACAAAAGGAATGCCCTTCCTTTAAGACTTAAAATCGAAATGAGGTGACTTGGCATAGTCCTGACTTATTAAAGAGTAAAATTCTACTCGGACTCTCTGTTCTTTCTGTCAGCAATTAATTCAAATAATGCAAGAATTTCCCCCCACGTAACAGAATAGAGAGAGAAAGAGATCTGCCATACACTTCAACTGTCCTCAGCAGTACCACGTTTGATGGCTTTTGAACCTCCCAAGAACCTGGACATTATTGAATAACCAGTAATAATCAATCCCTTCCAGGCTCTGCCACCTCCAGAAACTTGACAGCTTGCCTGGCACCTGTCAGATGTCTTTGCTTTTACGTAGTTTTGGATCTTGGTCCCTCCTGTCTGGCTTGTCACACTGCCATTTATAGCCCCATTGTGAAAATACTTTATGAAGGCTATGATGTTCCAGGTAAATTTCCTCTTGGCAAGATTTTGCCCTACTAATAAGGAAATTAATATCAATGACATCATCGAGATTGAAGACTATCACATCAAATATTTAAACAGAATATTGACATATGGCTTACAGTTATGATGATCATATGTCTTGTAATTTCTAATCCATTCTCAACATCAAATATTCTGGCATCCCCATGAATATGCCTATACTTAATGAAAAAAATATGATCACTTTTCTTATATCCTATTCTTACATCCTACAGAGTTATAAACAAATTGAATAATGATATGAGGATAAAAAGTAATGTAAAATGAGACAAAGGGAGATCAAAAGTAAAGCAGAAGAGAAACTATCAGAAGGGAGGAGAGGAAATACATATTACCAGACAGAAGAGATTTACTAATTGTTATAATTTTGTCTCTGAATTTGCCTTTAGGTTTTACCAACTAAGGTAAAAAAGAAAAACTAATTGGTTTATAGAGTTTTCATTTTATTAAATTTAATTTGTGGAGAATCATATTGTTTGGGTCTTCACCGGCAGACAAATATTTTGCTGTAGCTTTGTTAAGGACAAACTATTATTCAGATTGACACCTTACAATACAGAATTGCTATAAATGCTAAAGGCATAACAGCTTTGAAGATATTTCTACAGGTAGGTCTTGTGACAACTTAGTCTCAGTATTTTTCTTCCTGATCTAATTTAATATAGAGACAGAATGTGTTATTTTAATACAGAGAAATGATGGCTAACATGCCCATTAGACCATTTCCCAGAATTAAATTTCTTCATATCGCAAATGCTTTTCTTTGACAGGAACTTGATTACATTCGATTCATGGCTACATTCTTAAACAGGTCCCTAACGTAGACACTCCGAGCTGCTGTATAAAATGAGAGACATCTGCCTTAGATGTGAGAGAATCGTTATTATGCCATGAAATTTTAAGTGACAAGTTTATATTCTCACTCAGACACATTGTTATGGAAGTGCCTTACATGATGCTTAGAAAACATGCTCTATAAACATTAGCTGAATCTGAGGCCAAGGTGGTCTAACACTCTGAACCCTGGCCTACTGGCCTATGGGCCTTCCAAAGAATGAGGATCCATGTGGCAGTCCCTCTGGGTCTCTGGATCCATATGCTGAAACCACCTTTGGAAAGGTCCTTTGGTATATCAGAAATAAACCATGGATGAAATCCAAGGCTGACACTGAAGGTTTGGACTCAGATTTTCAAAGTTAATTAACGTCTTCATTGCCACATAATAAATAGTGGTTTCACTTTATGAGGATATGGAATTTGGCAGAAACAGCTCCTCAGCGTTATTCCAACAGAATGGCAGGCACAAGTAATGCTTACAGTTGATGGTTATCATTCATCAAATAATTCTGACCAGAACCTAATTATTCACTTTTTAATAATAGCTTTTTCATTTTTTTTCCAACCTCGATGAACGTTAAGAGAGTGTTGTTTCAGAGAACCGGAAGAGTCTTACTGGATACTGAGCACACTCAGAGGTGTTTTTTCATTAACCTGGGAATGACTGATGAATCGGATGAGATTGTGAATTGAATGTGACTTGTTTAGATAAATTGTTTTGCTTACTTCTCTGAAATATTTTACATTGCCTCAGATCTTAAATCTATCATAGGGATTTAAGATATCTATCCCTGGTGGCATAGTGGTTAAGTGCTACAGCTGCTAACCAAGAGGTTGGCAGTTCCAATCCACCAGCCGTTTCTTGGAAACTCTATGGCGCAGTTCCACTCTCCCCTCTGAGTCAGAATCAACTCTACGGCAATGGGTTTGGTTTGGTTTTTGGTCTCATATATGATATTGGTTACATAACTTACCGCTTTACATTAATTTGCATTATCTTCCTTAATGTGTTCCACTTTTAATCTTAATTACACTGCTGACAAATCTCTATAGTTTTTTACTTTCCTAATGACAAACTTTCAGTCATGTTACAACTTTTTCTTTTTTTAACTTTGCAATATTTCTGTCTACTCTAATAGTTCCTACTTTATAGGACTATTGGAGTTTATAAAATGAGTAGAATAGCTTTGACATTCTTTCTTCTGTTTTAGAAGTCCTTAAAAGTAGCTTTGCCCAGGGGATAAACATTTAAATGGGAATTTTTTGTCAGTCCCAACAATACTACTTCTCTTTTCTCAGTAAGCTTTTTTTGTTTCCTTGTCTCTTATTTATTTACTTTTGTTTTACCCTAGACACTGATCTGATTCCTGTCTGTAGCATTATCTTACCAACCACTGATAAGAAAATTTTTTAGCATACCTCCTTATGGAGTCAGCTGGTACTATATTATTAAAGGCAATCTCTATACCACTTTGTTTAGAGTTAAATAAAATATTGTTAAATATAAAGTATATTAATTATTTCTTGATTATTTACAATTGGGATTACATCATCATTTTTACCATCCTGCTGGAAATGAAATCTAATTTCTATAATTCTATTTTATGGAATTTATAACTATTGAGAAAAAAAAACAACTACGACTACATATTTCCTCTGTGACAAAAATTGTGCTTCCCTTTAATAAAATTAAACCCATATTAACAAACTCTAAAGGTTAAAATGCCTTCATTTTGAAAGTTTCAAAAAAATGTAAAATCATTATAGTTATAATAATTTTTAATTTGTTTCTAAGTGGCTCCTAGCAAACTCTAGTAACAATTTCCTTTATTCATCTCAAAAGAGGGAGGTTGTTTGCCCTTTGAACTGAACGAAACACAGTTTGCTGGATAAATAGCAACATGTCTCCTCCATCATGATGCAAGGACTGCAATAAACCTAAATCTGACTTCAAGCTCCATAAAGTAAAACTGGTACCGTCACTCTGTATAAAGAATTTGGCACTCCAAATTTTCATTTACTTAATTTTCGGAGAGAAAAGGGGGAAAGAGCAATTACAGATTCAAAATTTCACCTTGGCTGATGATCTCAGGAATATTTTATCCCCAAAATCATGATTCTCAGAATATATACCTGCTAAATTATGCAAACCAAAAAAAAGCATAAAGGTTTAATAACAAAGAATTTGTATCCAATAAAGAATATACATTACTTTCAAACATATATGTAGCTTTCAAAAAATTAACAGCCTAAACAAACTTCTCACTCCAAAACAACTAAAATTCCTAAATAAAAAAATTTTAAAAAAAATCTTTCTGGGAGACCTCATACCATCAAGAAAGCAGTGCCGGGAGCAGAGCGTGTCCTTTGGACCAGGGTCCTTGTGCTGAGAAGCTCCTAGTCTCGGGGAACACTGATGAGAAGGCCGAGAGAGAGAAAGCCTTCCCCTGGAGCTGACACCCTGAATTTGGACTTTTAGCCTAAATTACTGTAAGGAAATAAATTTCTCTTTGTTAAAGCCAAAAAAAAAAAAAAAAAAAAAAAAAAAAAAAACTTTTTTGGGAAAACCGACAACTTAAAATAAAAAAAAGAAAAAAAAAAAAAAAAAAAAAAAAAAAAAAAAAAAAAAAAGAATTGACAAGTGTGCACGTAGAGGTGAAGACGCATGTGTTCTGGCGTTCACTTCAAGGTTATCTGAGCAAACTTGCTAACTTGGAGCCGCCATCGTGAAGGCTGCATCGGGCACACAGAGCGGACTCACACCAAGGTAGGTGGCCTGAGAGGGATCTCTGTTGTAAAAGGGAAGCCCAGAGGATTTCACCTTCCTTGCAGGGCTGGTATTTGATTACTGCATGCTGATACGATGATGCCAGTTGCTATACGTAATAGCAAGGCTAACTAGTGAGTGCTCATGCCAAGCTATTTGTTACATATTTTGATTAATATGCATCTTTCAATGCAAGGGTAAGCATGAAAAAGATCCACGGCAACAAAGTATAAACCAAACCAAATCCATTGCCGTGGAGTCAATTCCGACTCATAGCGCCCCTACAGGACAGGGTAGAATTGCCCCATAGGGTTTCCAAGGCTGTAATCTTTAGGGAAGCTGACTGCCACATCTTTCTCCTGCAGAGTAGCTGGTGGGTTAAAACCGCTGACCTTTCGGTTAGCCGCTGAACGCTTAACCACAGCGCTGCTTTTCTTGATCCTGGTGCTGTATTGGAGAAAAAAAAAAAAAAACTCCCTGAAAATTCATAATCACCAGCCGATCCTCTTAGGCATGTGCTTCCTAAATTCCCACTCTCAGTGTTTTTCTCAAAATGAACAGCCAATAATTTATGTTAAATGCTTAGAAGTTATTAGTGCGTTCAGAAGCATATTCTTTCTAGAGAAATGTACTTTCAAATAATTCCTACAGTTAAAAGTTCTAAAGAATATACATTCACAATAAAAAATCACCAAACACAAAATGAAACAATGCACCGCTACAATGAGCCACAAGAAACAGCAGAATCGGGTCTGCACAGATATTAGATGCTGAGAACATCACACCAACCCCCAAGCCCCCGTTGCCGTCCAGTGGATTCCAACCCATAGCAACCCTTTGGGACAATGTAGAACTGCCCCATAGAGTTTCCAAGCAGTGGCCGGTGGATTCAAACTGCCAATCTTTTGGTTAGCAGCGGAGCTCTTAGCCACTGTGCCACCAGGGCTCCAGACACGGACTATATATTCTGAACCTACTGGTTACAGAGCACACATTGTCTTTTATGTCCTATGGGTAAAAATACACCACAAATTGAGAACCAATAAAGTTCCAAAGATCAGTGCCCTATAGACCATATTCTTTGACCTTAAGGCAATTAAAATAGAACTTAATGACAAAAAATATTTTTTAAAATAGGTTTAGAAATTAGAAGAAGAAATCTAAATATCTCATGGATCAAAAAATCAAGATGGAAATAAGAAAACATCCAAAACAAAATTTTAATGAAAATATGTATCAAAATATTGAGGATGTACCAAAATGATATTTAGCATAAAATGTACTACCTTGAAGTTCTATATTAGAAAAAAATCCTGAAAATTAATAACCTAAGCTTTCAATTTAAGAAGTAAAGAAAGAACAATAATTTAACCAATTCTTTAATAAGAGCAGAGATTATTGAAATAAAAAAATAACAAAAGAAAAAGACTAAAACCAAAAGCTTATTATCTAAATATACTAATAAACTTAATAAAGTTTATTCAAACCTATTACCCATTGCCATTGAGTCAATTTCAACTCATAGTGACCCCACAGGACAGAGTAGTACTGTCCCATAGGGTTTCCAAGGAGCAGCTGGCGGATTCCAACTGCCCACCTTTTGGTTAGCAGCAGAGCTCTTAACTGCTACACCACCAGGCCTCCAAAAGCTTATTAGAAATTGTTAAAATAAACTTAACAATCTAGGAAGATTGTTCAAGAAAAAAGGAAAGCAAAATAAGCAATATTAAGATAAAAATGAGATAAAAACTCTATGTTATAGAGAAATTAAGGAAACCCTGGTAGCGTAATGGTTAAGAGGTATGGCTGCGAACAAAATGCCAGCAGTTCGAATCTACCAGGTGCTTCTTGGAAACCCTATGGCTCAGTTCTACCCTGTCCTACCGGGTTGCTGTGAGTGGAATCAACTCAACAGAAACAGGTTTGTTTGTTTTTTAATAGACATTAAAGAGATAATTCTATATTATCCTTATAAAATACATTCAATTAAATTCAACAACTTAAACCAAATTAAAAAGTCTATGTAAAATATAACTTATCACACTGAATAATGAAGAAATTGGAATACTGAATAATATTATAACTGCTAGAATTATTGACTCTCTAGGGAAATAGCTTCCCAACAAGGAAAAAAAAAAGCCCAGATGTTTTTTCATGTGAACCCTAGCAAACATTCAAGATGCAAATAATTCCAGCTTTACATCAATTTATCTAAAAGAAATAAATATTGGAAAACTCTACAATTAATTTTATAAAGTTTCCATGACTTTTATACCTAAGTTAAAGAAGAACACTATGAGAGGAAAAGGATGAGCAAATTAACTCATGAACACAGAGTCAAGATTATAAGATTATATATACCATATTTTTATGCAAATAAAGCAAGGCTTCTATGTTTGTTTGCCAACTACTCCCTCCCCCCATGAGATATTTTCATAAGCTCTGCTGTCCTGGATTGAATTGTGTCCCCCAAAAATACCAACTTGGCTAGTTCATGGTTCCCAGTATTGTCTGTTAGTCTACCACTTTGTCATCCGATACGATTTTGTTACGTGTTGTAAATCCTATCACTAAGATGTTAATGAGATGGACTAGCAGCGGTTATACTGATGAGATCAACAAGATTAGATAGTGTCTTAAGCCAATCTCTTTTGAGATATAAAAGAGAGAAGCAAGTAGAGAGACATGGGGACCTCAAACCACCAAGAAACCAGCACCAGGAGGACAGCTCGTCCTTTGGACTTGGCGTCCCTGAGCCCAAGAAGCTCCTGGAACAGGGGAAGATTGATGACAAGGACCTTCCTCCAGAGCCTACAGAGAGAGAAAGCCTTCCTCTGGAGCTGATGCCCTGAATTTGGACTTGTAGCCTACTAGACTGTGAGAGAATAAAGATCTCTTTGTTAAAGCCATCTACCTGTGGTACTTCTGTTATAGCAGCACTAGATAACTAAGACAGCTGCTATGTCAAATTTTTTTTTTACATGTTGTCATAGATTGAATTGTTGTTGTTGTTTGGTGCCAGCAAGTCGATTCTGACTCATAGCAACCCCATGTACACCAGAATGAAACACTGCCTGGTCCTGCACCATCCTCACAATCATTGTTATGCTTAAGCCCATCGTTGCAGCCACTGTGCCAATCCATCTCATAGAGGGTCTTCCTCTTTTTCACTGATCCTCTGCTTTACCAAGCATGATGTCCTTCTCCAGTGACTGATCCCTCCTGACAACATGTCCAAAGTGTGTGAGACGTAGTCTTGCCATTCTTTCTTCTAAGGAGCACTGTGGTCGCAGTTCTTCCAAGACAGATTTATTTGTTGTCAGTCCATGGTATATTCAACATTCTTCTCCAACTACCACAGTTCATAGACATCAATTCTTCTTCAGTCTTCCTCATTCATTCTCCAGCTTTCACATGCATATGAGGTGACTGAAAACACCATGGCTTGGGTCAGGCACACCTTAGTCTTCAAGATGACACCTTTGCTTTTTAAATCTTTAAAGGGGTCTTTTGCAGCAGATTTGCCCAGTGCAATGCATCTTTTGATTTCTTGACTGTTGCTTACACTAGTGTTGATTGTGGATCCAGGTAAAATGAAATCCTTGACAACTTCAATCTTTTCTCCGTTTGTCATGATGTTGCTTATTGGTTCAGTTAGTATTTGAATACCAGTGGCATAGCTTCCAGCATCACAGCAACACACAAGCCCCCACAGTATGACAAACTGACAGACACTTTGGGGTGGATTGAATTGTGTCCCCAAAAAATATCTGTCAGCTTGGCTAGGCCATGACAATACTGTCATCTGATGTGATTTTCCAATGTGTTGTAAATACCACCTCTATGTTAATGAGGTGGGATTATCGGCAATTTCATTAATGAGGCAGGACTCAATCTACAGGATTATGTTGTGTTTTGAGTCAATCTCTTTTGCGATATTAAGACAGAAGTGAGCAGAGAGACAGGGGGAACTTATACCAACAAGAAAGCAGCACCAGGAGCAGAGCTTGTCCTTTGGACCTGAGACTCCTGTGCTGAGAAGCTCCTAGTCCAGGGAAAGATTGATGACAAGGACCTTCCTCCAGAGCTGACACAGACAGGAAGCCTTCCTCTGGACCTGGTGCCCTGAATTTGGAATTTAGACTAAGAAAATAAATTTCTCTTTGTTAAAGCCATCTACTTGTGATATTTCTGTTATAGCAGCACTAGATGACTAAGACATATGGTGCTGTACAAAAAAAATTAGCATAGCACGCTTACAAAAATATCTCACAAGGGGAAGGAGTGTTTGGCAAAGAAATGTAGAAGGCATGCATTATTTGTGTTAAAATATGGTAAAATATGGTAATCGTATATATATATATATATATATATATATACACATACATATCATGAACATAGAAGGATATATGTTTATGGAGTCCCTGAGTGATACAAATACTTAATGCTCTCAGCTTCTAATGGAAAGTTTGGAGGTTTGAGTCCACCGAGAGGCACCTCCAAAGAAAGGTCTGGAAAAATACTTCCAAAAAAAAAATCAGCCATTGAAAATCCTATGAAGTACAGATCTACTCTGACACATGGGGATCTCCATGAGTCAAAATCCACTGGATGGCAACCAGTTTTTCTATATATGTTTATCCTCTACTAATTTTTCTAAATTATAGATATGATATGATATATGCATTGTTATCATGATAAACTTGGATTTATTCCAGGAGTTTACAACTGGTTAAATATTTGAAAATTGAATACAGTAGCTTACCTAATGGAGATTAAAGAGAAAATCACATGAACAATTCAACTGATGTCAATAAAAAATTTGAATAGTTAAATTTATATTTGTAATTTTTATAAAAAAATCTCTTATCAAATTATAGTTGGGAATGCCCTTAACTTAATAAAGTATATCTGAAAGAAAAGGGTACCACAAATATCATAGTTACTGGTGAAATATTGAAATTGTTTGCTTTACAAGCTGGAACAAGACACCAATGTTCAGTATGAATATTCAACTTTTTACTAGAAGTTCTTGTGAGCATAGTAAGATCAAAGAAATTCTTTTAAATATTGAAAAAAGAGGTCTGTTTAATTTCAAATTATCCCTTTCAACCTCCAATTTTTTCATGTTTTGAATTGTTTGATGATGGCATGTGTTTTCAGTAGTGGAATGCATGCTTATTGAGTGTGTTCAAATTTTTGGTTGGTAATAAGGATTTTGACAAATATCATGTGGGCGTACATGTTCCCACAAAAGGTTGGTGCTACTCTGGCAGTAGTCTGGTGCCATGTTTACTGGGCTCCATCTATCCCAAGGATCATGGGAGACAGGATTTTTTGGTGGCACCTTCCATTGGATTACATTGAGCACCTCTGATTTTCCAAATGTGACACACGCACACACACACAAAACCACCAGGGTTCCCTAACTATCACACAGGAAGCCATAAATATGCTTACAAGCTCATCTGGCTGTAACAAAGACAAAACTTTGACCCAATCACACTTCCTGGATGCACTTACTCATTTACATAAGCCTTCTTACCTTAATGAATTTTCATTAAAGAACATTTCTTTTGTTTTTCACCATTACACAAGTCCCCACTGGCAGGCAGCAAATACTTTTGGTGAGAAAAGTAGCCTCCCAAGAAACCTGAGAGCCCAAAAGTGTTTGTGTACAGCTTCTGTCCCAAGAATCACAAGGATGGTTAAAAGACAGTCTATATGGAAAACTGACCCAAACCACGGTATTTTCAATCACCTCATATGCATGTGAAAGCTGAGCAATGAAAAAGGAAGCCTGAAGAAGAACTGATGGCATTCTAATTGTGACATCGGCAAGGAATATTAAATATACCATGGGCTTCCAGAAGAAAAAACAAATCAGTTCTGGAGGAAGTACAGCCAGAATGCTTCTTAGAAGGGAGGATGGCAAGACTTCGTGTCACTTCCTTTGAACAAGTTATCATGAGGGACCAATCGCTGGAGAAAGGCATCGTGTTTGCTAAAGCAGAGGGTCAGAGAAAAAGAGGGGAACCCTCAATTAGATAGATTGACTAGTGGTTGTAACAATGGGCTCAAACATAGCAATGATTGTGAGGATGGCACGGGACTGAGCAATGTTTTGTTCTGTTGTACATAAATTCTTTTTTAGTCAGAGCTGGCTCAACAGGAACTAAAAACAACATGTAGAAAATTTAAAAAAAAAAAGATCATTCAATGTCATAAAGATATAATTTTCTCCAAACTTTTTCTTTTTTTAGTATTATTTCTATAGTATTCTAATCAAAAGTTCAAGTATATTAGGAAGAACTTAACAAGCTGATTCTAAAATTTATGTAGAAGAGAAAGAATAAAAATTAGAACATCTAAGGAAGATGAACAAGGTAAAATTATAATTTTATTATAAAGTTCATTTTTACCAAATGGACAATATGATTTGATTGGATTGGATTGAAGCCTTGAAAGTAAGACATTTATTTTATATATCCTTTCTCATAAAGTGGCATTTTTTGTAAAATAAATATTTTTTTCTGAGTTTTATTTTAAATGTTGTATAAAAAATTCCATAGACTGTCTCCTAAATAAATGCAGATTGTAATCGATAGAAATACGTATCGAATTATCAGAAATGTTGCATATCATAAAACCAATCAGAGATTTCTAGAATTCATGATGAATGAATTAGTAAAATAAAACATTTTGCTAGTAATCTAGGGTAGGTCAAGATTCTTGAGTTCTCTACATAATTTTTCAAAGTCAGCTAAAGAAACACTTGATTGGGAATTACCTGGCGAACATTGGAAATTCAACTCCACAATTTTTGCACTTTGAGAAAAATATACATACACTAACATATATACACATATATGTTAGTATATTGGTCATAACTGGACCAATAAGCAACATCATGATAAATGGAGAAAAGACTGAATTTGTCAAAGAATTCATTTTACTTGAATCTACAATCAAGACCCACGGAAGCAGCATTCAAGAAATTAAAAGATGCATTGCACTGGGCAAATCTGCTGCAAAAGACCTCTTTCAGGTGTTGAAAAGCAAAAGTATCACCTTGAAGACAAAGATAAGCCTGATCCAAGCATTGGTGTTTTCAATTCCTTCATATGCATGCAAAAGCCAGACCATAAATAAGGAAGACCAGAGGAGAACTGACACCTTTGAATTATGGTGTTGGCAAAGAATATTGAATATACCATGGACTGCCAAAAGAACAAATAAATCTGTCTTGGAAGAAGTACAACCAGAATGCTCCTTAGAGGCAAGAATGGCAAGACTATGTCTCACATACTTTGGACATGTTATCAGCAGGGATCAGTCCCTGGAGAAGGACATCATGCTTGGTAAAGTAGAGGATCAGCAAAAAAGAGGAAGACCCTCAATGAGACGGACTGGCACAGTGGCTGCAACAATGGGCTCAAGCACAACGATTGTGAGGATGCCACCGGACCAGGCAGGGTTTCGTTCTGTTGTACATAGGGTCGTTATGAATCAGAACTGACTCAATGGCACCTAACGACAACATATATACATGACAAGGTTGTTGTAGAGCAAAAATGGCAGAGTCTGGCTGAAATTAAAAGTAAAGAGCTTTTATTGAGAGGCAAGGCAATTTGCACATTGGGAATCACAAGGTCCAGAAGATTCTGAACTAAGTGATCTGAGGAGGAGACAGTTCAGGGAGTTTTTATGAGAAAATTCAAGGAAGTTCAGTCAAAATTCAGTGATTGGTTAACATTTAGGTAATAGGTACAAAACTGGGTGAAGTTACATCTGATTGGTAGGAGATTACATACATTTCTAAAATTGATTTTTTAAAAAGTTACAAAGTAATCATTTAATTGGGTACAATCTGACCTCAAAACAATCATGAGACCCACCTTGCGTGACTGCAGGTAGGACGTGCAAAACTCTAAGGTTTATCTTGAGTGAGCGTCTGTTCTGAGAATTGTTTTGGACTCAGTTTCCTGAACAGGGAGTGTTCTTAAGCAAGCAAAAGCTTTAAGCAAACAAAATCACATTCTTTTCTAAAATTGTTTACCAAGTAATTTTCTCAGGATACAGTGGAGAGCTACGGAAATGACAGGCTGCATTCTTGATGCAGAAGTTACTTTTGATTCAAAATGGAGTTTTAGCCTCAGACCTTAGCATAGCCACCATCCCATGTGGGGAGCCCTAAGTTGATTGGGATGCTCTTGCTCAATAGGAAGCCCTGGTGATGCAGTGGTTAAGAGCTATGGCTGCTAACCAAAAGGTTGGCAGTTCAAATCCACCAGGTGCTCCTTGGAAACTCTATGGGGCAGTGCTACTGTCCTATAGGGTCACTATGAGTTGTAATCGACTCAGTGGCAATGGGTTTGGGTTTTTTTTTTTTTTTTCTTACTCAGTGTGTATTTTATGTATGAAGTGTTTCTCTGGTGTTTTTCACTGTATTTACATTGGCGTATATAGATTCTATATGTTGAAATAAAGTAAACCCATCCAACATTATGGCATAGCTATAACTGGAAACAGCTTTAGATACAGTGACCCAGAAATGCATTTAGCAGAGGATCTGGGTCCAAAATAAGTATATTTACAAATCAACTATATATGACTTGAGTATATATGAAAATACCTGTGTATATGGCCAGTATTTTAAAGAACTAACATATTAAATTGCTTACATTTTTACATTTATCATAAAAGTTAATTCATTTCAAACTTTCGTCAATAAGAAATACATCTCTGAGTATATTCACTTAAAAAACAGTGACAAAGGAGCAACCACTGTTTTTTTTCTTCTGATCGTAAATGACCAATTAATATTTGATTTTATTAATATTTTTATTATATTAAAAACCCATTGCCATCGAGTTGATTCCAATTTATAGTGACCCTATAGGGCAGAGTAGAACTGCCTCATAGGGTTTCCAAGAAGCGGCTAGTGGATTCAAACTACTGACCTTTTGGTTAGCAGCTGAGCTCTTAACCACTAAAAACTGACACAATATAGAAAAATCTCTAAGAATTGAATTACTTGTAAAATTTAACGTATTTCTGGTCAAAATTTCTATTACTTCTGAACACATGGGACCCTGTAAATGACAACTCATTAGTTTTTGAAAACTGGAAAATATGCTTAAATCACTAAACTTTCAGTTAAATTTTGAGATTTTGATTTTTACACTCATTACTTTTATATTTCTATTTACTTATATAAGTGCAACTTGTCAGTTGTATAAGGTTAACATTTATCTCATGTTTACCATGCTGCAAAATATCTCATGTGGTATCAGCTTTTACAGAATAATGAATTAGCACTGCTTCACTCTCATTCTGCACCTCTGCCTTGTCAAAGGTGGACCAATGCAACAATCAGTGCTCCATGGAGCTAAGACAGAGCCCTGCACAGGGAGCTCACTAAACAGTTTCAGGGTCTTTCCAGGTACTTCAGTCCATTCCAGGATTCCTGAATGCTGTTAGTCAGTTAGGATCCTGTTCCAGAAAACACCAGTGACTAATGATCCCATGTTGGAAAAATTATGGGACATGGAGTAAAGATTATTAAAATATATATATATCTAT
>NW_004444035.1:7425529-7441588 GCF_000243295.1 Trichechus manatus latirostris | reverse complement strand
ATATATATACTATCATACTGTATTGGAGTTTTTCCAAGTGAGTCAGAGGAATTGTTTAAAACCCTTGCATTGGGTCAACGGGCTCATTCGAAGTCCCCAGTAGGAGACATGCCTATAACGAGGCTGTTTACTCGAAGCCTCTTAGGCCGGTGTCCATTGTCTGGGTCCAGGGTGTGGTTCTTCGCCTTGAATGTTCATAAATCGATTCTGTCCATGAACTGAGAAGGACCCTTTTCTCAAGGGAGGGCTCATGTTTATCCAATAGAAACATATAAAATTAAAATGGTAATGTATTTATTTACCATGAGAAACAACATGGATTTAGAAAACTGACAGCCATACGTTTCCAATAGGATGACATAAATGGCAACTCATGATTAAAAGCTTGCTTTGTATCTAAATAATCAGATATTGGAGGCCAGTTAAATTATCCAGTATTTCACTATATCAAGGTAAGGCTGTCCATCGGTAAAGGTGCCTTGTGTTTAGCAGTATTGGAACGAGTCATCATTTGTCTCTAAGACCCATTTTTCCATGTTTCTATGGCTGACACACTCTTTTTCACAACTGCGTTTTCCCCATTTGGCTTTGCTAATACTTTCATGTACAGCCCAGTGTTGCTATGGTGACAACCATTTTGTTTCTTTTAGGCGAATTCATATCTGCACACTAATTCATTAGGCATTTGTCTTAGAGTTTTACTGAAAAAAAAAAAGCCATCGTCTAGCTTTCATTTTCAAGTTCTTGGAGGCATTTTATTGTGGTTCCCCAAATACTGACAATAGGCTAGATTGCTACTCCTCAGAGACTATTGTTTAACATAGGCATCTGTGTTTTAAGATTGATTGCTGAATCATGCCAGTCTTATTCAGACACATTCAGCTCTTATATCTGCTAACGGTGAAAAATAAAAACATTATTTACAATGAAGAATTGTCATAACGCAGTAATATTTCACTCATATTCACAGAATACACAAAAAGTGATTCACAACATGGCATCCGAAATGCTTGTACAGTTCCCCTGGCTCTCTAAATCTGGACTGTTTCAGTGTCAGCAAAGGACCCATTTTCAAAGATAAAAAACAGAGCCTCTGAATGAGGATGCAAGCAACAGACTAAAATTGTGGCTATAGACTTTAAAGAAGGAGAAGAAAAAAGAATCCTTTGAATTTTCCGCTTTAAACATGTAACAGGATGCGGAGTGAAACATTCCTATTCCCCAAAACTGTCAAACAGGGCAAAACAGACACCGAGTACCTCACAATTTAAGTCAAGCCACTGACATTTGGAACAAATGAAAATGTTGAGTCTTTGGTTATATGTTGATTTCTGCTACAGGACTTGCTGGACCTCCCCACTGCGCAGTCCAAGTAGGGTGAGAATGGGTGGGAAAAAGCCTCTGCATTTCCCTTAAACTGAGACGCCAGACTCTGACTCAGCTCTCCTAATCCCTCTTCTGTCTAAATGTGTAGATTAGGAAGGCACGCGCCTGCACCCTAAAGGGAGCCAGCTCATCTCTGGCTTGGTCAGCTTTAGAGGATGCTACCCAGTTACTGGCAACCCTCGGAAGCATATTTTAATCCTCACTTTTAGGACGAGTTGCCAATTTGGGGTCAACAAGAAAAATCCTATTCCCATATAACAGGCTGCATTCGTTGTATAATTCCTCAAAGCCAAAAGATAGGTCACCACACATACCCAGGATGCCATGCTACTAGGTAGCTATGAACAAGAGACAAGACACTACTGTCCTTTACATTCAAAATATTCAACCAGCGGGCAGGGCGGGGGGAGCTGAATTGGTCATCTAAACAATAACAATACAACATGATCTGCCCTGTAGGCGTCTGATTTTGGTAAAGATGGGCAGAACAGTTGAGTTATGGCTGTATTAGAAATTTAAAGCTCTGCTCTGGATTCACCGCCCTGGAAATGAACTTTAGGATATTACATCACATTAACTTAATGAGAGAGAATAGGTAGATGATGCAGATATAATGCCACAGAACCTAGCTTATGGGTAAAACAATAGACCAATAGATTATATCGTTTAGTAAGGATGAGTAACTACCCAAATTATCATAATTTACTGACCTGTACAAATATACTGCCCTATATTCCTGTTAGGCAGCCCCCATACATGCTATCATCAGTACAAGGCCTAATCATGAGTCTGTTGAACTGCATGAGCCTAATCTTCCCCGTTTCCACACTGTGAAAACTCATTCTAGAGAGAGGCACCTGATCCAAGGAAGATATGAACCAGAAGACCCAAAGAGAACAAGGCAGGTACAGTGGGAGCTGACACAGAAAGGTCATGTAGAGTGAGACCAGAGAAATCATTATGGTACGTTTATAAGCTGAACTCATGGGAGAAGCACAAATTACAAATAGGACAAACGGTGATAGAAGAAAAAGATAGATCAAATTTTCGTTACTTCTCCATTTCCTATATAACCTCTGCCCCAAAGTAGTCTTTCCTGAATAAACCTCTCACACCCAGTACCAGACTCACAGTAGGTATTCAGTTATAACTTATAGGATGTTTATTCTATTGCACAAAACCCCCTATGCCTGGATGTCACTGGAAATCATATCACAAAAAGTTGGTTGAATGTCAAAGATAGGTGAAAACGACAATTCAGTTTTGGTTCAGGGTTGCTTTCCTGGTCATTTACCACTCAGTCAAGAGCAAACGGAGAAGATGATATTGATACCACTGTTATGGTGTACGTATGCTGATTCCTGAGAGCCCTCTGCACCCGCCCACCCCCAGTTCCTCACCATGGTCAATACAGTCCACAGAGAGGGCTAACCCTTCTGGGTTGGAGAAGACAAGCAACTTCGGGTTCACTGCTAGTCTGGGAGAGGCCACGTACACACATTAGCCACCACAGAAATGTGTTCATTCCTAACTGCACCACGGCCAGTCACATGGGCTCCCCCAGGAATACCCTCAGGCATTTCCACACGGGGAATTGTGCTCTCCGGCTATGTTACAAACTACCAGGCAGGGCCCGAGTCTTCTTTTTCTTTTGTACTCTGAACAGTAGCTGGCACAATGCTTATCAGGCAGTCAGTGTTCAAACAACGCCACTGAACGGCAGTGACCTTCCCCTCACCCACTTCACACGCAAATCAGCGGATTTGTTACAAATCCGAATTTTGCCTCTTTCTATATCAAGATTTCAAAACGACTAAATGAATTTTGAAGGAACAAAGCAAAAACTTCTGTATCTTCTTATTCCCCTCACACACACACAAAAGTAAACCCAGTTATCTCAAGAGTTTAATCCAGCATTGAGTAGAAAAATCCCATCTATCATGTGAGTGACAACGTGAATGTCTGGGGAGGACAAGCTGATCCTACCACAAGAAACAGGACCGAGCGCAGGGCCACTAGCCAGTAGCCTGGAAGTGATTCAAGTTCCTTAATGGCCCATTAGCAGATACTTTGTGAAGTCAAGCTCCAGATTTGGTTAGATGGCAGTGTTTTGATCAGCAGCTGAAACAAACAGCGAGATTGATCCAAGCATTCCGGTGCACCAGACCAAACTGATCGGGCCGCTTCTGTCTTTCATTTATCACTGTTTTTTTGCCCTTACCTGGACAGGCTCTGTAAGGTTTTAACATTCCCAGATTGCTGACCTTTTAAAAATTTTTTTTTTCGGCTGGAAAAGTGGTAGTGGGATGGGGGAACATGCTAAGAATTAACTTTGCTTCATAGCAGCAGTGAATATAAAATGTTGATACTTACATTAGTAAAGGCACAGTGCCTCTTCAACGCAAATAATCAGCCGTGTGGGGTGAGCAAAAGCAAATAGCAGTCAGTATTTTATTCACTGTGTTTAATCCATTATAGGTGACACTTGGAAGAAAAGCCTTAAATATGATGCCACCTCACAAGGATCCTGTAATTTGAGTGTATGAGACATTAGGGCGTCTTGGTCAGCATAACTGACTGCCAGCACAGCATTAATGGTTTAATAAGCCATTGGATTTGCCTTCTAGGCAGCTACTGAGGAATGAGAGTTTCTTTATAAAACATATCCGATTGAGTTTTAAATCTCATGTTAGGAGCTGATCCAATAATTTTTTTTTTTTCCTCTCTCCACCAAAGCTTTATCTAACGATAGCAAAGCCTTGGAAAAAGGCATTTTTGCATTGTTTGAAGAACTCAAGATTCCTGAGACTTCTCCACTGTGAGGAAGGGGGAGGGGGAGGGGACTGCAGTAGAACAGCCGAGGCTACAGGTGTCCAAGGAATAGCACCAACATTGTCCCCTTTTCTGGAAGCACAGTTGTTCTATTTATTCTCTCACTAAAGTTTAAATTGTTGAATGAATGAAGTTTACGGAAAATCCTCATGTTCAATATTTTCTAGTTGGTTGAGTTAGACACTGTAAAAGGACTTCCAGTCGTGATAGGATGAAAACTGAGGATTCTTCCCCCTACCACACTGGCTACGGGAAAATTAACAATTATGCCTTCAGAGACCACCGAAGTCTAAAATTCACTCATATCACTGAGAATGAAATGAAGAGCTTATTATCTCTCTGTTTAAATGAAATGATTTTGGAAGATTTAGTCTTATCTTAAAAGTTGTCTGCTAGCTCTATCACGACCTTTTTTTCCCCTTCATGATCAATCTTGTTAAAACAGATCCTTTGCTGGTTGTCTCCACCTTCTCATATCACGTTCATTCCTTAACATACTCAATATGCTATTTCCTTCTCCTTAATGAGGCTGCTCCTGCCAATGTCACTCATGCTGCTTGGGTACCTGTATTCCTCGTGTCCTGTCCATCATCTGTAACATCCCACATTGTGACTCCTTCTCCCCTTCTTGACCTCCTTGAGCCTCCAGCTTTCACATCAAGGCACTCTTCTGCTTTTCTTTGTTGGTTGGTTTGTTTTTCTCCTACCTCCCTGTGCGTCCATGCTCAGACTCGTTTTCAGCCTTCTCCAGCTCCACCCTGCACTTAAACCCTGGTACCTCTCAGCTTTTGTCCCCTTTGTACCTCTCTTGTTTTCTTTCCCCCTTCATTTTCCCTATGTGGTTTTATATACAGACATATCCACCAGGATGCCCCACACATATCTCCAGCTCACCATGTCCAAACCCCTTAGCATATTTTCTCTGAAACTTGATATCTTAAGGAGCCCTCGTGGCAGAATGGTTAAGTGCTTGACTACCAAGGGAAAAGTCGGTAGTTTGAACCCACCCAGTGGCTCTGTGCTCTGGTAAAGATTTGCAGCCCAGGAAACCCTGTGGGGCAGTTCCACCCTGACCTATAGGGTCGCTATATGAGTTGGAACCGATTCAATGGCACATAACAGCAACAACAGTTGATAGTTTAGGGCAGAAGCTGTGTTTTCATGTTTCATTACATTATGAGAGGGATAGCAGTACATGTAATAGATAAATAATAACTTTGGATAAAGATATTAATAGCTATGAAATATTTTCACCTTCTAAGCAAGAAGAAATTCTATGAAGAAAAATAATGGTTAGAAATACTGCTGTACTTTTGACCTTAAATTAATATATGTCATTGTTGTTGCTAGCTGCTGTCAATTTGGTCTCTGACTCATGGGGACACCATGCATGACAGGATCAGACCTCTGTGATCCATAGGGTTTTCACTGGCTGTTTTCAGAACTAGATTGCCAGCCCTTTCTTCCTAGTCCATCTTTGTCTGCAAGCTCCACTGACACCTGTTCAGCATCATAGCAACACACAAGCCTCCACTGACAGACGGGTGGGGGCTGCACTTGAGGTTCGTGGGCTGGAATGAAACCCGGGTCTCTCACATGGAAGGCGAGAATTCTACCTCTGCACCACCACTGCCCCCCCGAGATTAAGTTATGCAGATTAAATTAAAGAGGATTAGAGTGTGAAAGAAGAACCTCTTCCTTTAAAAACAAAAACCTTCTATATAAGAACTAAAGAAAAAAATATTACTGCGTAAAAAGAAGATTGATTTCACTACACATGACTGATTTGTATAGAGCATGAAGATTTATCATCATAACGAATTATTATTTCAGGAAACTGAAGACAAAATCAATACTTTGGAGATCATTAAATCTTGGCATGAATTGAGCACTGAAGGCAGGAAGTTTTATTGGGGCATAGGGGCATTTACACTTTGGGAACTCTCGAAGTCATTCCGCTGACATTGTTCGCTTCATTTCAGTCTAAAAGGAAAACAAATCATCTTTTTGGATTATCTCTGCTGGATGTTTTAACAATGTATGCTACTCTGCACTTGATTACAAAGTTGTGTTTTGTTCTATAAGTGTGATCAATAAAACCAAGGCAGATGAGAAATGAAGTAATAAAGGCTTATAGTCAATGTAATTATTCTAGAACAAAAACATTTCATCCAAAGGAAATGTAAGAGTTTGGCAGAAGATGGAAATTTAAAGTAATTCATGTTTAAAACTAATGCTTTTAATGTAAATAAAAGTGAGTTATTTTAATATTTTTCAGAGTAGCAATAAATGAGAACACCAGGCAATTTCTTTTGTAGATTTTATCCCTTTAAAATACTGTACCTGGCTCCTATATAAGGCTTTCATAATAGATTTCAGTAAATCAGGAGCCAAGTAAGTCTAAGCTAGTCATGAAACACTGAGTCCTTCCGTTCTCCAGGAGTAGTCTGTTCGCTTTTGCAAGATAAATTTCATCTTCTGGGACATTCAGTAAATGAGCTGCCGCTCTCAGGTTCATTTTGCAGGGAATATGGAAAATGGGACAGAGGATCTTTATAGGAATGGATAAGTAGAGACAGACCAAATGACAGTTCTGTATTGCCAACTGTGAATGTAACTTTCTATCTTCCTTCTTTCCTCCCTCCCTCCCTTCCTCTCTCCCCCTCTTCCTCCCTCCTTCCCTCCCTCCCTTCATCTCTCCCTCCCTTATTTCTTAAAAGTTAGGCTGTTGGTAAAGCAGTAATACTTAAGTGAAAATTTCAAGAGACACAGGCATCCATGTAGAAAGAATATTGTTTAGAAAATGTGGATGTGATGCACAAAAATAAACATAAGCAATAAATGAGAATTGACTGTATGAGGGCATGTAGTTCAAAATGATTTAGATTTAAAACTGTATTATTATTTACATTCCATAATCCCTAATGAAATTGGGTTAGAAGGAGTCTAACAAAAATATAAACAAAAGATTAAATAGTTGATAACTGAAATAATTAAGTCTTTAATTTAAATGACAAACGCAAAAAAGAAAAACTCTGGGCTAAAATTAAAAAGTTCCAGTATGTATGACAATAAGTCAAAATTGGAGAGCATGAGGAATACAGCACGTTTGTAAAGAAACGTGGTTTCTCTTAGCGTCAGTTTTTTGAAGAAAATCAGACGAAGGACCTATAATAATGTTCTCATCTCGGTGTCAGGGAGGACCTTAAAGAAATGGTCCTAATGTTATCATAACATTAACACATATCATGGAAATTGGACTAATACCTCTATCCTATTTGGTGTACTGAATTAAAACATATAAATTCTCCATGTATGTAAGAAAAGTATGCAAAAATAGCTCAAGAAATAAACCGTAAAAATTTAGCACTGTATTAAGAAAAAAATTAAAGTAGTTTATCTTGCTGTATTCATCATATCACATAAACCCCAGATTTCTAAGAAATGGATTTTAAAGCCTGCATTTGCATTCCAATTTATTATTTTAGAAAGAGGAAAGAGAAAGAGGATATGTTTTTATATGTTGACTGTAATCAATTACTCTTAAATACTACTGTGAAATTAGACAGGGAGATGTTCAGTAGGTTTACCCCTAAAAAATATTTTTCATGCAACTCTAATATGGCAGTTGTTATCTGATAAGAGTCAATTGACAGAAGTTTAAATATTGTTAGGCTGACATTAGAGCTGTTTCCAGCTCACCGAATAGCAAATAATTGTAATTAGTACCAGTGTAAGCGTTACCACCAAAGGATAGTTTACAATTTGGAATGGTCAAACGACTAAGAGCGAATGCTTTCAAAAATAGCAACACCTCAGAATTCCCAGAGTATTTCAAAAACACAGGATGGCAACTTCTGTGTATCACTGGCTGCAGAAAAACTTTGTAATTAGGTCGTCAGCATGTTGACAAACTCGTAATTCGATCACATGAAGGAGATACCAATTAATCATCCTTTTTTAGAGTAAAACATTTCCAAATCTGTTCTCCTAAAAACGTAGCTATTTTAATTCCTAACAAGCAACTTTTGATTGACCAGGGGGCATGTCTTAAACATTTGATGGACTTACCTATCTTAATTCACGTGTTTATTTGACATAATTTTTCAACTAACATGTGGATCATCCTTTACTTTTCATCTCATATTCACTCTGGCATCTCGAGTAAAATATGATTCTGATTGTTAATATTTTACCTAAAATACGAAGAAGAATTCTAGGGAAAATTACCATCCTGGGCCTAGATAAACCACCACAATAGAATATATTTTTCCTAAGTACTTGTACCTGTTGCTCTTCATAACCTGAATGAATTTTTTATCATTTCACCAAGATAATAGGAATTCTAGGCACACCTTGACTCCAAAGTCAGACATCATCATTTTTAAAACTCTGCAGTAGCATCTCCACTTGTACCTTTGCTTTTTCAGTTCTTCACAAGTGATGCTTCTTTAGTGGTGATACTCTGCATTTTGAATGTGAACGTTCAGTTCTGGATGCATCATGAAGAAGGTCACTGAACTTGAATTAAATTTTGTTTGATAATGTTGATGAGTTCGCTTTAAATTTTTCTTACTTTTTCATCCTCATCCTGTAGCAACTACTAGAATAAATGTGGGGACTGTCGCACCCTAGTGGTGCAGTAGTTAAGAGGGCTGCTGAAATCCACCAGCAGCTCTTTGGAAACCCTGTAGGGCAGTTCTATTCTGTTCTATACGGTACTTAGGAGTCGGAATCGACTCAACAGGTTTGGTTTGTGAGTTTTGGCAGTAGGACTATATGAAGCACTGGTGATGCAATGGTTAAAGCACTTGACTGCTAACCGAAAGATTGATGGTTCGAACCCAGCAGACACTCTGCACAAGAAAGATGTGGCGGTCTGCTTCCGTAAAGATTTACAGCCTTGGAAACTCTGCGGGGCAGTTCTACTCAGTCCTCATAGGGTCACTGTGAGTCAGAATTGACTCCACGGTAATGGGGTTTGAGTAGGATTACGACCAGGGTAAGAATATTTAATGGACACACGGGAGACAGTCTTCATACTTTGGCTTCTTGAAAATGAGGCTCTAAACAAGGACAAAAAAAGGGCAGGAACATTGAATTGCCGTGAACTCTAAATTTCCAAAGCACTTAATGTTACCCAAGAGATTAAAGAAAGATTTTAGTAGATTGGGATTCTTATAAGCAGTCCTATTTAAAGGAAAGATGTTCTAAGACCGTGTTCAGCACATCTTACTCTATGCTTAAAACCTTCCTGGAGCAAGAAAAGTACCTGAAGTCAACTATAACTGAAAACAGCGTTGTAAAACTCTAGATCAGGAGAACAAGATCTCAGGTGGGATGCTAGACTTTGCTGACAAGGGTTGGCAATCTAACTTTGGAAGGTAAGTCAAATGAAATACACACACACACATACACTCTCACACATACACAATTGAGGACAAATTAGATGCAGCTGTGTTTGCGTGTGTATATGTGTATATGTGCACGTTCATCGCTAGCCCTTTACCGACCCAACTCGGAAAGCATCCAAGATGTAGTCTTCATCTGTCTCATTTTATGATTGCCTCCCTTGACCGTGGAGGCACACCAGTGGACTTGCGAGTGCACACTGGTGAAGGGCTCTAGTTCTGACGCAAGACGTCCTGGTTCTCAGGCTCACTTCACCACTTACGTATAGGCAACCTTAGGAAAGTCACTGAACTACCAGAAAAGAAAAAAAAAAACAAACCTGTTGCTGTCGAGTGGATTCCGACTCATAGCGACCCTATAGGACAGGGCAAAACTGCCCCATAGGGTTTCTAAGGAGTGGCTGGTGGATTTGAACCGCTAACCTTTTCTGACCTTTCGGTTAGCAGTGGAGCTCTTAACCACTGTGCCACCAACGGTAAAGTGGGGATCATAATACTTCCTCTGGCATGGTGTTAACAGGATTAAATGAGCCAATATAGGCTGTATTAAGAACAATACCTCATACTGGCTAAAAACTTAGAAAATATTCACTATTATAATTTCAGAGAGATTCAATTCTATTATTATTTCAAACCCTCAGTTCTTTCTCTCCAGTATCTAAAATCTGCTGACATTTAGAGCACTTATAGGCAATATTGGCTAAATAATGTCTTTGGCTTCACTCCCAATGCTTTCAGCACTGCTGATTTGATGTTTATTATTGAATGAAGTAAACCCTTTACACAGCTTCTGGGACTTTATATGATAGATGTAACAGTCAATGTTGGAAAATTATGAATTCATGCTTCAATCTACTCTTGACATGATACTTGGTTTAGCCTTAAATCCAAAAAAAATAATAACTTCATTCTGCCGGGTAGAAGAAATAAGTAAGCTCACTCAAAGTACAGCCTTATTTTCAGGGCAGATAGGTAAAAAAGATCCATTCATTAATTTATTATATGAGCTTTCTTTGATCTTCCACCATTTGCAAAGCACAGTACTATGTAATTATTAGCAGGGTGAAGAAAGGGTCGATAGTAGAACTACACAACGAAAGATAATTGGTCATGGCTTTGGAAATACATAAAGTTACAGATGATGTGGCGAATAAGCTCAGAGATGGCTCTCAATGACCTCCACCTCTTGGTATTCATGCCCTTGGTATTCGTGCCCTGGTGTACACCCAGAGGGTAGGCAAGACCTGCAACCTACTACAACCCATACATCAAAGGTGATAGAATGTGACTTCCATGATTGCATCTGCATACCATAGCAAGTAACCATGGCCAGCTTCCAGCCAACAGCTGGCAAGGAGTGAGATCCTGAGCTGTGCAGCCAGCAGGAACTGAATCTTACATGAGCTCAGAAGTGGATCCTTCCCCATTTGTGCCTCGGATGAGACCCCAGGCTTGGCTGAAACCTTGATGACAGGCTTTGAGGAACGCTGAAACAGAAGACCCAGCTAATCTGTGCCTATTCCCGACCACAGAAACTGAGATAATAAATGTGTGTTGTATTAAGTCAGTGTTTGTGATAAGTTGTTACACAAATAGAAAACTTACACAAATTTGTAACAGCTTATAATCAATGTTCTTACTTTCCCAGGTGCTATGAGATACTATTTTTATATACAGAGAAACCTGTGACAGCTGGAACTGGGCGGACTTCCTTGTATTTCCAGGTCTCACAAGTTTTCTGATGTTGACAGGGTGCAGGCTTACCATGTTTCTATCGTTCCTTTTAGAGGAAAATATTTGAGTTTTCCTTCTCTGACAGGTTTCTGCCTTACACAGGTTCCAGCTTTCTCAAATTTCACTGTAATTAAATATGATGTAGGATATTTTGCTTAATGTAAAGTTTTATTTTATGTTGAATTCCTCAGATTTCTCAATAGTTTCTAACTTTTTGGTCTATTTTAATAAAACATAAAAGGAATTATGGAATACTAATGACATTTTATAATTTTTATACTTTCTTAGGTTAAGAAGTAGAGCATCTTCAGAGGCTTGGAAGTCCTCCCTGTGCTCCTCCTAAATCACATTTCCCTTTCTCCTCCCTGGTGGCACAGTGGTTAAAACAATCAGTTGGCAGTTCGAGACTACCAGCCACTCCACGGAAGAAAGATGCAGCAGTCTGCTTCCATAAAGATTTACAGACTTGGAAACTCTGTGGGGTCGCTATGAGTCCAAGACCACTTGAGGGCAGTGGATAGCGGGCCTTGTTTTCCTTGTGCTTTTATCAGTAATGTATGCATGTCCCAACAATGCAATCTAGTGACATTTTAAAAAACTTTGAGACTTTGTATCCACTTGTGACTTGCTTCTTCATCTTAATGTTACCATTGTGAAATCCACCCACATTGATGTGTGTAGCTGTAGCACCTTCGTTTCATTGCTTTCTATTAGTCAATAGTTTTAACCTATCAACTGATCCTTCCAAACACCCCTGGAGATTCAGGTTGTTTCCTGCTTGTACCATGAGTATTGTTGTGTCTATCTCCTGGTGTCTCCTGGTGCATATTTGCAAGGGTGAAATTGCTGAGTGGTAAGAATGTGCATTTCAGTGTAACTAGATAATACCAAACTATTTTCTGAAGGGACTATGCTACCATTGTAGGGTATTCATGCTGCTCCATACTGTCACCAATACTTGGTGTCATCAGACTTCTTCAAATTTGCCAATTTATTGGATATATAATGGTATCAAATTTTGCTTTAATTTTTATTTTCCCTATTTACTAAAGAAGTTAATGCACATTGTTTAAATTACATGTAGGTTTTCATTTTTACTATTTTTTATATTGGTTTGTTAACTCTCTTTTAATTCACAAAAGTTTTCTAAATATTCTGGATAATAATCATTTATCAGTTTTATATTTTGCAAATATCGTTTTCCACTTTATTAGTTATATTTTCACTTCTTTTCTGATCTCTTTTGACTAATAGGAGTTCTTAGTTTTAATCTTGTCAAATGTATCAATATTTTCCAGTATGGTTAGGGCTTTTCTAAAAATGTCATAATTTTGCTTTTCACATTTAGGTTTTTAAATCATTTGGAACTGATTTTCAGTGCTTCATGTAAGACAGGGATCTAATTATACTTTATCAAAGTCCCTGTATCACTTACTGAAAAGGCTACCTCCTTTTCCACTAATCTTCAATGCCAATTCTTTTTTTAATTTTTGAAATATTATATGGACATTTGTATTTTACATTTTTAAAAAACACTTGCCTGTTTGGTCTTAAACAGAAATAAATATTGTACATTTTGTAGTTAGTACCTAGAATGCCTCACAAGAGATAGAGGAAAAGTTTTATATCAAGTAAGTCATAAGACTACTTTTGATAAAGTTACAAAAGAAAAGGACTGGAGAATCATCTTCACTGAGGTAAAAGTCCTCTTACAATTAAACCAAAATTTCATTTTTTTTCAGGTTTTTGCTGTATCTTCAGAATCTATACTCAGAGTAGAATACCCTTTTCCTTTCATGTTGTTAAATTGTTAAAGAGAATAAAAGTCCTACCTAATGTTCTTTTTCTATTTAGGAAGTATAATGGATTTTACTATTTTTCAGTTTTGCTCAATTGCCAGTACCTTTCAACTGAGAGCATATTTGTCCTAAAGCCCCACTCCCAAAAAAAATAAGTTCTGTGTGTACATACACACACACACACACAGATGCACATGTACACTGTGACCAAGTATGAAGAGAAAAAAACTATAATTTTACATATATAAAGTAAAGGCAGACTATGACAATTTTCCTGATTTTTCATGCTAAAATTAATTTGAACGATAAAAGAAAAATTACTTCTTTGGTTGTGAGAAAAATAATCTCTACATAAAATTGAACTTAATTAAAATTATTATCATTAAATGAATTCAGTAAATGCATATAATTTTGTTTGATCTTTCTCATGCAAAATAGCCATGTAAATAGGGAAACAGATGGTGATGTTCAGCAGGATGAACAGTATTAACATATCATCCAAATTTATTTGGCAAATATAAACTTCCTCTTCTTAAATTTAACATTTAACATAAAACTTTGGTGGTAAGGTAAATATATTTGAAACGGCTGCAATGTGTTTGTGGAAAAAAAATATCTATTTACATATTTAGATGCATTTTTCATGGAGTCTATGATAAAATACATTAAACCTTCCATTTCTAATCACTTGATTTTACTGTTAATGTTCAAAAATCGATTTAGACACTGAAACGTATTTTATATTTAATGTATATGTCTAATTCCCCAAACTGAATTTTACAGATCATTTATATAAATTGTAACGAGATAAAACTATCTTACTTGTTATGTTTTATTTTCAGCAAACTGATAAGTTTTCTTAGGTACAAAGTGTTCAGATACATTTTTACTAAGTGATTTTGGGGTCAGTAGTTTTCAGAATAATGTTTTTCAGTTCCTTATTTTTAATAATTAACTTTATATATTGTGAGTTCAATTTTATACATTATGAGTATATATTAATATATTGTGAATTCAAGTTTTCTTTTATGTAGATACTGTACTGAGAAATACACATAAAACAAAATCAACAAATGATACTTTTTCTACAGTGAAAGCTGAAGTCTTATGCAATGTATGTTCATTCATTTACTCATAGATAACAAAAGGCACAGAAAAAATCTTGAGAATCTGAGTCTGAAATAAATTTACCCTAATACTTTAAAGTACTGAATCCTCTAGTCTTCCAAGAAAATGAAAAATAACACATTACAAAGTCATGAAACTGAGCTTATCACATATGCATATTTAGTTTGGAATGTTACTCATGAAAGAATAATTTCACCTTAGATCACACTGTATAGAATCAGTAGGGGTCCTTTGGATTATTCTACCTGAAATTTTTGTTTTCTTCTCTTTTTTATATTTTTACTAATAAAAGAAATAGTAATTTATTTTATTTATTCTGATGAGTAAACATATAAAAGGACCTCGAAATTTCAGTACTACGTATTACCCAAGAGTAATAAAAATATATATCCATAAAAAGGCTTGTACGAGAAGGTTCTTAGCACAGTTGGCCCTCCATATCCTCAGTTTACACATGCAGGGATTCAATCAACCGTGGTTGAAAATATTCAGAAAATAAATAAATAAATAATTAGAAGAAAATTGCAAAAAGTAGAACTTGAGTTTGCCTCATGAGGCATCATTCTAGGGGTTAGATTTACATCTTGATAGGGATTTGCATTCTATAGGTCGTGTGCATTTGTATAAACTCAGAAAATTTACACTTAAGATTTGTGCATTGCACTGTATATGAATTTTATCTTAAAAGTAAAAACAAACAAACTGTTATGGGTTGAATTGTGTCTCCCCAAAATATGTGTCAACTTGGCTAGGCCATGATTCCCGGTATTGTGTGGTTGATCTCCATTTTGTGATCTGATGTGATTTTCCTATGTGTTGTAAATCTTGACCTCTATGATGTTAATGGAGCCCTGGTGGCACAGTGGTTAAGAGCTACAACTGCTAACCAAAAAGGTCAGCAGTTCAAATCCACCAGCCACTCCTTGGAAACCATATGGGGCATCTACTCTGTCCTACAGGCTCACTATGAGTCAGAATCAACTTGACAGCAAGGAGCTTTTTATGATGTTAATGAGGTGGGATTAGAGGCAGTTATGTTAATGAGGCAGGATTAGGCTGTATATTGAGTCCATCTCTTTTGAGATATGAAAGAGAGGAGCAAACAGAGAGGAGAGGGACCTCATTACCACCAAGTAAGAACAGCCAGGAGCGAATCTGCAGCCACTGTGTCAGTCCATTTCATTGAGGGTCTTCCTCTCTTTGGATGACCCTCTACTTTACCCAGCATGATGTCCCTCTTCAGGGACTGGTCCCTCCTGATAACATGTCCGAAGTACATTCTTGTTTCTTAGGAGTATCCTGGCTGTACTTCTATATGATTTGTTCTTAACTGGTGATATCATGTTTTTTTGTTCGGTTGGGTGTTGATTAGTATATTGGTTTTGGTCCAATGGGAGTGAGGCATAAAGAAAGATTCAAAATTGGCAGTATTGTAAGTTATCCAAGAATATCATACTTGAAGTAACCCCAAAATTAATGCATAAATCCAACTTTGCTTACAATATATCTACCATAATCTTTTCTTAACAACAGAGGATGAGTTTATTTTTTTCAAAAATCCAAAAGAGTAAAATTAATTGTTCAAAAATATCTAACGCAGATAAGTGGTATCTTGGGTGAAGGGTGAGACAGTACACAATACTGGGGAAACCAGCAAAACTTGTACAAGGAAAGGTCATGGAAGCGCCATAGACACATCCAAACTCCCTGAGGGACTGAATTGCTGGGTAGAGGGCTGTGGGGACCATGGTCTCAGGGAACATCTAGCT
>NW_004444035.1:7398097-7425145 GCF_000243295.1 Trichechus manatus latirostris | reverse complement strand
CATAGGGCAACATTTGTAGTAACTGTTAAATGTGAAACTATTTTGTTCTGTAAGCCTTCATCTAAAGTGAGAATAGCAGCACAATTGGAAGAGCGTAGTCGATGTCACTGAACTGTGCATGTAGAAATTTTTGAAATGGTGTATCTTTGGTATGTATATTTTCACCAAGAAAAAAAAAGATTGAGAAGGGAGAGGTTGACATGTTGTGGGGTTGTTAACCAATGTCATAAAACAATATGTGTATTACTGTTTCATGAGAAACTATTTGTTCTGTAAGCCTTCACCTGAAGTACAATAAAATAAATAAATAAATAATGTGATAGAATCAAGTAAAAAAATAATAATATCTAATGCAGAATGTCCTAGTCCCTGGGTGGGGCAAATGGTTAACTCATTCAGACGCTAACCTAAAGGCTGGAGGTTCGAGTCTATCCAGAAGCACTTTGAAAGAAAGACCTGGCAGTCTACCTCCAGAAAAATTGGCCATTAAAAATTTTATGGAGCACAATTTTACTCTGACACACATGGAGTCACCAAGAGTCAGAATCAACTGGAAGGCAATTGGTTTTTAATGCAAAATGTCTATTTTTAAAATCTGACATTAATGTATGGGATTTTGAGGGCTTCTATCTACACACAGCAGCAAAAAGCATTGTCATTGAAAGTTTAAGTTCATTATCAAACATATATATTCCAGAGCAAAACATGGGTGCATTCAGATGAGGCTGGTATTGCAACAACTTTACATTGTGAAGATTCTACGTGATCATACACTTTTTAATTCTATAGGTTGGTGTCTTGTTCTCTTCCCTAAGTGGTTGTATTTGAAAACAGTCTAGTTCAAATGAAGAAAGAAGAATCACTATCCCATTTTGAGAAAAAAGGAGGTTAGAGGTGAAAGGCAGGGAGAGAGTCATTAGCTTTTCCTGATCTTACAGCATGCCCTGAAGGGAAAATCCACTTTAACCGATAACTATGAAACTAAGCAACCCATCCAAAGTCTTCAACAGCCTCTCATTGCAGAGCCCACGCCACCATTTCAGTACACTTTAGTTTTACTTTGCTGCCAAATCAGTCACATAGCCACTGAGAAGCAAAGAGATCATTCAGATTATAAAGGTGAAGACTGAAATACATGTGCAAAAACAAAATATAGTGACGAATTTTTCCGGAAAGTTTTTGTTTGTTTGTTTTTTTAGGATATCAGTTTAACCAATCCAAAACCAAACTTCTTGCCATCAAGTGGATTCCCACTCATAGTGACTCTATAGGACAGGGTAGAACTGCCCCAGAGTGTTTCCAAGTCTGTAATCTTTACGGAAGTAGACTGCCACATCTTTCTCCTGTGGAGCGGCTAGAGTGGCTGGTGGGTTCAAACTGCCGACCTTTCGGTTAGCAGCCCAGCACTTAGCCATTGCACCACCAGGGCTCCTTCTGGATAGTAGTTCACATATCCATAAATAAACAATTTTTACCAAAGCTTTTTGATAGAGAATACTTTTCTTTTTTCCTGTAAAATACACAGTATAGAGTCGCTGTTTATTTTCATCCTTGTATCAGTGACTACTACAATAAAATTCCATAATTTGTTTGGCTTGATCAATTTGTTTATAGCCCTGTGCTAAGATACCATGGAACACAGGTTGCCTTTCCCTTCTTTCTTTGATGGTTGTGAGGGTTAATTTTATGTGTCAACTTGGCTAGGCTATGGTGCTCAGTTGTTTGGCCAAACACTAATCTAGATGTTGCTGTGAATGCATTTACATATGATGAATATTTAAATCAGTTTGCCTAAAGTGAGGCAGATTACCCTTCATAATAGGGGTAGGCCCCATGCAGTTTGTTGGAGGCCTTAAGAACAAAAACTCCAGTTTTCTGAGAGACAGGCATTCTGCCTCAAGATTGTAAACAGACCTCCTGATGGAATGTCCAGCCCGCCATCTGGACTACCAACTTCCGACCCAAGACTGCTGGAGTTTCCAGCCTGTTGATTGATTTAGGGATTTTGGACTTGCCAGCCCCACAACTGTGTGAGCCAATTCTGAAAATAAATCAGTCTCTGTACATATCTACTGACCTATCGATCTATCAATCAATATATCTACCTACCTACCTACCTATCTAATTGTCTGTCTATCCTGTCTGTCTAATCTTATTGTTTCTGTTTTTGAAAGCAGGAACTAGCACCTAAGATTCAATGATTTTAAGAAAGTGTTGTTAGTCATATTTTCATAGGATAGCGTTACCAACAAGTATGAATGTCTGTGTGTTTAACTGCACCACAGGCACCTGTAAAACAAGCAGTTCTCTTCATTTTTTATTGAGCAGCTGAAATAAGAGTTCTGGGCTAGGTGCAGTGCAGTATCAGAACTATAAAGAAAACCCATCCATCCCTGTCTTAGAAGCCAGAACAATATTGAGTAACCAATGTGAAATATCCAATTACGATACAAGGCATAATGTGATTATTATGTGGCCATAAATACTGTGCCATTATGGAAGTGGGAAAGAAATAGCCCAAGAATTCTGTTCATGCAGAATCAGTTAGTGATTGTCGTTGTCTACTATGCCTATTAAACACATTAATAATCGTCATTATCATTTACACACCCTGCTGCTAGGTTAGCGCTATGAATACAGAACCACAGTCACTCAAAGTAGAATTGTGTTCCCTTAGAAGAGAAAGATTATCATTTTTCTATTCCAATGAAACAGTACACACACACACAAACATTAATTCAAGCAGAGATTGCAAAGCCAATTTTAGATTTGCCGAAGAAGTGGGGTCATTATTGTCTATTGGTGGATGCCCTTTTACTTGCTTACCATTTTAAGTGTAAACTCCTTGGCAGTAGGTTCTGAACCAATGCTTCAGTGGTGCCTGAAGGGCAGTTCATTACGCTTTTTAATCTGTGGACACTTTTTGTCTACTTACAAGCTTAAACAATCTACCTTTCCTGCTCCATCGTTTTTTCCTTCATCAATATTTTTATGAGTTGGTAAATCTCTCCCCAGTCCAGAGAGCCAGCCTCAATTCAGAATGGACTGTCCACTGGCCATTTGCTGAACTGTAGGAAGACTGAAATTCTCTGAAACGTTTTGGAAAATACGTTGGCTCCCAGATGTCAATGATGAAAGTTACAAGGTGACTTCAGAAGAGCAGAAACCATATTACAAATATCACCATAGGAGGAGCAAGGGCACAGACAAAAGAGTTGATAAAGGGAATTCGTCAAAACCTCACAGAGAGGAGACATGATTGGGGAGAATAGCACTGCCCAGCAACAACAAGGAAGCTGGTCCGCAAGGCGTGTAGTCAAAAAGCCCCCCATCACTCCTTAGCACAGCCGTAAGAGGGTAATTCCATCTATTTCATATATATCTGAGTTTCTGAGTGTTTCTCTCACCCTTTATAGTAGAGTATTCATTACATAATTCTCTAGTTATTTTATTGCATGTTTTCTCTCCAATTAGTCTGCAAATTTTCCAGGTCGGCTAAGAAGTATTCAATAAATACAGGGCAGAAAGAAGGACAAGGGAAAGGGGAGAGAGGAAATAAGGTTTATCCCTTCACTTTCTTCAACACTGTGTCTTTGAATTCCCTAAATTGTGTATGAATTATTATATCTACCAGTTTCTGATTTATTTTCCTCAGTCTCTCTTGCCCTCAGGGATGAGGATTTCTTATACAGACCATAGTTTACATCTTTTTCATTCTGTAACATCTTGTGCCATGAGTTTAAGAAAAGACATATTGCCTCAAATGTTAATACCCATTACCTTCCTAACAAGAAGTACTAAAAAAGAAAAAAAAAAAAATCAGATCAAGGTCATCACATATATGGATGTGAAATATATGATCTAACATATTCCAAAGAAAAATGAATTCATGTCTTACTTTTATTTATAGGGACATTAAATATCATAGAGGAGGTTTCTCAAACAATGCTAATTAAAGAATGCCAGCAATATCGAGCTGGAACATTTTTTGATTTCTCTCTATTAGTAAAATATGAAATTATAGTTTTCAAAAGATCATTTTAGTGTATTTGACATAGTTGCTGAATAAGAAAGTTAACACAATCATTAGTCATTTAAGTAAACACTAGATCAATTGGATTTTTGTGTAAAAGGTTGGCACCTAAAAAATGTTCAGACAGTATGTTTAAAGATAATAGAGGATCTATGCAACAAATGATGTTGGTGCCTGGGAAAGTGTCCCACACAAAGAAATTCATCAGAGATAAGATATGCAGAACAAGAGAGCCTGAATAGTTTCTGCCACATATCGTGAGAACAGCTTGTTCTTTTCCATTGCAGACATGAAAAAAGAAAATCCGTACAGAATGTCACAGCAGTAGGGGATTAGCCCTGTTGTAGTAAGAAGTAGGTCTCCTCAGAGCTTGCTCCAGGCAACATTGTGAACTAGGAGGAGAGGCAAGTTAGCAGACTTGGAAAAATCTTGGACTGAAAGTTTGATATCTGCATTTTATTCAATTTCCAGACCAAAGGGCAACATATGTTTCTCCAAGTCTCTTAACTTCTCTGTATTTCAGCTTGATTATCTGTAAAATAAGTATCTCTGAATCTCCTTCTGATTATAAAAAGCCAATGATTATAAGTCTGTCTTCCTTGGATTTCATCCCACCCACAGACCGCTTTTCTCTGACATGTTAGGAAGCTGACCCGTTTTTCTAATTTCCAGTTAGCAGCCTCCACGATCTTTTCCTGCCTTTCAACTGCTCAGAATCACCCACTATAATGTCCAATCCATAATTCTAAGAACGTCTCATGCTCTGGCATTGCTTTGAAAACATGCTTCCTTATATTCCTTCACTAAAGACAAAGCCCTAAAAGACAAACCCATCATCGCTAATACTCCTGGGAAAGAAGAAAATTAAGCAAGTAGACCCCATCACACCAAAAAACCAAACCGGTTGCCGTCAAGTCCATTCTGACTCACGGTGACTGCATATGTTACAGAGTGGAACTGTTCCAGGTTTCCTTGGCTTTAATCTTTAAGGAAGTAGATCAGCAGGACTTTTTCTGTCTACAGCAGTGAGGGGTGGGTTGTGGCATATACTGTTTGTTAGCTGCCATCGAGTAGACTCTGACTCATGGATACATCATGTTCAACAGAAAGGAACATTTCCTGTCCCAGTACCATCTTCATATGGTTGATATGCTAGAGTCCATTGTTGTGGTTGCTGTATATTTTGAGTGCCTTCCAACTTAGGGAGCTCATCTTATAGCACAATATATTCTGTTGTGATCCACAAGGTTTTCATTGGCTAATTTTTGGAAGTAGACTGCCTGTTCTGTCTTCCAAGTCTGTCTTAGTCTGCTGGTCTATGTGCTCCATATATATTTATTAAAGAATGAGTGAATGCTTATTATAACAAAACGGAACTAGATTGACAAATTAATAATGGTTCCAAAAAGTGGGAGCTATCCAACGAGGTTGGCCTGTTGCCATCGAGTTGATTCGAACTCCCAGTGACCCTATAGCACAGAGTAGAACTGCCTGTTTCCAAAGCTGCAATCTTTACTGAAGCTGTCTGCTGCATCTTTTTCCCGTGTGCTTAAGCACTGAGCCACCAGGTCACTATGAGTCAGAATCAATGCAACAGCAATAGGATTGATTTTTGGTTTTATCCAGTGAGGTATAAATTCACTTTCTAACTCTCAAAGTGGTATTGTTTTGGAATGCAAACTAGCTCAAGAAAATTAATTGCTAATTGGTGAAATGCGTTGGGAAAATACTTCCAGGTAGTTCAGTCCTTGCGGTCTTTCTCAAATTCCATGACTTAAGATATTGTTTATTCCTGTCTAGGTGAAGTCACTCATTGTGGTCTTAGAGTTTTATACTCTCCTTTACATTTATTCATTTCTTTCTAGTGCTTTTAAGTCAAAATTTTCAGCTATCATCCCTTTTAATCCCAGAGCATCTCTTTTCTTAAGTTGCTTAATCAAAAAACCAAACCCGTTCCCGTGGAGTCAATTCCTATAGCGACCCTATAGCACAGGGTAGAACTGCCCCATAGGGTTTCTAAGGAAGTTGCTTAATAGCGTTCCTAAAATGACAGCACGTGGATCCTGTGTAAAGGTTACAAGACTGAATAAAACCTTCTCCTTTAAATTCTATGCAAAAGTTATGTACTAAACATAAATTTATTCTATCAACTCCGCACTACAAAAACAGAATAGGTCATACATATCTGCAAATTGAGAGGTTTAATTTAAGTCACATCCCTTGCACTTCTTCCACTCTGTGATTCTGTCACCTTCCTAACGGTTTGGTAATCTCATCACATCTTTCTTCCCTGATATAGCATTTATTTTCAATATTTCAATACCAAACACAATTAATCAAATTTAATAGGCATAAATAAAATCATATTATCACAAAATGTGTAACCAAGATGATGCCTTCATACACATCTTTGACTTGTTCATTCCTTGCTCCCCACTGAGAGACTCGACAAACATACAGGAAAATTTCTCATCATTAGAAAACAGAAAGGCACCCTGCCTAGACCTTTGTAACATTTTCTGTGGAGATGGTGTTGCTAGCCTGCTTCCCTGAAAAACACACTCCGAGATGGAGATCTGCATGCACAAATGTTATGGAGGCAAACACTAAGGATCAACACCTGGGGAGGGGAGGTGTACAGGAAACAGCATTGGGCAGATGAAGAATTTGAACTCAGCCAATCCCATGGACACTTAGGAGATGAATGGCCCTAAGAAGCTGTCCTGAATTGAGGACGGGAGATGGTTTATTTACAGCCTAGCATTGAGTAGTTATTGGATATGGATTGTTCCCCAGGAAAAACAGTTTCCTTTAGGGCAGGGCAATTCCCAGAAGGAACTCAGCTTCCAACACTCCCAAGATCTGGGAAACGAGTGTTTCAATCCTCCTCGAGGGGTGATTTCCAGGCGTACCACAGCATCCACTAATGCCGGACATGTAAAGTGAGCTAGAAGTCTGTGCCAGCCCATCTGCTGTACCACCGTTAGTGTCCCTCAAACTGAATGGAGTTTGTTAACGCCAAGACCACCCAACACTTTTATGGTGCCTGGGGGGTGGGCCATTTACCTTTTACAGGTTTAGTCTAATCCACCCAGAGCACACTCATCTCTGCCCACTATTCTCGGGATAATGCCTGTTTACTCTAAAAGTCAAATATACATATTTTGATGGGAATAGGAAGATATCAGCCTGTCAGAATGCTCGTGTCCAAACACCCAGCAGGCACTCAGCACAACTGGCCACAGTTCCCTCAATTCACAGTGAAGCCAGTTGATCTGACAGGTTGACTCGATTATAAATCTAACTCTAACTGAGAAGAAAGGCTGAAAGATAGCCAAAGACCACAAAACTAAGCAAATCCAAAGACAGGAGTAGCGATATGCAATTCTTATTTAAAAATGTAGACTTCTAAGCCAAAACATTAAATGTAAGAGAGTGTGATATTATATAATGTCCACAAACCTTTATGCACCGAGCAAATGCTCTTCAAGATAAAAGGAAAGTTGCTAGCAATAGACGATGGAATTTAAGCACAAGTTTTAATAAGAGATATCAATACATATTTTTTAATAAGTCAATAGGTAAGTAGATAAGAAATGATATGGAGAATTTGAATAATATGACCAACAATTTTGATAATCTATACAAATGCCAAGATAATATTTTTCTTCTAAAACAGTGAAAGAGTGATTATGTAACATCAATATCATATTCATTATCTATTAGGCCATAATTTAAATCTTAAAGAAAAATCCTACTAAGTAGAAATCTATCAAGCTATAACCTCCCGCTACAGCATAATAAATAAGAACACTGTATTAAAAATTTGGAATTAAAAAGAAAAATAGACTCTGTTACATAATTCTACGGTCAGTAAAAAAACAAAATTAAAATGACATTTTAGATATAGAAACCTATAAAATGCCACCAAATCAGCACTCAAAATAAAATTAATAGTCTTAAATGCTCTTATTATTAAATAAGAATTATCAAAAACAAAGAATTTATCTACCTCAGGAAGATGGAAAAATGATTAAGAAGAGACACCTAAAAAACTGTAAGGAAGGCATCAGAAAGCAAAACAAATAAGAAAACACAAATATTCTGAAGAAAAGATAAAGAATTAATAGTTATCTTTGGAAAAAAAAAAACAGACACCCCAGGAAAAGAAAGGCTCCTAAAAAATAAAAGAAAGAGGAAGGAAAAAAAGAAAAACAATTTATGTCATCATAAATGAGAAAATAAAAATAATCAGATCAAGTGATGACAGTGTATTAGGTTAATAAAAGACATCCATAATAATGTATATTCAACGATACACTGTCATCTTATTTTGTAACAAAGAATAACATCTACACACATCATCCCCCACATAATTGTTTACATGTATAAAAAAATCTGGGAGGAGATATACAAATTATTAACAATAATTAACTCTTTCAAAACAAGATTATAGATGATTTGTCTTTTGTTATAATCCTGTATTATTCATATTTTTACAAAGTGCAAGTATTAATTTTATAACATCAAAATGCATTCCCATTTCAGAAGAAAATAAGATGCAATATTTAAAAGCCTAATTTTAATAATAATATATTTGTTGTTGTTTTTATTAGTTGCCATGGAGCTGATTCCAACTCACGGAGACCCCATGTGTGCAGAGTAGAACTGTTCCAAAGGGTTGCCAAGGCCATGATCTTTTAGAAGCAGATTGCCAGGTCTGTCTTCTGAGGCAACTCTGGGCGTGTCTGAACCGTCAACCTTTCAAGCTAGTAGTCAAGCATTTAACTGTTTGAACCACCCAGGGACTCCTAACACTGTATTTACCAGCTTCTATTTAGGAATGCTATGCATCATGCTGATTTGCTCCTGTAAAAATGCCATAGTAAATGAAATGAAATGAAACTTGGCCTTAATTTGCATGACCTGCTTTAAAGAAGTTTTTGTTTGTTTGATTGTTTGCATTAAGTAAACAGCATAGAAGAGGTCATTTTTTCAACATGGAGACGTGTAGGGAACTCAACGCTATTTCGATAGAATATTTTAAAGAAAGGGACTGAATGCCAAAGAGAAGTGGAAAAGTTAAGCATTTAAACTTCAGCCAAGGTCAAAGCTGAATAAAGGTGTACTACATTTGCGGGGGCAGGGAGGAAGTGTAGAAAAAAGTGGTGGAGAGAAGAAAAAATGCTCTCATTCCCTTTCCAGTTTCTCCAGTTGGTATTTACTCACTCATCACACAAGTATTAAGAATCTAACATGTTCCAGGCACTGTGCTAAATGCCAGAAATGCAAACTTAAAATTCTAGTCTGTCATTTCAAGTAGCTCATGGTCCTGTGGGGAGTCAAACAAGTAAACTGCAACTTTAATGAGTCAACTGCACATAACTTACTCTATAACATGGTGTTGAAGACCGGCGCTTCTCAAACTTTACTGTGTATTCCAATCACCCTGTGATCTTGCTAAAATTCAGATTCTGATTCAGTAGATCTCCAGAGGTCTCCGAGATTCAGAATTTCTAAGAAACATCTCTGGTTCACCAACCACAGTTTGAGGTGCAAAGTCACAGGGCTTCTAACCCTGTACTTATCTCTAGTCTACCTGCTCAAGGCATATCCACAGATTCTAATCTTTCATCCACTTTTCCTTATTCCCATCTTAATTTTACTCCACTCATTCCTTACTCTCTGGTTAGCTGATCTCATCCAAGCCCCTGCCTTCAATTATGACTTCAGCCAAGAAAAATCACAACTTTACCTCTAACCCTCTTCTGAGCTCCAGATTCTCCTACCCAGATGCCTATTGGATGTCACTATTGTCTGTGGTAAAGGCATCTTAAACTCAGCATGCCTAAAATCAAACTCACAATAGTCTTCCACCTCCAACCACTCAGAAAATACTGGCCATTATGAGCATTTCACGTCTCAGTGAAGAAACCATCATTTACCTAGTTGTGCGAGCCAGATATTTTTGAGACTCCTACCTTATCCAATCTACTGCCAAGTCCTGCTGACCTCCTAAATTTATTTCCAATCCATCCATTCTCTCCAGCTCTAATACCACCCTCTTGGCTCAATCTTCAATCATCTCTCACCTAGGTGATAAGAAAGGCCTCACAATCGATGACTGATTTCCACTTTCATCCAGTTAATCCACCATTCATACTTCAGTCACTCTGCTCGATGGCTTGCCTCATTCTGAAGATAAAGGGAAGACTTTTTTCCTTTCTTTTTCATGGACTTTCTTCTACCCCACTCCTATCCTGCTCTATCTCCACAGACACCCTGGCCTTCTTTGGACTCCCCTTACTCCGTGGTCCCTCCTGGGCGACACCTGTTCACCTCCCGTTTCTTCCACTGGGAATGGTCTTCCCTCCTCTTCCCCTATTTAATTTCTGTTTGTCTTTCCTATCTCAGCTTAATTAGCTCTTTCTCAGAGAAGACTTTTCTGACTTTCCTTTCCAGATCAAACTTCTCTGTTATAGGTTCTCATAGTAGGTTTGCCTTTTCTTTGTAGCACTTGCCACAGTTGAGCTTTTCCCATGGTTTACATAATTATTCCATCGATATCTGTAAGCTGCATAAAGAAAGGGACCATACCAATTCCACTGCCGTCAAGTCGAATCGGACTCATAACAAACCTAGAGAACAGAGAAGAACTGCATTTCCAAGCCTGTAATCTTTATGGAAGCAGACTGCCACCTACATCTTTCTCCCATGGAGTGACTGGAGGGTTAGCAGCCGAGCACTTGACCACTGTGCCACCAGGGCTCCTTAAGGAAATGGACAGTGCTTGATTTTACTTGCTGTTTACTTCCATTTGGACAGCATTTGAACAAAGTAGACATTCAAGAAATATTTGGATTGAAAGGCTGATTAACAATGGTTCTCTACCTAGATCTTCATGACCACAGATAACTGAAAGGTCCCAGAGATGCTCGGAAGCTCCACCCCAGAGCACTCACTCCTATTACACGGCTCTTCTCCAGCAAATTATTTTCAAATATAAAAGTTTGCAGTAAGCATTCCTTTGAATTAAAAGAATAGGCAATGCCATGTACCCACGTTGTGTAGGATTTTAAATCCAACTGGAATTTACTGAGCCCAATCTGTGCAAGGTTGTGTAATAGGCATAAGAATAAATGTACAATTTTGGTGTCTCATCAGATTGATTAAAATAAATGTGTCATTCTAGTTTAGAGATTAAATGACTATCAAAATCCACACTCCATATGGCTCTTAGATTTGATTTATTCAAGCAATTTATGGGATCTCATCTCAGTTCTATCAAACATACAGTATATGGCATAATTGTAGTCTCCACTATGATTTTTGTGACACATGGATTAAAATCACTTAAATAGATCAGCTGGGAGTATTCATAACCTCAGCATATTATGGAGGTTTACTAACTTAGATTTACAGAGCAGACAGAGTGGGAGAAAAGGGATTTATCAGAATTGCTAAAAAGCAGGAAAATAGACAAAACTAATCAATTTAGTTAACGATTTTATCAAATTTATCGTATGTCAAATCCTAGATAGGATGAGTTGAAAATATTGTTGCCATTCTCCAAAGATATTCAAGGAGTACGGGTGGTACAGTGGTTAAAGCGCTCAGCTGCTATCCAAAATGTTGGTGGTTCGAACCAGGCAGCCGCTTTGTGGGAGAAAGATATGGTAGTCCACCTTCCACAGAGATGTACACTCTTGGAAATCCTATGGGTCACTATGAGTTAGAATTGACTGGATGGCAGTGGGTAAAGATATTCAAAGTTTAAAAGGCAAGATAGACCAGTCAATGGCTAATTACAGCAGAAGGGCTCAGGACTTCCGAAGGTGTCTGCACAGATGATGGAGCAGGCACAGAAAAGGGGAATACAAGGCAGTTTAGGGAACGGATGTTGGTAGGGGAAGGAGGTTTAAGTGTGGCTGCCTTGAGGACAGGATTCTTAAGACAGTCTTTTAAGGCTAGAAGAAAATAACTTCTGAGTTGTGGTGGCTGGGAGACAATCTGGGCAGAGAAACATAGTTTGTGATTACATCTGTATTGTATTGGCAATAGTTGGAGGCCAAGGCTTTTTGGATTTTATGAAAGTCTGTACAGACTCTTTTAAAGGACCTTAGATAACTTTTCACATGGGCTTTGTGTTCCTCACAAAAAATATTTTCATGTGCAAATAAAAACCAGAATTGTGAAGTGCAGAAGAGCATTTTCTTTAACCATTCCGTCTGCGCCAGCATTATGAGAACATTTAAATCACTGTGCTGCTAATACTATTGTACTTTACAGCAGATGTAACTATGACCAATTAACACAACACTCTCTCACATCCAGTGAAATGATTGCTTGCCCTCCTTCAAGTGGAAGCATCAGATTGAATTTGTGGTTTACAGTTCAGTGGATTTCTCCCATTATTTCCAATGCTTGTTATTAACTCCCATTATGAAATCTGGATTTCTATGAGAGAATAAATCCTAGGTCACTGCAGAAATTGTTTTTACGACACGACACTCCTACGCCGTCTGGTTCCCATCCCTACACACTCAGGCTTTTATTCTCACCTTTTTTTTATTTTGCTTTTTAAGCTTTACTGGAATACAGTTGATTTAATGATTTGATGAGTTTTGACATATGTACACAACCATTACACTACCACCATAATCTAGGTAATGAACATTTCCATCAAAACAATTCCTCATGCCCCTTTGTAATCCCTCTCTCTTCTTGCCAGTCCCCAAAGCTTGTCTGCAGGAAACCTCCGATCACCTTGCTGACACTGTATATTCTGTTCCTTTTTTTTTAAATTTGATATAATGGAATCATAAATTATGTACTTTTTTAGTCTGGTTTCTTTCACTCAGTATAATAATTTTGAGATTCCTCATGTGGTAGTGTGTGTCAGCTGGACATTACTTTTTATTGCCAACCAGCATTCCATTGTATCATATGATACAGGTTTTTTGTTTTGTTTTGTTTTTTAATTCATTCACCTGTTGATGGACATTTGGGTTTTGTCCTGTTTTTGGCTGTTGAAAACAAGGGTGACATGAATGTTTGTGTACAAGTTTTTGCATGGATGTATGATTTTGTTTTCACTTGGGTAAATACCTACAAGTAGAATGGATGGTAACATGGTAAGTGTATGTTTCAACTTTTCAAGAAACTTCCAAACTGTATTCCAAAGTGGTTGTGCCCTTTTACACTGCTCTGTATATGAGAGCTTCCCTTTCCCCACACCCTCATCGACAGTCATTTCCATTTTAGTCATTCTAATAGGTGTGCAGTGGTATCTCATTGTGGTTTTAATTCAAATTTCCCTAGTAACTAACGATATTTTATGAGTTTATTTGCTATCCATATATCTTCTTTGGTAAAGTGTCCATTCAAATATTCTTCCCATCTTTTAACTGGGTTGTTTGCTTTGTTATTATTGAGTTCTAAGAATGCTCTACATATTCTGATACGAGTCATTTAACTGATAGAAAATTTGAAAATATTTTTCCCACTCCAGGTCTAGTCTTTTCATTCTCCTTAGGACTGTCCTTGAACCAACAGAATTTTTTAAATTTAACAAAGTCCAATTTATCAATTTGTTCTTTGATGGAGTGTGTTTTTGGTGTTACCTTTTTTTTTTTTTTGCTTAGCCCAAGACAAAATTTTTTTTCTATATTTTCTTTTAAAAGTTTTATAGTTTTAAACTACATTTAGGTCTATCATTCATTCTGAGTTAATTTTTTATATGATGTGAGTTATGGAGTAAAATTCATTTTCTTGCATATGTACAACTGATAGTTCCAGTACTTTTCTTTTAAAAGACTCTACTTCCTCATAGAATTATCTTTGTTGAAAATCAACATATACCTGTGGGTCTATTTCTGAACTCTCTATTCTGTTCCATTGATACGTCTGCCTTATCTTATATGTTGTGAGATGGCTAATGTGATACGTCCATTTGGCTAGGCCATGATTTTCAGTGTTATATAATTAGCCGCCATTTTGTGATCCTCCATAAGTAATATAATATAATCACCTCCATGATGTGATTTGATGTGATTAGCCAATCTGTTGTAAGGGGAGTCATGTCAGGGGTGTGGCCTGCACCCAATATATATATGCACATTCTGGCAAAGCTTGCTTGAATGCTCTGGATCCTGTTTCTGGCTCATCATCATCTGACCTCCAGTTCTTGAGATTTGAGCCACCAGCGTATTGTCTGACCTGCCAACTTTGGGATTCTCGGGATTCTGCAGTCCTGTGAGCCAGCAGCCTGCCATCTGACCTGCCGCTTCTGGGTTCATCAGCTCCTGAAACCATGTGAGTCAGGAGAAGTCTCCAGCTGATGCCTGACCCACAGACTTTGGAATTTGCCAGCCTCCACAGCTGTGTGAGCCATTTCCTCGAGATGAACTCTCTCTCTCTCTCTCTCTCTCTCTCTATATATATATATATATACACACCTACCATACCTGTTGCCTTCAAGTCAATTCCGACTCATAGTGACCCTATAAGACAGACTTCCCCATAGGGTTTCCAAGGATTGGCTGGTAGATTCGAACTGCTAACCTTTTGGTTAGCAGCTGAGCTCTTAACCATGGCACCACCAGGGTTCTCTCTCTCTCTGTCTCTAGATATATATATATATGTACACACACGCTTCACTGGTTTTGCTTCTCTAGAGAACCCAGCCTAAGAAATACATTGATTGGCATTGCACTGACACTATAGATCAATGTAGGAATAATGAGCATGTTAACAATAATTGATTCTTCCTATTCATGAACACTATATATCTCTCCATTTACTTGGGTATTTTTTCATTTCTCTTTGCAATATTTTATAGTTTTCAGTATTTTGCACATCTTCTGCCACGTTTATCAAAAATAATTTTTTTATGTTCCTGTGATTTTTTTTTTAGTTTTGATTTCCAATTGTTGCTAGTTTATAGAAATACAATTCATTTTGTATATTGATCCCTCACCTTGCACCTGCTATAGTTAGTACTGGTCCCTTTTCTGTAGATTCCATCTGATTGCCCACATGCATGACCATGTCATCTTTTAATAAAGACAGGTTAACATCTTTTTTTTTCCCCCCAGAAGATGCCTTCTTGATGTCTTTTATTTTCATTCTATCACTTTCTCTCTCTATTTTTCCTTTATTTCACTGTAATAAAATAATATCAATGTGATTATTGATATCATTAGGTTTAAATCTATCATATTGGCATTTGTTTTCTATGTGTCACATCTGTTCTTTGCTCCCCTTTTTTCTCTTTTTCTGATTTATTTTAGATGAATTGATTTTGTGTGTGTGCATGTGTATGATTCCAGTTTACTTCCTTTGTTGGCTTATTAGCTATATAACCCTATGTTTTGATATTTTACTGGCTGCTTTACAGACTACTTTCAAGACAGGAATCCTTGGGTGGTGCAAACTGTTAAGTGCCGGACTGCTAACCAAAAGGTTGGCAGTCCAAGCTCACCCAGAGGTGTCTTGGGAGTAAGGCCTGGCAATCTGCTTCTGAAAGTCCACAGCCCTGAAAATACTACGGAGCAGTTCTATTCTATCACGTGGGGTTGCCATAAGTCAGAAATCAACTTGTGGCAACATTTTTTTTTTTATAGACTAAACACTATGTTACTCGTATTTATTAATATTTTTCTTTAAACAATAAATTATCTTTTAAATAAATTTAAATAATAAGAAAATATCTTATGAATTTACTTATGTGGTAATCCTTTTTTGTAACCATTTCTTTGTGCAGATACATTATTTCCATCTGGTATTATTCTCCTTCCTGCTTCTTTGCATGCCTGGCAGTGTTTCACTGCATACCAGACATTGTGAATTGTACTTTGTTGCATGGTAGATATTCTATAAATATTATTGACCTTTGTTTTGGGATGCAGCTAAGTTCCTTGGAAACATTTTAATAATTTCAGGTCTTGCTTTTAAGATTTGTTAGGTGGGAGTGGAGTAGTGCTCAGTATACTGTATTTCCATCCCTGAGCCAAGACCTTTTAGTATGCTCTACCTATGTCGCCTTGAATCATGAAATCCACCAGTCTCGTTGATAAGGACAGTGTTCAGGGATGCCTAGATCCAATTCTCAGCTATACACTGTTCTCTCTCATCCTTTTGGGTTTTTCTTTCCCCCAAACTCTTCACATTTGTGCACTGATCAGCTGAAAAATTGAGGGGCTCCCTCAACAGGTTTCCAAAGTTTTCTTTGTGAGCAGATCTCGTATCCCTGGAAGATGTCTTGTAAATTCTAGCCACTCATGCTCCCTGGACTCTAAGTTCCATCTCCTCAGTTCAAGAAGTCTGCCAGGTTCCCTGACTTCTACTGTCCAATTGCATGACCTTGAAATTCTCAAGGAATTAAGCTGGATTAATCATAAAGATTACCTTTTTCATTTCCCATTCCTCAGGGATCACTGTATTTTATTGTCCAATGTCCAGTGACTTGAAAACAGTTGTTTTATATATTTTAAAATTATACTTACTGTTTCAAGTGTCAGGGTAAATCTGGTTCATGTTATTCCATCTTTTACCAATTTTACAGGCACATTTTATTATTATTTTTTTTAATAGGGAAACAAGATTATTTTGTCTGACAGATGCTAAAATGACCGGGCTATCAAGTATAAATTTATTTAACAGGCACATGCTTTGATCTCCCTGTGAAAGTCCTGGTAAAAATTGCACGTCTGATACAAGAATTTAAACACGTAGGCTAGTATGGACTATGCACTTTTCATGTTTGCATTTTCCATGGGATTTAGCAGAGTACCAGAGCACCTTGCCTACATCCAGAATGAATGCTCCGGGTACACTGAAGGTAGCTGTTTGTGCACAGAATGCCTTCCTGGTCTGTGGCTTTGTGTGATGGTGCATCTTAAATTCCCTGCCAGCCTTTCAGCCTAAATCTCTTTTGATATGTGTAATGTTCTTTGAATTATTTTATCAAATACTTGCACTAAAAAATTAGTTTCAAAATAGCAAGTATTTCAAATAAACTTCACCTTTTCCATTGGTCTTTTTACTATACATATAAAATGTTATTTTCACTTAAATGGACTCTTGGTTTCATAGGCTCCAAAATTTTCACAGGATTATCGAATTTGTTATCCAAATTCTAAATAATTTTGCATGACAAACCCTATTATAATTTTTATATTTATATAACTGCTTAAATCAATGTTGCTGAACAGAGATATTTGCCCAACTGCAGACATACACAATTTAAAACTTTTAGTGGCCACATTTAAAAATGTGAAAATAAATACGTTAAATTAATTTTAATATTATATTTTATTTAAATTAATATATCCAAGATATTTATCATTTGAACATGAAGTCAGTCAATAAGAAAGAAATGTTATGATAATTTTACAGTATTATTTTTAATACTGAGACTTCCAAATTCAGTGTGTATTTTACAATTACAGCACATCTTAATTCAGGCTAACCACTTTTCAAGCGCATAATAGCCATATATGGCTGGAGGCTTCTATATAGTATAAGGTAGATCTAGACTGTACTTTTAACATAATTTTTAGTAGCTTCATTAAAACAATGTTAGGAGCTGATTTGCTCAGCATACTAATAAGTCATATTTTACTTATATACCAAATGTAACGAATACTAAATTTTACCAACAGCATCTATGGCTATTTTGAGGACTTTTAGCCATTAGACTTACAAAGGCTGTGCACTGATACTAGATCTACCACTTTGCTACTTGAGACCTAACTAAAGTTATTAATACCCCTTTGTCTCAATATGCTAACCTACTAAATAAGCATAATTTCTTTTGCAGCAAATTCATAATCTGTTGTGACTATCAAATAAGAACATAGACGTAAATATACATAGCATTAAAATACAAGATATTATCTAGAATTCAAATGAAATATATCTTGGATGAAGAACCACCTTAATGAATTTGCTTCCTTCTCTGATCTAAAGTAATCTGAACTGTTAAGCTTTGGCCTCCAACATAACTCAACTTTCAGGAAGTCAGCATCACTTAATCAAGAGCGCAGTGGTTTGGAAGACAGAGAGAATCAACTCTGGGTGCTTCCATTAGATCTTCTTATGACCTTGGAGAAGCTGCTGATATCTTTGGTAAAGGGGTTCCTTCATCTGCAAGATGAGAGGATTGGGAAAGATGATCTTTAATTTGCCTTTGAATTCTGAACCTCTTTGAGTCTATTCTCATTGGAGTCTCTATTGATTAAAGGTAATACAGCTCATCAGAGTTTTTTTAATCAGTTAATCCACACCAGTTTTATATACATGACATAAGAGACCACACTTTCGTTTAAGCTTAATGAACATTTTCATATTTACAACAGGAAATGAATTTAACAAACGTGTTCCCTGAGGGGGCAAATGAGGTATAATTTTTCTCTACCTGTAAAGCAGCTGCTATCACCATTTGCTGACTTGCAAATCATTACTGAATGCTTCAGCACATCTTTTTACTTGTTGACATTGTGCAAAGTCAGCTCTTGAACTGCCCATAATTGCTGGACTCATGATTTGCCTCTTTTTTGGTAATAATGTAGAAACAGATGTGATTATTAGTGTAAGTTGCATGATCCAATTTTATGGTACTTAAAAAAAAGTGTATGTTATAATTTAAGTTCTCACTTTAAGCAGAAACAAAAAGTGCTATTTTATGTGGCATCTGTGACAGTATTGAATGTACAACTGGGAACTTAAAATTAGCATGTGATGCCTATAGCAACATAGCTTCCCTCAAAACACACTTGGAAAAAGAAATAGCCACCCTGAAGAGCATTTACCAGGTTATAGGCCAGTGATTCCCAAATCCCTCTGCAGTTTGGAATTGCCTAGGGATGTTTTAAAACTTCCAAAGCTCACACTACACCCTAGATCAATGAAATGACAATCTCCGGCAGTGAAACCTAGCCTCGGTCTTTTTTGAAGATCCTGGGGTTATTCCAATGTGCAAACGTGCAATCACTGTGCTCAGCTTTGTGCTGAGTACTTTGCATGCATGATTTCATTGTAAATTCTGACAAGAACTCTATGAAGTATAGGTCCTGTTGGATGCTATCATCCATAATGCTGCAACTAACTAACAAGTTACTTGGAAATAAAATTACTTTTGGCAAATTCAGTTGGGTGAAAAAACAAGTACAAGAGGGAACTGAGGTAAAGGGAAATACAGGCACGTTATACCAGCTCTCCAGCTGGCCCAGTATTTGAACCAGCTGTATGAAACTTTGAAACTTCCAGTCATTGGAAATGGGGAGAGGACTTTAGGCAATCTCTCTGTTATGCCTCCAAGACTTAGGTCATGGTAACGTCCAAAAAGAAACAGGTACCAAAGGATCCCAGCCTAACCCAAAGGAGAATGGCGGAACAATGGTCCATCAAAGCATGTGGAGGAGAAAATCAAGGCCTAGTTCTTATCAAAAGCCTGGATGCATGAAATATTATTCACAGATGATGACCTGAAGATATGCCAGCTTCTGCTCTCAAGAGTCTAGATTTTTCCCTAGAAGAGGGGAGCTGATGTACTTGGACCCCATTTTTACCAGATTGCATTTTAACACAGGACTTTCAGTTTGTATTGAGAGGTGCTGTAAGAAATACTTGTAGGACACTTTCTTGTCTAATATAGATCTCAGTGACCATTTCATGGATAATCCACAGGAGGTATTTCTTCCCAGTTTGGGTATCAGAAAATTTTGTGCTTTCCCTAGGAAATGTTAGGTTTTATCTTCCCAACAATGTAATTTCTATTATTTCACCTCTTTCTTACGTGACTTGACAAGGAAGTTTGGGCATACACTGTGCCCCCTCTTGAATGACAAAACATCAATGTTAACAATTTTATGTGCTAATATTCCCTCTGAGCTAATGTTGTTGTTGTTAGGTGCCGTCGAGTTGGTTCCGACTCATAGCCCCCTACGTACAACAGAAGGAACACTGCCCAGTCCTATGCCATCCTCACAGTCGTTGTTATGCTTGAGCCCATTGTTGCAGCCACTGTGTCAGTCCATCTCGTTGACGGTCTTCCTCTTTTTCGCTGACTCTACTTTACTAAGCATGATGTCATTCTCCAGGGACTGATCTCTCCTGACAACATGTCCAAAGTAGGTGAGAGGAAGTCTCGCCATCCTCACTTCCAAGGAGCATTCTGGCTGTATTTCTTCCAAGACAGATCTGTTCGTTCTTCTGGTAGGCCATGGTATACACGATATTCTTTGCCAACACCATAATTCAGTTGAATCAATTCTTCTTTGGTCTTTCTTATTCATTGTCCAGCTTTTGCATGCATATGAGGTGATTAAAAATACCATGGCTTGAGGCAGGCACACCTTAGTCCTCAAAGTGACATCTTTGCCTTTCAACACTTTAAAGAAGTCTTTTGCAGCAGATTTGCCCAGTGCAATGTGTCATTTGATTTCGTGACTGCTGCTTCCATGGGTGTTGATTGTGGATCCAAGTAAAATGAAATCCTTGACAACGTCAGTCTTTTCTCCATTTTTTATGTTGTTGCCTACTGGTCCAGTTGTGAGGATTTTTGTTTTCTTTATGTTGAGATGTCATCCATACTGAAGGTTGTAGACTTTAATCTCATCAATAAGTGCTTAATCTAATGTTACTACCTTTAATTACCTCCACTACTCCTTGGTTTTTATTTTTAACTTTTTATAATATTGTGTGTATTTTATATGTTCTCTCAAGTCTCTTATATTTATAGATATTTATTCCTATAGCTCTTGCAACATGTCCACCTCTAGCTGTGAAGTTTCAGCAAACAACACATAAGGTCTAAACACGATTTCACTGACAGCGGCGTCACTCTCAAGTTGGCAGAATTCTTGAAGTATTCAAGAAGGATGGAAAATAGACACATAGTGTAAAAATACGGCAAAGGTGAAGAATGCACATCATCCCTTCCCAGTGTTAATCTTGAGCTAAACGTTAATCTTTCTCAAACTCATGAGTTATAGATTGTTTGCATTGCTTCTACTTCCATGAACTCTTTGAATGCTAAGAATCAAAACTGTCAATAGGCCAAGTTTAGCATCAAGCCCACCATCGGAAGTGGTTTAAGTTCTAGGAAAGGATTTGCTTTAATATTCAGGCAAAGTATATTGCTGAAATTAAAATTAGAATTATTTAAAATTGTTTGAGGTTATCACTCCTTTGTGAGAGATGCATTTCAAACGCTTTAGGGTACATGGACAATACTTGGGCCTATGGAGGTACTTGCCCCCAAGGAAGTTCAGTGTTTTCTACTGTTGTCATAACCCCTTCTCATGATAATCACTGAGTGACTTAAAAATAAAGCTTCTCTGACTTACTTGGGTACAGAAACATGTGAAAAAGCATTCGGCCTGCTAGACTAAACTTCTTGAGGGTAGGTGCTATGTGCTTTTTACAGTTGAATGCCCCTCCCCCATCTCTTTAAGGGTAGGGACTTTCCCTTGCTAGCTGCTGTATCACCAGTATGCAGAACAGCGCCTGGTAGACAGTGGCACTAAATGAACACTTGCTGAGTGAAACTTAAGGGATTCCCTGTACCCAGCACATACCAGCTATTTAATATTTACTTAACCTGTAGATAAGGAGCCCTGGTGGCACAATGGCTAAGCACTTGCCTGCTAACTGAAAGGTTAGCAGATTGGAACCCACCAGCCACTCCACAGGTGAAAGATGTGGCAGTCTGCTTCTGTAAACCTTACAGCCTTGGAACCCCTATGGGGTAGTTCTACTCTCTCCTATAGGGTCCATATGAGTCGGAATCAACTCAACAGCAATGGGTTAATATGTGGCTAAACATTTACTCTATCACCAGCTCTAAGTATGTCTTCAAATCTCAGTTTCCTCTGCATTCTATACCATTAAACAGTTTTCTGTCTATGGGGCACCTACTATTTCCCTAATACTGAAGCAGAACAATGTATTGATTATCTATCCCTTCTCATCAAAGAGTTTACTCTTCTCTTTATAGAGGGAAGACATACATGCAAAACAATGAGAAAATATCCAACATGACACATGTACTAAAAACGTACTAACTTGCATATAATCAAGTATGTCATGGCAGGTAATCTCAAAAAATAATTTTTAGTGACGACTCATTCTTGTTATAAAAAGGTACATGTGCATAAATATAATACACACATACACATATATTTAAATCCAAAAGACAAGCATTTTAGAATTGTTTAGAAGTTTAGTTTCTAAGTATTTATATTCAATGATCTGCATCCCTAAGTCAAAAATCAAGACCCAGAACATTTGTAGCTATTAAAAATTAAATGATCTACCAGGATGGAGAAGGACTGCAAGATGCTCACATTGTTCCTCCTGGAACTTCAAATGGGTGTGCCTTTTTCGTGTCCTTTCTGCTACAGTGGTTCAGTGTTGCCTTTTAATGTTAACTGCTACCTCGTAGTCTCCCCTGAGAACAGTGCACTTAAAGAAGTGAATGAGGCACGTCCTGGGCAGAGCCTGCATTTTTGCAGATGTTTATTAAGGGCACTTGAATCAAACACACTGTTATTAACACCAGTTCCTAAAATTCAAATTCATGCCTTTTAAATTAACATTCTTCATTGAAAGAGTCTTTCATTTACTTTTTCGTAAATATGTTAGACTGGTTATTAGGGTATGAATAGGTAGTAATAGCTTTGGGCAGGTGATGATAATTAATCTTTCGAATGGATCATCTGATTGAAAAGAAAGTTTTGCTTTTAACCTTTTTTGGGGTGGTAAGTTTTATAATCCTAGTTTTCATTAATTTGTTGTTTTATTTTTCTCACTGTGTGTCAAACATTCGTAATAACCTGTAGTTGGGAAACATTTTAACACGTTAGCAGTCATCTTCAAAATCATTGGGTCTTTGTTATAAAGTTAGGGAGTAAGTAAACACTGATGTACCAAAATAAAGATATCAAGATCTATAGAAGTGAATCGATGGTGATACATAATAGACAAGAGATGGAGCTTGGGCATCCTGGCTAGTTGGCATGCCTGTGTGACAGCGTTCTCGTTGGTGTGATATGGTAGACATAATGAGGAAACTTTGCCTCACTAGCTTAAAAGGAAATTTCTTGGCCTGTACTTGCTATTTTTCTCCCATCTTATGAACAGAAGGTGTTATGCTGTTATGTGTTGAAATTCTAAACCCTGTACCTGTAAGTGTGGCCCTGTTCAGAAATAAAGGTTTTCTTTTGTCATGCTAATGAAGTCATACCAGAGTAAGGAGAATCCTAAACTTAATCACTTCAGAGTCACAAAAAGACCAGAATAGACAAACACAGGGGAACATGGATGACAAGGAACATCAAGGAAAGCCAAGGTCCACCAGTGCACACCAGAAATTGGGAGAGGGGCTTGCAAAAGAAATAGGCACAACCAAGACCCTGATTTAGACTTTTAGTCTCCAGAACTGTGAGAAAATAAATTTTTGTTCTTTAAAGTGGCTCATGTGTGATATTTTTGGTTACAGCAGCACTAGGTAACTAAGACAGAAGGTGAAACAGATTTGATCCTGCACATACAGAAAACTACCTAGAGGAAAGCAGAGCAACAAGTAGGAAGGAACCTGGGGCACCTTTATTGATCAGAGAGGCCCCACTATCCTGGGATGTCAGAGTATTGACGTGAGACAGAATTAATCTCCAATCCTTTTTATGACACTATATTTTATGGGTTTTTAAAATAATATCTGAGTTATAATAGCTTTACTTTTGTCCTAATTTGTATAGAGATATCTATCTCTGTCTCTCTCTCTACCTACCTACCTACCTACCTATCTATCTATGTATCTACCTACCTACTTACCTATCTATCTATCCATGCATGCATACTTTATCCATTCCCATTCTTGGTTATTTTCCTTTCAATTCCACCACCTACTTCACCCCATACCTCATCACTTGACATCTGGACACCTGCAATCGCTTTCCCTTCACTCATGAACTCCCTTTGGTGCAATGCACTGAGAATAAAACCACTACACTAAATCTTACTTTAATATGGCTTGTATAAAATTGTTTCCCTTGTTCAGATGACTACTATTGAGTCTTATTAGCTTTGAAATAAAGAATATCCTCTTCACCTTATGTTACCTAAATGTAGGTCCCACCCAGTGTGGCTCTGAGTCAATGAAAGTACAGAGGTGAGCAAATAGAAGGGCGTTTATTGCAAGTGAGCAGGCAAGGAGCAAGGAGGTGTATACCTCAAATCAAGCTCCTTGAACAAACGAAGGAAGAACCTTATATACCGTCCCTCACAAGGAAGTACATACAAACATCATGGACTACATAGGCTATCATGGCGCACAGGCACAGTAAGACCAATTGCATTTTTTCCTTTAGTATGTATGGAAAATGGCAGATACATCCCTCCCTGGGCAGAGATTTTAACATTAAATTAGGGCTTAATGAGGTTTAGGGCACTTTTGAGGCTAGTACACTGGTTTTGACTGGTTTAAGACAGAAGCTGAGTCACAGACAGCACTCAGGGTGTTTAGGGCAATGGGCAGATGTAGATCTTGCATGATAGTGGCTGAGCAGCTGCTGGCTGCACTTGCTATCACTTATATTCAAAGTTCTTCTAATCTAATCTCACCATATAGCCTTTACCAAATTTTCCCCTTAGCTACTTTTAAAGCTCAGTTCAAATTCCATCTCTTCTATCAAATCCAGTGAACTTAGCCTCAAATTAAATCAGCTTCTTGACCTTTCATACTTCTTCTTCTTACTAGCATGTATTATATAACTTAATTCTTACCTTTCCACCTATATTAAGATGTGATCTAAATGAAGGGAATATGATTTAAAAACAGAAAAAAGCGGGGCGTATCCGTCATTTTCTATACATAAAAAAAAAAAAAACAAATAAATGAAGGGAATATGATTTAGATTTATTTTAGACACACTCCTGTGACTTACTGAATGTGGAAGCACCTGGTAAGATTGGATACCTACTGAAACGAGCTACTCAGTAAATTCTGTAGGATTCTGCTATGGATTGAATTGTGTCCCCCAAAAACACGTGTTGTAAATCCTAACCCCTATACCTGTGGTTATAATCTCATTTGGGAATGGGTTTCTTCGTTATGTTAATGAGACAGTATTAGTGTAGGTTGTGTTTTATATCAGTCTCTTTTGATACATAAAAGGTATTAAACAAGCCAGTGAGTAAGCAGAGACAGGGGAAGAGAGATGCAAAGCCACATGAAGACTGCCCAGGAGCAGAAGCTCAAAAGAGACAAGGACCTTGCTCCAAAGCCAACAGAGAGAGAAAGCCTTCCCCTAGAACAGGCATCCTGAATTCGTAAACTGTGAGAATATAAATTTGTTAAAAAGCCACCCATTCATGGTATTTCTGTTATAGCAGCACTAGATAACTAAGAAAGCTTCCTCCACAGCAAAGCAGGGAAGAGGCTGGGCACACTGCCTTCTAAAAACGATCCTCAGCATTAGACTGGACATTTCAAACCCTTCATTAAAAACTAAGGCTGGAATCATGTCCCTTTATTCTCTCGTCTATCCTAACTTGGGCTTCGGCATCAACTGTACCCATTTCATTGTGTAAAGAGTTTCCATCAGTAACGAGATATAAGATATCTGGAATGTTATTCACTGTCTTCTGACTTCACTTTCCCCATCTGTTCAACAGGGACAGTATTTTCTACTTTACTGTGCTGTTGCAGCTGTTGCAAGCATAGCCTAAATTGATATATGTGAAGTGTTAAGTAGGAGCCCTGGTGGCTCAGTGGCTAAGTGCTCAGCTGCTAACCGAGAGATCAGCTGTTCAAACCCACCAGCAGCTCTGCAGGAGAAAAGACATGGAGATCTGCTCCCGTAAAGATTACAGCCTAGGAAACCCTAGGAGGAATTCTACTCTGTGTCATGTAAGGTTGCTATAAATCAGATCTGACTTGATGGCACACAATAACAACAACAAAATGTTAAGTACAGCGCCTATTACGTTGTGAGTGCTCAAAATTCACTTTCTCTATTTCTATAACTAAAAAGCCTATTGCCGTGAAGTCGATTCTGACTCATAGTGACCCTATAGGACAGAGCAGAACTGCCTCATAGAGTTCCCAAGAAGCGCCTGGTAGATTTGAACTGCTGACCTTTTGGTTACAGCCACAGCACTTAACCACTGTGCCACCAGGGTTTCCACTCTTTCTATGTTGTTGTTGTTGTTAGGTGCCGTCAAGTCGGTTCCGACTCATAGTGACCCTATGCACCACAGAACAAAACCCTGCCTGGTCCTGCGCCATGCTCATAATCGTTGTTATGCTTGAGCCCTCTGTTGCAGCCACTGTGTCAATTCATCTAGTTGAGGGTCTTCCTCTTTTTCACTGACCCTCTACTTTACAAAGCATGATGTCTTTCTCCAGGGACTGATCCCTCCTGACAACATGTCCAAAGTATGTAAGACGTAGTCTTGCCATCCTCCCTTCTGAGGAGTATTCTGGCTGTACTTCTTTCAAGACAGATTTGTTCATTCTTTTGGCAGTCCATGGTATATTCAATATTCTTCGCCAACGCCACAATTCAAAGGTGTCAATTCTTCTTTGGTCTTCCTTATTCATTGTCCAGCTTTCACATGCATATGATGCGATTGAAAATACTATGGCTTGGATCAGGCACACTTTAGTCTTCAAGATGACATCTTTGCTTTTCAACACTTTAAAGGGGTCTTTTGCAGCAGATTCACCCAATGCAATGCGCTTTTTGATTTCTTGACTGCTGCTTCCATGATTGTGTATCCAAGTAAAATGAAATCCTCGACAACTTCAATCTTTTCTCCATTTATCATGATGTTGCTTATTGGTCCAGTTATGAGGATTTTTGTTTTCTTTATGTTGAGGCGTAATCCGTACTGAAGGCTGTGGTCTTTGATCTTCACCAGTAAGTGCTTCAAGTCCTCTTCACTTTCAGCAAGCAAGGTTGTGTCATCTGCATATTGCAGGTTGTTAATGACTCTTCCTCCAATCC
>NW_004444035.1:7374445-7397915 GCF_000243295.1 Trichechus manatus latirostris | reverse complement strand
GAATTTCTGGCAGTTCCCTGTCGACATACTGATGCAGCTGCTTTTGAATGATCTTCAGCAAAATTTTACTTGCATGTGATATCAGTGATATTGTTCGATAATTTCTACATTCAGTTGGATCGCCTTTCTGCTATTTCTATAGAGAAACTAAATTAGGGAACTGTTTTTTTTAATTTTTTTTTCAATTTCATGATACAATTCTGGGAGAGGGTGACACTAATGAATATAATATAAAAATCAGTTATTTGATGCACATCTCGCCACTAAAAGCAACAAATGCTGCTTACCCTTGAAATGTTTATTAAGCATCTACTATGTGTCTTTTATATGTTATAAAACTAGCTGTGTCGAGTCAATTCTTAATTATTAATGTTGACCCCATGTGTGTAGGGGTAGTACTGTGCTCCATAGGGTTTTCAATGGCTGATTTTTTGGAAGTAAATAGCCAGGCCTTTCTTCTAAGGTGCCTCTGCATGTACTGAAACCTCCAGTCTCTCAGTTAGCAGCCAAGCACATTAACCATTTGCACCACCCAGGAAATCCTTTTATATGTTATATACCTGGTATAACCTTTTCAAGATCCGATTATTTTTTGCTCTGAATTTTTTTGATACCTTGTGTTTTCATTAATGGAAGGCATGCTGAATCAAGGAACATTTCTGAAATTTTGCTATGAAATATGCATTTTTACATGTATTTTGTGGGGCACGTATGTCCCAAAAAATGTTAAAATTTTCAACATGGGTCAATACATACATCTGGTTACCTAGGGCATCTCTGGTTTTCCAAATATCACACACACACACACAAACACATTGGCGTCAAGTTGATTCTTACTCACAGTGACCTTATAGGACAGAGTAGAACTGCCCCATAGGGTTTCCAAGGCTTGGTTAGTGGATTCAAACTGCCAACCTTTTGGTTAGCAGCTGAGCTCTTAACCGCTCTGCCACAAGGTCTCCAAACCCACCAGGGCTCCCTTACTATCAGACAGGAAGCCATAAATATACGTACAAGGGTTATCTATCTGTACAAAAGCCAAAAGAGACAAAAGTTTGACCCAATCACACTTCCCTGATGCACTGCCTCATACCAAAGCCTACTACCTTAGTGAATTTTTGCCAAAGAATGTTTCTGTCATTTTTCACGTTACACAGTCCCCCCCTGGAGAGCAGCATATACTTTTAGTGGGACAAGCGGCCTTCTGAGAAACCTGAGAACCCAAAAATGTTTGTGGATGCATTCTGTCCCAAGAACCATAAAAGGGTTTAAAGAGCACATAAGGAGCCCTGGTGGTGCAATGGTTCAGCACTTGGCTGCTAACCAAAAGGTCAGCAGTTTGAATCCACCAGTCGCTGTGAGGGATAAAAGACCTGGCAATCTGCTCCCGTAAAGATTTCAGACTAGAAAACCCTTTGAGACTCTGTCCTACAGAGCTGCTACGAAATGGAATTGACTGGAAGGCACAGAATAATAACAACAAAGAGTGCATATTCTGGAGACAGATGTCCTAATTTGAATCCTAATTCAGCCACCTACTAGCCATGTGAACTTGAACAATTCATTTAATCATTGTGCTTTTGTTTCCTTATCTTAAAACCCAGTAATAAAAACACTTATCTCACAGGGTTATTGTGAAGACTAAATTAGCTGATAACATAGAAGGTGTCAGGTGTTAGCATTTACCTTCATTGCATTAGGTACTTTCACATATTATTATAGACACATAGTACTCCTTTGAGGTAAGTGCTTTTACTACCATTGTTATAGGTGAGGTAGTTGAGGCTCAGGAGACTAAATGACTTTCCTAGCTAGACAAGCTTCAAAGATGGGCATTGGACCCTGGTTTTTCTATCTCCTAAATTCAACCATATTTTATCACAGTGTACTAAAATCAAATGATGTATCAACCTTACCAAACCAAAACCAAACCTGTTGCCAACTTATAGTGACCCTATAGGACAAAGTAGAACTGCCCCATAGGGTTTCTAAGGCTGTAAATCTTTACGGAAGCAGACTGCCACATCTTTCTCCTATGGAGTGGCTGGTGGGTTCAAACCACTGACCTTTTGGTTAGTAGTTGAGCACTTAACCCCTGTGCTACTAGGGCTCCTATATCAACTATTAAAAAAAAAAAAAAAACCCATTGCTTTCCAGTCAATTCTGACTCATAGCAACCCCACAGGACAGAGTAGAACTGCCACAGAAGGTTTCCAAGGAGCGCCTGGTAGATTGGAACTGCCAACCTTTTGGTTAGCAGCCATAGCTCTTAACCACTATGCCACCAGGGTTTCCACTTCAACTATACTCCATATCTATTACACATTTTCCTCGGTTTATACCTTTCTTAAGGAAACCTGGAAGTGCAACGGTTAAGGGTTTTGCTGCTAATAGAAAAGTTAGCAACTGAAACCTGGAGAAAGACCTGAGATCAGCTCCCATAAAGATCATAGCCTAGAAAACCCTATGGGGCAGTTCTACTTTGTCACGGGGGGTCACTATGAGTAGAAAATCCACTGGACGGCACCCAACAACAACAACTACAACATACCTGTTTTTAGGAGTCCCTGGGTGGCAAAATCAGTTAAGCACGCAACTACTAGCTGAAAGGTGGGTGGTTTAAACCCACCCAGAGGCACCTCGGGGAAGACATGCCTGGAGATCTGCTTCCAACAGGTCACAGCCTTGAAAACCCTATGGAACAGCTCTACGCTTCACACATGAGGTCACCATGAGTCAGAATTGACTCAATGGCAACTAAAAACAACAACAACATACCTTTCTTTATATATTCAATTATATATAAATATTATATATTACAAGCCCTTTATTATCACAGGTCCTGTCACTCAGACTTATACCATATTAGTACCTAACATAAAGATGTACTGGAGTGGACTGATGTTTGAATATTTAGCCTAATGCCAACGCTACCCCCATAAAAATTAACTTCAAGAATGTTTCCCTTTTTATTGTAGAAATTTCAACCAAATACATAGGTATAAAGAATAGTATAACACCCACCATGTACAGTTATTAATTCATGGTCAACGTGACTTCATCCATACCCTCTCATACCCTAGGCTTATTTTGAAGCAAATTCCAGACAGCACAGTATTTCTTCATTTGTAGTCATTTAAGTATGAAATATAAAAACAAAAAACAAAGAACAAATCCATTGCCGTTGAGTCGATTCTGACTTATAGCAACCCTACAGGACACAGTAGGACTGCCCTATAGGGTTTCCAAGGAATGGCTGGTGGATTCGAACTGCTGAACTTTTGGTTAGCAGCTAAGCTCTTAACCACTGTGCCACCAGGGCTCCAAGTATGAAATAGCAGTACCTTAATAAAAATAACTACAATTCCATTATCATACATCTAACTTAATAATAACTGCAATTGTATAAGCAAATTACAAGTCAGTGTTCACATTTCGCTAATAGTCTCATGAAGCTTTTTTGGTTCTTTAATATTTGTTTGTTTTAAATTGAATCCAAAAAAGTTCACATTTAGAGATCAGTTTTGATGTCTCTCAAATTTCCTTAATCTGAAGATTTTCTGTTCCATTTCTTCTTCATCTTTTTTTTCTTTTCTTTTCTTTCTCGTTTCTTTTAAAAAAGCAGATTTTCTGTACTATTGTGTGCCCTACAGTCTGGATTTTGTTAACACAGCCCTGTGGTCATTTAACTTCTTTCCCTGACCATCATTTATCCTATATATCGCTCATTAGATCTAGATGCTTGATAAGATTCAGGCTTGATATTTTTGGCAATAAAGTAATATTATAAAGTTTACAGAGCTTACTAATTTATCTCATGCCCTCTCAGGGCATTTTTGAACCATTGAACTAAAATTAAATTACTTTTAGCAAAGTATATTTATATTTTTAGCATTCTGTTCAGTATTGCTTAGCCTGTGTGTAGGGTTGTTTTAGAAAGCACTATTATTTTTAGTACAGAAATATTGATATTCTGAGATACTTATATAACATGCATGATCCATGTTTGGATTTCTCTGTGTGTAGTATGTACAGATTACAGAAAGAATGCTCTTAATTTATTTTTTTCTTTCAAAATATCAGAATCCTTTATTAAAATGACAATTATCCTCCTTTCTTTTGTTCCAATCTTTGAATTTATTTGAAGGCAAATACACACCCAGTGGTCAAATATGAAAAAAATAAATATCTTGAAGGATTTGGAGTTGGAAATGAATCCATTTGGATTCTTATTTTTGCCTCTATCCTTATTTATCAGCCAAGCAAGTATACTAAAACAAAGAAAAAAAAATACATTAAGATGCCTTTTCTCTATATTCTTCCTTGGAATGGAGAGCACAAAGCATCAGAAATCACGAAGTTTCAATGAAAATGGATACAGCATTGGCACGCTTTCATGTCTTGTTATATGTGCTAGAGGGGGTGTTGTTCCTTCTCTGAGGGCAAAAGGACAGCACTGTGCCCTCTCCTACACCCACAAAACACACAGGAAGTTGCCTTCTCTTGAGCCACTTCCCAATAAGGGGCAAAGCAAATGGAGCTAAAAGTTTATGAAAAAATCAAAGGCTAAAATCTCCAGAAATTTAGAGCCCGACCTCAATGCTTTGCATTACAATTCAAAGTAACCAGAAAGCAGTTGAGAATGCAGGCTGTGTGCTTAATGTATTCTATTCAGTTCACTGCCAGAAATGAATTGTTGCATTGTGTACAAGCTAAAGCATCCAGGAATGATTCAAGCATAGTTTCAAGCAGAGGGCATCAGAGTGGTCCATTTAGAGCATCAGAAAAACAACTTCGCTGTATCTGCAAGGACAGGTAGCTGATGAACATCTTGCTAAACACCAATGGAAGTTGATACTTACTTGCATTTAGAATTATTTTAAAATGAGGGTTTATAAAGCAATAAAGCTTTAAGTCAAATAACAAATAGCTTGGTGGTATGCATTGAACTCTGTCCCCCAAAAGTATGTGTTGTACATCCCAACATTTATTGCTGTGGTTATAATCTCATTTGGAAATGGGCTGTCTTTGTTATGTTAATCAGAATGTATTAGTGCAGGGTGCGTCTTCAATCTGTTTTGAGATATAAAAGAGACTGAATAAGCAAGTGAAAGAAGGAGGAATGGGGTAAGATAGATGCCAAGACACATGCAGATCTTCAAGGAACCAGGAAGCAGAAGCTAAAGAGACAGGGATCTTCCTCCAGAGCCCACAGAGAGAGAAAGCCTTCCTCTAGAACTGGCACCCTGAATTTGGACTTCTAGCTTCCTAAAGTGTGAGAAAAGAAATCTCTGTTTGTTAAATCCATCCATCTGTGGAATTTCTGTTACAGCAGCACAGCATAACTAAGAACTTGGAACCAAGAAGTGAGAATGCTGCTCTAACAAATACCTAAAATGTGGAAGTGGTTTGGGAAATGGATAATGGGTAGAGGCTGGAAGAGTGTTAAAGTGATTAATAATAAAAGCCTAGATCGCCTTGAAGAGACTGTTGGTAGAATTATGGACATCAAAGGCAATTCTAATTAGGGCTCAGAAGTAAGTTAGGAGAGCCATACAGAAAGTCTCTGTCTCTATCATCTTAGAGAATACATATGGCACCAGCAACAGAATGTTACTAGAAAAGTGGACGTTAAATGAGCTTCTGGTGAGGCTTCAAAAGAAAATGATGAATGTGTGATTGGACAATAGAGGAAAGACAATGTTTTTTATGCTGTGGCAAAGAACTTGTCCGAATTTTGTTCAAATGTTTGGTGGCAGGTAGAACATATAACTGATGAACTTGGATATCTGGCTGAAGAGATTTCTAAACAATCTCTGAAAGGGGATGCATGGTTTCTCCTTGCCTCTTATAGTAAAATGCAGAGGAAAGAGATGGACTTAAAAATTAACTTTGCAAAATTAAAACAGAATTTAAATACTTGGAAAATTCTGTTGTACAAACTAAGGACACGTGTCCTAGAATATTCACCAAGGACATGGCTACGCAATCTTCTGTTAAAGAAATTAAGCTTGTGACTGATGGATCTAACCAATTATCACGGCAGAAAATCCATCAGCTTAGACTGAAGGGGACAGAGAAAGAACAAAAGGAAAGAACACTGTCTGCCTCTTGGAATTCTACAGGCAGGAAACAGGCCAAAGGAGCTACATTTGTTGTCCTCCAACAAAGAAAAGGACCATCCCTGGAGCAGCTTGGAGATCAACAGAACTGTTGTAAAGAACACAGGAAGCAGGGCCTTACTTGTTTCAAAGGGTGGTGTCACAGTGTCCTGGATCTCAAAGGGTGGGGCCACAGCCTCCTAGGTTTCATAGGGTCAAATGTTCGCCAACTTGGTTCTGAAGTGTGGGGTTGCAGTTAGCGTATGCCAAGGGGATGGGGCAATGCCCAAAGCTGAGGGTGCAGGGCTGCCATGCCCAAATGGCAGAGCAGGGCCTGCTGCAGCTGAGGGAGTGCGGTTGCCACTCAGATGAACTGGGAGAATGGGGCCGTATAATGTCGAGGGCACAGAGTTGCCATCCCAGAGGGCCTGGAAGGCAGAGTTGAAGCCCAGGGACGAGGGGCCTCCACCCAGAATCTGAGGATGTGGCCAATACCCACAGTCTGGAGGATGGGGTCATTGTCCAGATGGTCTCAGAGACGAGAGGATTATTTTCAAGCCTTGAAAACTAATGTGATTTGTTCTGCTGGGTTTTGGACTTGCTTGGTGTCCCTTATCCCTTCTATCTCTCCAATTTCTTCCATCTGTAATGGAAATGTCTATCTTGTGCCTGTACCACCATTGTACTATCAGATAACTTGTAGTCTAGATTTCACAGGTTTCAGATGAAGAGGAATTTTGCCCCAGGATGGAATCTGCCTACAGTCTCCCCCACATTTGATTTAGATGATACAGAAGATGAGATTTTGGACTTGGAGTTGATTGAAGACTTTTGAGATGATGTGATGGGATGAATATGTTTTGCATGCGGGAAGGATATGAATTTTGGGGGGCCAAAGGGTAGAATGTTATGGATTGAATTGTGTCCCCCCAAAATATGTGTTATACATCCTAACCTCTAGAATGTGGTTATAATCTCATTTGGGAATGGGTTGTCTTTGTTATGTTAATGATACTGGATTAGTGTAGGGTGGGTCTTAAGTCAATTTCTTCAGAGATATGAAAGAGATTGAATAAGCAAGTAAAAGAAGCAGAGATGGGGTAAGACAGATGCCAAGACACATGGAGATCTCCCAGGAACCAGGAAGCAGAAGCTGAAGAGACAAGGACCTTCCTCCAGAGCTGACAGAGAAAGAAATCCTTCCCATAGAGTTGGCATTCTGAATTTGGACTTCTAACCTCCTAAAGTGTGAGAAAATAAATTTCTGTTTGTTAAAGCCATCCACTTGTGGTATTTCTGTTATAGCAGCACTAGATAACCCAGACACTTGGTTTCAAAGGAAATACATGTAGCAGAAAATGAACAAAAACTTTCAGATGTTTTGTCTTTGATGTGGGGCCCCAATTCCCATTAAATTTTGGAATAACCAGAAGTGAGGTTATTGAATTAGAAGTGACTTATGTTAAATATACACAATATGTAGAATCATAGAACTGTTTTTAAAAAATTACTTATTTTGTTGTGGTTGAAAATGTACATAGCAAAATATACACCAGTTCAACAGTTTCCACATGAACGATTCAGTGACATTGATTATATTCTTTGAGTTGTGTAATCATTTTTACCCTCCTTTTCCAAGTTGTTCCTTCCCCATTAACATAAACTCACTACCCCAGAAGATTCCTATCTAATCTTTCAAGCTCCTGTTGGCAATTTGATACCATATAGATAGTTACTAAAAGAGCATAAAGCTCAAAGCACACATTTTTTTACTAGTTAAGCTAAACTATTGTTTGGTTTTAAGAAGACTTCAAAGGATATTTTTGGCTTAAGGTTTAAAGATGATCTCAGAGCAACAGTTTCAGGGGTTCATCCAACCTTCATAGCTCCAGAAAGTCGGGAGTCTATGAGAATTTGAAATTACATTCTGCATTTTCCCCCTTTTTTATCAGGATTCTTCTATGGAATGTGATCAGAATGTTTAGTAATGGTAGCTGGGCACCATCCAGTTCTTCTAGTCTCATGGCTAAAGTTGCAGTTGCTCATGGAGGCAACGAGCCACACATTCCATATCCTCCTCCTATTTCTGACTCTCCTTCTTCCTCTGCTGCTGCAGATGAATGGAGACCTATTGTGCCTTGTATGGCTGCTCGCAAGTTTTCTTATAGTAATATTCACATACACACAGAACACACACACACACACACACACACACACAGATATTAAATGGGAGGCCATCTGAGTCATGTGTACAGTATTGTCACCGTTGACTCTTGTAAATTACTTTAAGACATTCAAATCCTTACCAGTAACTGAACAAATCTGAAATGATTTGCTGTTGGTGAGGTATTTGATCTTTGGTGAATTGTATTTTTTTGCTAAATATGTATAAATGTGGAATAGTATTTTACTGATTAATTTTATATGTTTGCTGATTATACACTTAGACTAAGCGCAATAACATCCCATGCTTTTAAGTTTTAGACATTTTTTGGTGGACTGTTAGGCTGAAGCTTAGTTGGAGAAACCATTTTCAGTGCAAGGTACTCTGTCCTGGGTTGACCCATGTAAGACTGGGCTCCAGAAGCCCAGCTGCACTCTCATTACCTGTCAATGTGATAAAAGTTTAAGAAAGCTATTCGAGCTTTCCATAAATTGGTACATTATTTTTGTATTTGAAATCACTGATAAAAATTCTGTCACTATTCAGTAAAAGGTTAAGTGAAAGAGATAAACTGTGAAATGTTTAAAAACAATCTAATTGTGGAAGATGCTTAAACAAAGGAGTATAAATGGTCAATTTAAAAACTTAATGATGATTCACCATAAAATAATTTTCAAAACATTGGGTTAAAAGATATTTTTAAGTTAAATACTATGTGTTTTGATGTCGGAAGACCAAAGTTAAATTTTCTCTTTCGGATGAAGCCAGTGTATTACTAAAGAACAAGAATGATTCAAAACATTACGATTAGAAGAATGTGATTCACACTGTATATATGGTTTGTTACCGCAACTTTCTAGGTACTTAAAGATTATTACTCTTAGTTAAATAGCAAGAAATTTCCCTTTATAGATAAAAAGGAAATATACTTTTTAAAAGAAGAGATATTGTGGCATTGGGACAAAATTCTGAAAAATTCTAAACTACACTCCCAAAACGAAAAAGAAAACCTGTCACCATCGGATCAATTCTGACTCATAGTGATGCCATAGTCTTTCCCAGAAGAAGAAAAATTCAGAAGCGAAATGAAAGAATTTCAAATATCAAAACACACCTTTCTTACAGACAGGAAAATAACATGTCTCCTTCTTTACAAATTCCACTTCTTACTATGTGTGGTATGTTTTATAGAATCATTTCTTTCAACTTTACTGCCAATAGTTGCCACACAGAGTAATTTGATAATCTTTCTGTTGTAAATCTTGTACTCATTGTATTAAGCAAGTACTCTAATGGTTGTTAAAATTTTTATTGTGATTCTTAATGGGAATCCCACTGGTAACTATTCTTATTAATACACTTTACTCATCTACTTATATACCTAGGCATTCCACTCCAAAATATAGGAAAAAAATATTATAAGAATCTTTTAGGAAAAGATTCTTTGATCATAGATATCTTTATTGGCAGAAACTTAGCTACATTATTAATGATCACAATGTAATTAAATCAAAACATTTTACACTTTTAATTTGAAGTTGTATTGCTTCATTATTAACCCAAATGGAGGATAAGGTAATTAATTTTTCAGGAAACAATTTCGCTGCATAAAGTTAAGTATCAATTAATATGTGTATTAAATTGCCAGTAGTGTTTTGAAACATTAATTTGCCCCCAAACTTTCAGAGTAGCAGAAATTTTGTTAGTGTCGTCTCAATGTCAAGTAATTCACAAGTAAAACACACACTGAATTTAATTACAACAATTACTAAGAATATAATTATGGTTCTATTTAACTTTGCTATTCGAGCCTACCAGCCTACTTTTTAAGGTATAATCAGACAGACTATTGAATATATACTAAATTTTCTAGGTATGGAAATACTGATTATAAATGCATTATTTGGGGAGATAAGTGAAACACATTATAGTCTTTAGAAAAATACAGAATCAAGAATATAGTCTATCTATTAATATCAATAAAAATCAAATATACGTGGGTTTAAAAGCAAACAAACATTCCATCATCTAAAAAAGTCCCAAGAATAAGGGTAGACTTTCTAACAAAGTCATGAGATATATAACATAACATAATGTAACATGATATACTTTCTGGAGTTAGTATTGATTAGATGAAACAAACAGCTTCAAAATCTCTTCCTTAGGGTTCCTGTGGAAACATATTTGCACTAACCATCTTGACAAGTTTGATTCTCCCTATATTATAAGGTTCATTTTTAGCGTAAATATGGATTAAGAACAGTGCTTTCATTCTTTTTAACATGAGGTTGCATTTCAAGTCATCTTAATTTTCTATGTAGCTGATGAAGCTATGTTTTTTCTCTATTTTTAATGCAACATGACAAAAACAAGACAAAAGAAAAAGCTATCATTCTAAGAGCTAACCACAGAATTAGTCCAAAAATATGTTAAAACACATCTTAATAGACACGTTTCACTCTGAAAATAATACATTCTGGCCTAAGGAAATAAGTGATAACTAGAATTTTCTTCATAAGAAATGTAAAAGAATATATTTTTGAAATATTAACTGATAAATTTTTAATCCTGTTATTCCTGTGTGTTCAAAGTTGCCACATGGTCCTCTACCAATGGAATCAATGGCAAGGGATGGGGGAAGGAGAGATGTACAGGCTAGAAAAATTAGTAATCACTCAACTTAATTGTTTCAAGAAAGAATTTTGTTATTTCACAAGTTTTTAAGAAAGAAAAGCTTTCATGGGATTCCAAAATCTTCTATTTTCATTGAGGGCTGTAGCATAATGGACTCAGCATAGAGTCTGTACTCTGAACCCCAGAAACAGGAAAGTCCAACCCCTCTGCATTTATCCCCAAGAGTATTAGGGCAATCGAAACCCCAGGTAAGCTTAAGGGATTCACAGAGCAGAAGGGCCTGTGGCCTCATTTTTGAAGGGACAACTTTAGAGATAGAAAATTAGTAGAGAATGCCATATCCAAAATGGCACAGTAAGGACTGAGGCAGTCACACACACGATTCCAATGGCAACTTCATCAGTGTCCTGTGTTGTAGGAAAGAAGCTTCCTGTGCCCCAAGAAGAACATGAAGGTGGGTGAGTAGAGTCCACACAGCAGAAGAGGCCGCCTAGGATTCTGTCCACAAGGCAGCACGATCACATAAAAAATCCTTTGCTGTAGAGTCGATTCCAACTCATAGCAATCCTATAGGACGGAGTAGAACTGCCCCATAGTGTTTCCAAGGAGCGGCTGTTGGATTCAAACTGCCGATCTTTTGCTTAACAGCCTAGCTCTTAACCAGTGCGCCACCAGGGCTCCATGGATCACATGAACACTTCTAATTGACTGAGGAAAACCATAAATTGATTGTGTGTCAATCTAGAAATAATCTCATTATGCTGAATTGTCAAGGTTAAGTTTTCTGGCATCAGGTGTTCCTTAGCTAAGATGCATTCAGCTACAGAGAAAGAGAGTTTTATTTTTCATACCTATTTGTGTTACCTATGCCTATTACAGAAATTAGCAATTTGGAAATTCTGGATGAACAACTAAAAAGAAAAGAGGAAGAGGCTGAATATTTCAGGAGTGTGCAGTGGTTAAGCATTTGGGCTGCTAACCAAAAGCTCGGCGGTTCAAATCCACCAGCCACTCTTTGGAAATCTTGTGGGGCAGTTCTACTCTGCCCTATAGGGTCTCTATGAGTCAGCATCCACTTTAAGGCAATAGGTTAATGGGTTTGAGCAGGGGCCTTCTATGTATGGAGATGGCTGGTAAAAAGTTCCCAGTGGTAGGTATCACTAAAGCACTATTAATACAGAAGCTGTCTATATTCAATTCTAAGTTGTTTGCTGATAATCAATGCCTCCTTCTACCAGCCCCAATCCAAAATATGCAGTCAAGCATTGCTACACATACAGCCTTGTCTTGTTGGTACTTTGTAAAGTGAAGGAATCAAAGCAGTGACAATCAAGGTGACACAACGTAAAAACAAAACATCATGCTGAGGGTGACAATTTAGCAGAATTCAAGCAAGATGTAACCTGCAAGAATAACCTATACTCCCACCCCACATAATAAGGCTCTCTTGACACTGCAGCACTTTTTACAATAGCCAAAACGTGGAAACAACTGAAATCTCCGTCAACAAACGAGCGAATAACAAAATGTGGTACACACATACGATGGGATATTATTCAGCCATAAGAAGATATGAAGTCTTGATGCATGCCACAGCATAGATGAACCTTGGAAATACTATGCAAAATGATGAATACTGTATGATCTCACTATATGAAATAAGTAAACTTAGAGAAACCAAAGATTAACAGTGGTTACCATAGAAGGAGGGAGGGAGGGGGAAAATGGGAGTTTTTGCTTAGGGGCCATTGAGTTTATGTTAATGGTAGTAGAATAATTTGGAAGAGGATAGTGATAATGGTTGCACAACACGAAGAATATAATCAAGGTCATTGAATTACACATGTAGAAATTGTTGAACTGGCAAATGTTTTGTTGTATATATTTTCACCCAATTAAAAAAATAATCAAAAAGAAGTCCCTTGAGATAAAGGGAGGGAGAAGGATGTGATTCGCATTTACTGAAACCTCAAAGGTTGTCCCTCCCAAGCAGCTGTATGATTTAGGGGCATCTAAGTAGTTGATAAGTAAGTTACATCCAAAAACAATTTTTATGATAATATTTATATATAATCAATTTTTTTTAAAGTGGAGGACCATCAAAAATTTTTAAACCACTTGTAATCATGCCATTCCAAAACAACCATTATTAGCACGTTGGGAAGCATACAGCTTATCATTTGTCATTTTGTTTATAGTGTTTTAAATCCTGTACGTATAATTTTCAGACATTAAAGGTGTTAATTACTTCCTCATTCTGCTAGGGATCTTCATTACCCTCATTTCATTCAGAAACTAAACAACTTTAGATAGTAATAGGTTATTTGCTAGTCAAAACATGGTGCAAGGACCAGCCGCAGCATCACCCCCCGAAAGCTTGTTGAAATGAAGACTGTCAGATCACTCCGCTGACCTATTCAAGCAGAATCTGTAAACAAAATCTCCAAGTGATTTACATTACAGTAGCTTCTAAGAGGCCCTGGATTAAACGATTGCACATATCTTAATTCCACAGCTTCAAGTGACTCATAAATATCTAGCCTCAGCCCAGCTCCTGACCTTTATGTTCAACTGGTGGCTTGCCACTTGGCCTTAGATGTTGCCAAAGCACTTAGACCCAGTCTGTCCACAGATGAGTTTCCTAGGAGGAAACTGGCCTTTTTCTAGAGTTTACTAAGTTAAAGCAAGAAAACTAGATGCAACCCTGGAAATCTACCTCTCACTCATCCTCCTCATCCAGTCTACTCCTAAATCTTAGAAAATAGTTCTGGATTCCATCCGCTTTTTTCTATCTCAAGGTGCTGTCTCAGGTCTTACTCAAGGTACTATCATAACCTCCTGACACGCTCACAACAAAGAGTGATCTTTGCAAAATTAAGACGATCATGGCCCTTGTCTCATGTAAACATTCCAGGACTTTCCTCTGGGCTTAGTTTAAGCATCAATATTTACTCTTCAAGATTCTTGGTACCTACCAAAAAAGAAAAAAGAAAAACCCTATAGGACAGAGTAGAACCGCCCCATAGGGTTTCCAAGAAGCAGCTGGTAGATTTGAACTGTCGACCTTTTGATTGGCAGTCGACCTCTTAACCACTGCACCACAGGGCTTCCCATCACCCTCTCCTTGGATAGCTCAAAACACCTTCTGTATCCATCTGTTTAGAAAAGACTTGTTTTGGAAGTACCCTCTATCCTTTTGCATCCTTCTCCTAGTGGAGAAAATTACCAGAAAAAAAGCATGTTGTGTGGCCAGGACCATGTAAAGTTTAATATTAATAAGATACAATATTGGAAGTGGGATCCGTGGGAGAAATGACTGGGGAAGCCAACAAACAGCGGGTCATGGGGGACCTTGGAGCCACGGTAATACAAGCCAGGGGCCCTTGACGTGTGTATTAATCAGGGGCATGATGTGGTCAGGTTTACGCTTTGGAAACATCACCCTGGCATCTTTGTGGAGGATGGTTACAAATACGTAAGACAAGAGGCCAAGACAGTAATCACCCTGGGGACTATCACAACAGTGCAGAAGTTGGGTGATGGGCACCGGACCAAAGACGGTGGCAGAACAGATACAGAGGAGGAGAGAGAGTCAGAAGTAGACAGCAGTCCTTGAGAGGATTAATCATGTATGGGCACAACGGAAAAGGGCTTTGCTAAGAAGGCTGAAGGGATTTGGCTTGGATGATTGAAAGGACATTGGTACTATTAACTATAAGAACACACTGGGAGATGATGAGTGTATCTAGAGAGCAGGTTACTGAGTTCAGTTTCAGGCATGTTAACTTTGAGGCAGTCCAAGCGGGAAGCTACCTCTATGTATATTCATGTCACAAAGCACTGGGGACAACTGCAATTCAGAGGAGAATGAAGAGGAGTGTCCTTGGAGGAAGTTGACATCAGATAGTTACTTACAGTTTCTTCATTTGTCAAATAGAATAATAATTATTATGAAAAATACAACTATACTATGTACCTCACAGTTTATCGTAAAGATTAAATGATAAACTAGACAGGAAAAATATTTTATAAATTACAACACATAACACACAATTATATCACTACTACCACTACAATGTCGAACTCTAACATATCTAATATGCATAGAAATCTCAATAGAAAATCTTTAAGATTTTCAGAGTCACATTGGGTTACTATGTTCTTTTTTATCAGTTTCTTAATTTTTAAGGAAGTCGACAGCATTTATTTATTTACTTTCACGTCAGTGGTTATTTCTGAGAAGTGTTGATTTATATTAAAAAAAATTCAAGTGTTTTATTAAGGGAAAATCCATTTTAGGAAATTATCAAAAGCAAGTTTCCTTAAACATACAGTTAGACAACTGGCACAACTGAGTGGTGGGTGGCTGGAATACAAACTCTTGGAATATCCTGATAATTGTTTACAGATTGGCATTATACAATGTCTGATGAAAGAAATCAGAACTGACTCTAAAGTTTGAAGTGAGAAGGTCTGAATTGATCTGGCATTCTCTCAAAGATGTAGCTGTGACTACAGAAGCACATTAGAGGATCCAGAGACCTTCTGGATCTCTCTGTCCCAGTCATCCAGGGCACAGTGTGACACCTAGGCTGCAGAATGCTCTGTACCAAACACCACTTTGCGCAGGTCCCACTCACTGAACATAGTAATCATTCAAAACTTAGATCCCTGGCAAACTTGAGAGGCACGGAAATGTCTGCCCTGGCTTCTAAAACTCAGTCATTACACAGTGTGCCGCCGTTATACAGGGGCATGTCTGGTTTATAGACAGTACATCATTACTGTTCTAAGTCCTGTTTGCCTTGGAGGAAAGTACTCATAACATTGCTGTCCACCAGGCAGTGGTAAGGTGAGCCCTGTTTTAAGTTAAATTGAAAGAAAAAAAAATTGATAAGATGTTGGGGATCTTCTATGTTCTTGAGAGCACTGGTATCTTTCTTTTTATAATTGAATGTATCTTTAATTTTCTGAGCTCTGATGCTAAGCATTCATTTCAGGATCACATATTTCTTTGCTTTCTTTTCCTTGCCCACATTCACACAGCTACCCGGTTTCTTCTTATCAGTATTATATATATTTAAATATTTAGTTAGCCAATAACATTAATTCTAAATACTTTTAAAATTTTTAGCATTTTAATAAATGACAAAATATTATTTTTCTACTATAAAACATACATATTCTTTTCTGATTATTCATGCAAATGACCGCACATATCTGCTGTAGGCTTTTATGTCAAAGCACATAATTCACAGAAAAAGAATCCTATCGATGCAGGCAGGACATCTCTGTAAATAAGCAGAATTATTTCTGTAAGTGAATTAATTACTAATAAAGATTAAAAGGCAAAAATATATTAGCTTGCAAGTCTTTCTATCACAGTAAAGTTTATGCAGAAATCATATAATCCAGCTGCAATGCTTCAAATGAAAGTTAATTAGCTGTTATTAATATGTGATGATATTAATCAGCAGCATCAGCCTTTCATTATTTCTGCACCAGTAAAATGTAAGGCATCATTATACTTAAGGCTCGTGCTGTTAGAAATGGTGCTAGTCATATTACTGCTTTCAACACTTGAAGTAAAAAAAAAAGGTAACTTCCCAACAGAATTCCTCTTTTGTTGGGAATCTTAGAAGGATTAAAACACCCGCTAGACTACTGTTCCTTTTTCAGATGTATAATAGGAATATAGTGTAGCTAGTTCAAAGCTATCAATCCTTGAAAGACTAGAAGCACTAACCTACAAGGGGACAAGGAAGTGAACAGATGCACATAAACATCTTTCCCAAGCTCCTTAGCAAAGACAATGAAAACAGAGTTCGGAAGAGAACAGGTCTGTTTAACTCAGACTAAAGGAGTCTTTCTCACGATAAACACCAATACTCCTTGGTAGAGAGCAACCTCTGGATACATTGGTAGGTTATAGTTATGAGCTTTCCAGCGAGAAAATGACATAATCTAGTGCATGCAGAGATTTCGTACCGACCTGGAATGCCTTTAATAGCACAATGATGACGGCATGGCACCACTAATTCCTTCTGTTTAGTGCTTCGGGCTATAAATTCCAATTAGGTCCATTACAGCGTTAACTTTTTCATTAAGGATCAATCCCAATTACCAAGTAGAGTGGAAGTTCATCTTTACTTCTCTCTTCGCTTTAAAACAGCTTTTAATCTGCCATTGCACTTCCAGCAGCATTGGCCAGGGATTTTACTAGGCATAAATCTGTATCTGAAGGCAATTATTAATATCAGGGAGACTTGGTGGGGCAGTGGTTAAGAGCTCAGCAGCTAACCACCAGCCGCACCTTGGAAGCCCTATGGGGCAGCTCTACTCTGTCTTATAGGGTCGCTATGAGTCAGAATTGACTCGACGACAGTGTGTTTGGTTTGGTTTGGTTATCACTATCAGAGTCTTGTCTTGTATACATTTGTAATTCTTGTAAAAAAAACAGGGTCCTGGATGCAGCGGCAGGTTGAATGTCATTCTATGCTCAGACTCATCTCAGGTCTACATTTATCTACTGATTTTTGGAGATTATGCCAAAAACTCTTCTAAATATCCCCATTTTACCACAGACATTGATACCGGTTTTGAGCCAAATACATCTATTATAGAACCAGAACAATTTATTGAATTGGATGCTTTACTTTAGGATTATTAGCAGGAAGAAAAGCTCAAAATTAGCTATTTCTATAACCTTGGGTACATATGGATCTAATATCATGGAGGATGAGTGGTCTTACTCCCACCTGGGGTGTTTTGGCCTGGGTGAAGGTGGGCAATACTTAAGTGGGCAATAGTACTTTCAGGTTCTCTCTTGCTAGTTCTGATTGGTTCTTTTCCTGTTACCGAAAACAGTGTGTGAAGTTCACCCATTGTTGTTGTTCGGTGCCGTTGAGTCAGTTCCGACTCAGAGCGACCCCACGCACAACAGAAGGAAACACTGCCCAGTCCTGCACCATCCTCACAATTGTCGTTGTGCTTGAGCCCGTTGTTGAAGCCACTGTGTCAATCCATTTCTTTGAGGGTCTTCCTCCTTTTCGCTGACCCTCTACCTTACCAAGCATGATGTCCTTCTCCAGGGACTGGTCCCTCCTGATAACACATCCAAAGTCTGTGAGACAAAGTATCGCCATCCTCCCTTCTAAGGAGCCTTCCGCCTGTATTTTTTCTAGGACAAATTTGTTTGTTCTTCTGGCAGTCCATGGTATATTCAATATTCTTTACCAGCACTATAATTCAAAGGCACCCATTCTTCTTTGGTCTTCCTTATTCATTGTCCAGTTTTCACAAGCATATGAGGCAATTGAAAACACCATGGCTTTGATCAGGATCACCTGAGTCTTTAAAGTGACATCTTTGCTTTTTAACACTTTGAAGAGATCTTTTGCAGCAGATTTGCCCAAATAGGTATACATATGTGAGAAACAAATCAAGCCATTCACTTATTGAATGCACCCTGTTTCTATAAGTGCAAAACATTTTGTTTGTATAAAACAATGTCAAGTCCTCTTTGGAGACACAGATAAAAAACTCCTGCAATTGTAATGCAAGCTAGGAAGTGCTGATGAAGATGCTAATTCTTGCACATTGAAGGGGTCACAGTGGGGAAAAGGAGACCGGGAAAGCTACTTGGGAAAAGTGAAATGTTAGTTGAAGTTCGAAGTGAGAAGTTAGGCAAAGGAGAAAAAAAAGCACTCTCAGGAAGGAAATGACAATGGCACACACAGAGGATGCTGAAGGGCTTAATAGGGTCAAAAAGAGGAAGTGATGAGAAGAAGTTCAGAGAATTACGAGGGGGTAGATAAGGGGCAGTGGCGCCCTGGTGGCACAGTGGTTAAGAGCTGGGCTGCTAACCAAGCGGTCAGCAGTTCCAATCCACCAGCCGCTCTCTGAAAACCCTATGGGGCAGTTCTGCTCTGTCCTACAGGGTCGCTATGAGTCGGAATTGACTCAACGGCAAAGGGTTTGGTTTGTTTTGGTAAACATGCTCTGAGCAGTGTGGTCCCCTCCTGCCTCCTGCATCTATGGCAGACTGTTAACAGATCACAGTACCCTCTCCCAGGGAGCCTCCTACAGCAGCCTGACAATCTTTCTTAGAGCAACATTCCCGGCAGTGTCTGTCAGTTTATTAACAAAGGCATCCAGGGCCAGGCCATGTGTGCTATGCACGGTAGTGTGAATTTATCCTGAAGACAACAGAGAAACAGTGAAAGGTTTGAGGGAGATGGTTAACAAAATCAGGCTTTTTAGGAAGATCACTGTGATCAAACTGTGAATGAGGTGTTAGAAGAGGAAAAGCCATTCTCCAATGAACCAGTTTGGAGGTTGTTCTCTACCACGGGTGAGAAGAAATGATGACCTGTATTTAGTCTTTCTCAAGAGGGACTAGAATCACTGAGCAATGCTGCAGGAGCAGCTCAGAGATGAAATGGCAACTTGCTTCTTGGAATTCAATGTCACTACCAAAGATTGAGGGAGTTCCTGGCTGGTGCCACTAATGGAAAGGCTGGCTGATCAAGTTTATCCAAAAGAGGCTCAGAAGAAATTCCCAAAGACGTACTTCAGAAAAACCAGACATTGAAACCCTTTGGAGCACAGTTTTACTCTGACACATATGAGGTTGACTGAGTTGGAATTGTCTTGATGGCAACTGGTAACCAAAGATTGGAAGGCATTGGTGGTTCAGTGGTAGAATTCTCACCTTCCATGCTGGGGACCTAGGTTCATTCCTAGCCAATGTACCTCCTGTGCAGCCACCGCCCATCTGTCAGTGGAGGCTTAGGTGTTGCTATGATGCTGAACACATTTCAGGGGAACTTCCAGGCTAAGGCAGACTAGGAAGAAAGGCCTGACGATCTACTTCCAAAAACCAGCCAATGAAAACGCTATGGATCACAGGTCCAATCCTGAATCAATCATGGGGATGGTGCAGGACTGGACAGCGTTTAGTTCTCTCGTGCATAGTCACCATGAGTCCAGTGGTCCACTTGACGGCAACACAACCCAACACTGGAGGGTATGAAACAGTTCCCTGAATTTCAGGAGAGAATCACATCAGAAATAACTGAACACAGTCTGACCAGATAGAGGGAGGGTGACCAGCATAGGGATGAACTGCATCATCCCAGTTCTAAGGTAGGATTTCAGGGCTTTGGGGACACCCAACTATATCCCACAAGCTCATCCTCCCTCTTCTGTTTGAAGCATTAAATATTGCCTTTGGGGATTTCTCCCTTTCAGAAAAGGTTTTTTTTTTTTTGTTTTTTTTTATTCCTAATGCTTTGAAAATTAACAAGAGATTCATCAAAAGATATCTAAATTGGTCTTGCATTTTAGCATGTGTTAAGGAGTTGAGGGTAATATTGATAACTAATATTTATCAAGCATTTACCATGAAATGAACACTATCATTATCATTATTTTGTATAGGTAGAAATTAAGGCATAGAGAAGTTAAAAGCGTGTTCTTGGTAACACAGTTAGGAAGTGGTAAAGTCAGAATTCAACTCCAGTCTGATTCCTGAGTATACTACTTTTCCAGAGTTCAGTAAGGAATGAAGAGCATTTAGGAACACCAAGTGCCTGAAGAAGACATGCAGCAGAGGGAAAACAACACCAAAAATAAGTTTCACTCTTCTCAAAAATTGTTGCTTAGAGTTGACCTGCAAACTTTACAGCAAATACAAATAGCAAGACACATCAAAAATATTACTGGCAATGCTTTACTAAAGACTTTAGAATACAAGTGAGCTTAAAATAAGAGCCACAATATCAAATCAATTTTAAAAATCTAGTTTATTGATATTTGATTTCACAAAAAGCAAGTTAAAAAGTAATTAATTTTATTCTTTAAATTTATCCTTTAAAAGTATAGTTGGTAAAGAAGATTATAGAATACAAATTGCATGGTTGCTACCCTCTAAGGAGAGAAGACATAATGAGAGAATTTAATCACATAGTGACTTTTATTTTTAAGGATTCTGGGGCGCCTTAATCCTATATAAAGGAGAAGTGTCAACTTCTTTCTGGAAATGTGTGTGGTTGTATCATTACCCTAGAAATATTTGCTTACAACACTGAAAAATAACTTAGTAAAACCAAACAATAAAAAAGTGAATAAGGGAATGGTTTACCTTGAACAAATAGAGATAACTGCACAAATAGAATATCAAGCAGCATTCTATGGAAAAAAAAATGACATAACAGCATATGTTTTTATATCACTTGTTAGCTTTTGGAAGACTTGGCTATGGTCTATGATATATATAAGACTTTAAAGATCTGAGTGGAAATGAGATATTAGGATATATGACACAATTCACATCTTCTAGAGCAGTTAGGGAGGATTAATTCTTTTGTAAGAATATGATCCCTTCATGTCCAGACCCAACAGGTATTATCTGTAATGCCCACCTCACAGGCATAGCTGATGATGGCAAAAAAATAGTAATTATTATCCATTTTAGAATACCTGATACACGTCAAGCCCTGGACAAGACAGTTAATGTGTAATAAGTCTAATCCCCCCAAGAATTACTCGATGGACTGAAGTGTTGAGAGGAGCCCTGGTTAACTGCTCAACTGCTAACCAACAGGCCAGCGCTCAAACCCATGAGCCCCTCCCTGGGAGAAAGATGTGGCAGTCTGCTTACGTAAAGATTTACAGCCTTGAAAACATTATGGGAGAAACCCTGTCCTATAAGGTTTCTATGAATAGGAATCAACTCAATGGCAATGGGTATGGTTTGAAGTGTTGAAGTACTAGTAAATGTTAAAGAGGAATCTAAAAATCAGGATGCCTGACGCCCAACGCTAGGTTACACCAGGGATTAGGTTACCCAAGTGCTCATCAGAAGGAGCTGAAGTGTTCTTTAATGTATTTTTGTGTTCATTTTAAATACAGATCCTCACCACCCCCACCCCCAACTTCTGATTTAGCATGTCTGAAGTGGTGGCTATGAATACAGGTTTCTAAACTAATTCCCAAGTGTGTAGTCAGGCTGAGAACTGCTATTCTATATTATACTCTTTTTTCTAGATAGTTTCACATAGTATGCTGGATGGCAAACTTCCTAGAGGAAGAGGGGCATCATACCCTCAGTAAGTTTCCGTGGTAAGAATACCTTTTATTTTTTGTAAAATGTATTAGAGTTCCTGACTTTTGACAGATTATAGTTCTTCCAAAGGTTATACCATCATTATAATGAAGTCTTCAAACTTCAGGTAACTTCTTATGTTTATAGACAATAGTGAGATTTTTTTCTAAGCTCACACATTTTTCTAAGCAAAAGACAGAGCCCCAGTTCTCATTTCACAGTTTCCGTGTTGTGGTTAGTTGTTGCTGCTGAGATGGCTCCAACTCATGGTGAGCTTATGTATAATAGAAGGAAATGTTGTCCAGTCTTTTGTCATCCCCATGATCGTTGGTATGGTTGGTATAGCTCTTGTGTTGATCCATCTCATTGAGAGTTTACCTCATTTTCACTGACCCTCTCAACCTTAACAAACATGATGTCCTTTTCTAGCAATTAGTCTTTCCTGATGATGTGTTCAAAGCAAGCAAGATAAAGTCTCACCATCCTTACTTCTAAGAAGCATTCTGGTTGTATTTCTTCTAAGACTGATTTGTTCATTCTTTTGACAGTCCACAGCCTATTTAATATTCTTTACCAACACCACAGTTTAAACACATCAGTTCTTCTTCTGTCTTGCTTTTCTATTATCTGATTTTTACATGCATATGAGGGACCTCACCTGAAAAGACATGTCTTGGGTCTGGCATACCTTAGTCTTCAAAGTTCAATTGTATTGTCATATACTGTATGATACATCTTTGCTTTTTAAAACTCTAAAGCCTCCTAATTCACTATTCACTATTGGAGTCCCTGGATGATGCAAATGACTAACACACTCAGCTGCTAAAGGGAAGGTTGGAGGTCCACACCCACTCCAGAGGTACCTTGAGAGAAATGCCTGGTGATCCACTTTAAACAAATCAACCATTAAAAGCCCTATGGAGCACAATTATACTCCAACACACGTGGAATTACTATAAGTTGAAACTGACTCAACAGCAACTGCTTTGTTTTTATGTTTTGTTTTAGGGGGGGTAATTCGCTATAATTTAACAACCTCCCAATTCACTATAAATCCATATTTAGAACATAGGAATACAACATAGGAATCCCTGAACATATATTTCCTGAGCCTCTGGATTCTCAATTTGTGTGTCATAGCACAGCCACTAAATTTTGATTAATATGTATAATTTGTTTCTTTATAATAAAGTGTTCAGATAAGGTGTTAAACTGAACAGGACACGCATGCTGTAGGCCAAAGTGCAATTTACAGCTGACAAAAGGCAAGAAGCTTAGGGTGAGACCAAGAGAACAGTAAAGAAAGACCAAGCTCAGGGTGAGACCAAGAGAACACTAAAGAAAGACCAAGCTCAGGGTGAGACCTAGAGAACAGTAAACAAAGACCAAGCTCAGGGTGAGACCTAGAGAACACTAAAGAAAGACCAAGCTCCGGACGAGACCTAGAGAACACTAAAGAAAGAC
>NW_004444035.1:7358323-7372503 GCF_000243295.1 Trichechus manatus latirostris | reverse complement strand
GAGAGACCAAGAGAACACTAAAGAAAGACCAAGCTCAGGGTGAGACCAAGAGAACACTAAAGAAAGACCAAGCTCAGGGAGAGACCAAGAGAACGCTAAAGAAAGACCAAGCTCAGGGTGAGAACAAGAGAACGCTAAAGAAAGACCAAGCTCAGGGTGAGAACAAGAGAACGCTAAAGAAAGATACAACGTTTTCTTAGAACATTCCATAACTTTCCAGCATGATAGCAGGATCAGGTAGTAAAAAGTTTCAAACAGGATCACAGTTCTGGAGAACAGACTTTTATAGACAATGAGGGATGCGCTATTCTGTGCTGTGTACTTATCAGACATGTTTAGTGTTATTTTTGGATGGTTCTGCCATATTCTGGAATTTCTAAAGATACATTAAATTGGCCTCATCAGTATCCCTCCCTACCCTTCCAACAATGTTGTTGTTAGGTGCCGTAGAGTCGGTTCTGACTCATAGCAACCCCATGTGACAGAGTAGCACTATCCCGTAGAGTTTTCTAGGCTATAATCTTTACAGGAGCAGAATGCCAGGTCTTTCTCCCTTTGAGCTGCTGGGTGGGTTCAAACCACCAACCTTTTGTTTAGCGTCCAAGCACTAAACTGTTGTGCCAACCAGGGCTCATTTGTCCCACAAAAAAATAAATTCAAAGTATGAAAATATAATAGTATGTAGAGCAATATGACTACTGGACTCAAACTAAGTTGTGCTAACATAGCAGTGTAAGTACCATCAATGACAAAATAATAATAATAAAAATAAAACACAACCAAATATTTAAAATTCCAAGATTCATTATCAAAGGGTTATCTGATATTTCAAGTTTTATGGAAGAATTCCCCATTCCAGTGTATGTTATGAATAGTAATTAAAATAAAATAGCAGAGCAATTATTCCCAGAAATCTGAAATGTCGTATTACAATAAAACATTCAAACTATATTATCAGGTCAGAACTCTTTTATTTTAGGAGACTGGCATCAGCATAATAAAGACGAGTTAAGGCCTTTGATAATAAGGTTAAATATCAGCTGAGATTCAATTCGCTTCTGACGAAGTTTTTAAATTAATAGTGCAGAAAACAAAGTCACATTCTAGAGTTGAATCATTTAGACAGGCTATGTGGCTGCAACAATGGGCTCAAGCCTAACAACAATTATGAGGATCGTGCAGGACCGGGTAGTGTTTTGATCTGTTGTACACAGAGTCACTACGAGTCAGAACCGACTCAGTGGCACCTACTAACAACAACATGGTGAAAAATATGGATTCTGAGGAAAGACTGTTAGGATTTGAAGCCTGGCTTCTCTGCATGCTAGTTGTGTGACCTTGGGGAAGTTACTTAATCTCAATCACATATGGTTGTCAGGAGAATAAAATAATAATATAAACTCTTTAGAACATTACCTGGCATATATTAAGAGGTCAATAGTATTAATTGTTGCCATTGCTATTGTTATCAATATTTTGACAGTGAATGACAATATTTTCAAAAAATTCTTGGTGTTGAAGCCAAATAAGAAATTGTGACAATTCTGCCATACAATGGTATGATTAAGAGAAGGATGCGCAATGGTTAAGCACTCGGCTGCTAATGGAAAGGTCGGTGGTTCAAACCCACTAGCGGCTCTGTGGAAAAAAAGCCTCGTGATCTGTTCCCATAAAGATTACAGCCTAGGAAACCCTATGGTGCAGTTCTACTCTGTTATATAGGGTCACTGAGTGTGATGGTTAAGATTGTGTGTCAACAAAGTCGAGAAGGGAGAGTGTTGACATGTCGTGGGGTTGTTAACCAATGTCATAAAACAATATGCGTACTGACGGTGTAATGAGAAACTATTTGTTCTGTAAACCTTCACCTAAAGTACAATAAAAAATTTTTTAAAAAAAGATTGTGTGTCAACTTAGCTGGGCCATGATTCTCAGTGTTTATATGTGATCACTCCCATGATGGAATCTGCTGTGACTAGCCAATTCACTGAAAGGCAGTTTCCTTGGGGGTGTGGCCTGTATCAGATGATAAGCGGATGTTCTGGCTTTTTGCTCGCTCTGGATCCTGTGGCTGCCTGCTGTTCGTCTGACCTCAGGTTCTTGGGGCTTGAACTATCAGCTTATCTGCTGATCTTGGGATTCGCTGATCTTCACAGCCTGTAAGCAGGAGCCCTGCTCTCCAACCTGCCAGTCTTGGGTTCACCAGCCCCTGCAGCTATGTGAATCGAGAGAAGCCTCTATCGTGATCCACAAACTTGGGACATTCCAGCCTCTACAATCTCATGAGCTGTTTCCTTGATATAAACCTCTTTATATGTATAATATATACATATATATTTATATGCTTTACTGGTTTTGCTTCTCTAGAGAACCCAGCCTAAGACACTGAGTCTGGTCGACTCCACGGCACACAGCAACAACAAAAAATTCATCTGGCATCCAACATGGAAGAGCATTCAGTAAAGAAACTTACAAAGGCCAATTTTGTTTTGAAACCTTTGAGTCCTTTAATATTGAGGGAAAGCTCAATTATTAGTACTTTGGCTCCATGTTACAGAAAAGTGGTAATCAATTTCTGTGTGGTGTAAAATGCCCAATGACAAAAGTTAATGAATTTACATTAAAAAATCTAGGAAACTTCATAGCACCCATGCTGGAATTTGTGCTCCACCTATGGTAGGAACTGTCCAAAGGTTAATTAGACTCTTAAAAAGAAATAACTATGATGCAACTATATTTTTAACCCATTAATTTTTTTCATAAATAATTTCCAAAAACCTACCCTGAAAATTTTAATCTGCATTTCACGAGACTGTTAATATTGGAAATTATATCAGGAAATTTTAAATTGTGTCTCTTTAGACATTTCTGTAATACAAAGAAAGCTAGCAAAAATGTTGACTTTTTCATACCAAAAATGAAGCAGCAAAGTGCTGTGCCATGCATTTGAAGAAACATATTATTTGTTGATTTGTTATTTTTTCAAAAGAAAGGCAATAATAACTCTTGAAAATAATTTAAGAGAGAAATGTAATATGCTCAGTTAGCACTTTGGCTGGTACATTTAATTGTTGTAACATCAGTATCAAAATCCAAGGGCCTAGTGAAAACATTCTGCCCTCCACAGAGAAGCAATTACCTTTTCTCACGGGGGAAAAATAAATCTGAAAAAAAGACAACAACAAAAAAAAACAAAGAAAAACACCAATGTTCCCACTGATACTTACTCACAATATCAAAATGTTCTAAACATGAGCATTCTCAACTTCAAATATGAAAGTATATTTAGGTAAGAAATGTATTTACTTTATCTTAATATGTCAGACTTTGATATTATGTTACAAAAAGAAAAATTGATGTTTTTTATTTCCTACAGAATGCAGTTTCAAAACGGAACAGTCTTAAATATGTCTTTTGAAAAATTCTAGATTTCAACTAAAGAAGGTGTTGCAAAATTTTTTTTAAAAGCTCTTAAATTCACTATTGTAGCTCTGCAAAACTATGATTCTCATTTCTTACAAGGAACAGGATAGCATGAGATGCAGTGTGTTGTTGTGTGCCATTGAGTTGGGTAACGTTAAAACCATGGTCTCTCAGGTCACGTGGCTGGATGCATGTTTTGGCTTTGCCACTCATGACATGTCCTTGGGCACACCTCTGTACCTCAATTTCCTCATCCGTAAAATGGAGATTAATACTTACCTGACACATCGTGAGTTCTTAGTGAATGGGAAAAAAATAGCAAATTTAAATAAAAGAGTTTTCATAACATGCTTATGTCCTAATGTTGAAGTAACTAAAAACCATCAGGCCATCTAAGTATCACATTAAAAGTGATTAAAACCTCCTAGTGGCATAGTGGTTAAGAGTTGGGCTGCTAACCAAAAAGTTGGCAGTTCGAATCCACCAGGTTCTCCTTGGAAACCCTATGGGACAGTTCTACTCTGTCCTATTGGGTCATTATAAGTCAGAATCCACTCGATGGCAATCGATTTTTTTTTTTTTAAGTATCACATTAGAATACTAACTGAATTACGATTACTGTTTGGAACAGACAGCACCATTTATTATTTTATTACCTTGACAATATAAAGTCATTCAAAACTTACATATGATAAATATGCTATATATAATCATAAACTATTGGAAATGGAAAATTTTAAATGCGCCCAGATTTGTTTTTATAGTTCATATCTGCCTTTTGGTCTACTTAGTAGTTCCACACAAAATACCAATCACATGTCCCCAAATCCTAAAAACTCAATTCTAGGTCCATAAATGTATTGCCTTGTTTGCTTATATTTTTCAACTTTTCTCTAAAGATGTCTAGCCAGGGGAAAAAAAAAGATACTTAAAAAATCCTCTTTCTAACTTCTCTTATCAAGATGCTCTTAAGCTAGGATTTTGCCTCATTTTCTGTCACTTGTGGCACTTACTCCTGGAAGCGTTACCACTTGAATTTGTTTTTAACTTTCTCTTATCTCCTCTGGTAAAAAACCCCAAAACCAAACCCATTGCCAACCAATCGATTTGACTCATAGCCACCCTACAGGACAGAGCAGAACTGCCCCGTAGGGTTTCCAAGGAGCCCCTGGTGGATTCGAACTGCCGACCTTTTGGTTAGCAGCCGAGCTCTTATTAATTGGTGGGACTATTTTTTCCTCAAGTAGTAGATTTTTGTCACTTTTTATCAGTGGTTGTGATGTTGCTATGGCTTTAGTTGTTTCCCCTTTATTTCTTGTAGAAAGATTCTTTGAAATTATAATAAAAGTATAGTAAATATTCATTCATCTGTCAGTTTGTCATACTGCGGTGGCTTGTGTGTTGCCATGACGCTGGAAGCTATGCCACCAGCATTTTAAATACCAGCTGGCTCACCCATGGTGGACAGGTGTCAGCAGAGCCTTCAGACTAAGACAGACAAGAAAGAAAAGTCTGGGGATCTATTTCTGAAAATCAGCCAATGAAAACCCCATGGACCACACAACAGAATATTGTCCCATACAGCGCTGGAAGATGATCCCCTAGGTTGGAAGGCACTCAAAATACACTATGGCCACAACAATGGACTTGAACATACCAACAATTATGAAGATGGTGCAGACCAGGCAATGTTTTGTTCTGTTGTACATGAAGTCACCACAAGTTGGAGCTGACTTGCTGGCAACTAACAACTAACATCATAGTAGATGTAACCACAGAAAAGAAAACCAAAGTAAAGATTATCAATATTTACTTTATTTGCCGCATACTTCAAAGTAAAACGAAGAAACTGAGAAACACTAATTGGCTGGGTAAGAAAGAAGGAAATAAAACTTGAAATGGACAATCTCAATTTCCTAGAAATCTGAATTATTGTTAAGAGAAAAACTGTTCTTGTATTGAAATTGTTGCTAAAACACAACGACAATAGCACGCATACACACATATACATAATACTCAAGTTATAAAACATTCCCCATTCTCAGCGTTTCACCCATTCGGGCCCAGACTACATGATTGTCCCTCCTGTATTTGAAATTATTACAAGTCTCTGTGTGTATCAATATCATAGTTTTAGAAGTCTATTTAAGTAAGAAGATATAGAGATAGATCCAGTGAACTCTCTCACGATACACTTAGGAAAATAGGTACAGTGTCATACAAATATTTAGTGACGATGATGAGAAAACTTCAGTGAACCTTGTTTTTGGTAGCTGGTTGCCAAAGGCATGGAGAACAAGCCTTATGAAGAAGGTTCCAGGTCACAAACTAATGTTGAGGATTCTGCAAGTTTACTCCTTGGATATATACCCATTATTCACTTCATAACTGCTCATGATACAGATATGTTTACAAATATAAGATTTGAATAAACTAGTATTTATAATATGAATGAACCTTTGTCCTTTTTTCTTTAAATAATTATTAAAAGGCTTTAATAATGATTTCTAAAAGAATTTCCTCTGTAGAGACAATTATCTAATCCTGATCAAAAACACGTACAATTTTTGAAAAGTCTTCTGCGGTTTTTCTTCCACTCAAGCTTAAATGTAAGAACATGTGATAATATAACATGAAGAATCCTTTGCTTTAAGTCTTTAGAGAAAATGTGTGTTAGCATAGATACTTAACTGCCACTTTTAATAAAGAAAAAAAGATTTGTAATCTTATTTGATAGATGAATAGTCATCACCTAGCAACAGGAATAGTGTTAGTATTTTGTTAATAGTGGTAGAATAAAAAGTTGTCCTTGGATTTCAATGTCTGCATGAAGGAAAACAAATCTAAATATTTGTTCTTAGAGCAAAACAAAAAAGAAGAGATGCTTTCAGTGCAAATAGTTTGTAGTTTATTTATTTTCTTCTTAAATACTTTTTAATTTATGGCTTTGATGCTTCCTCTATTGATGAGGCAGAAAATAATTTAACAGGATTATTAGTTTCTGCAAGTTTTTCTTTAAATTTCAAAAATTGCAAAACCAATCTTCTTTTTGTTTTGCCTTTCTTTCAATTTTTATGACTGTATATATTCAATCATTCATTCGTTTTTGCATTCAGGGCAGTAATAAGCACTTTGATATAGAAGTTTTTCTTAATCAAATGTTCAGAATAATAATTCTTACATGTTCAAAGCAGTTAAACCTGGATTACACAATTCTTAAAACTGAATTGTTTCAGTAGCGTCTTTGAAATTCATCCAGAACCTTCCAGGAGTTATAAGCCTGTTAATCATGCTCTTTGTCTTTTTACAATTTTAATGGAAACAAGACTGACCATTACACGGTCCACTCCAAAGTGTTCCCATAATCTTGGTTCAGTGTTTGTTACAGCAACTCAGGTGGTGCCTCTCTACTTACTCAAATGAAAATCTAAACAAAACAGTTTAAGTATGTATTTCCCTAATGATTTTAGGAATATTTTTTTAATAGGTGTACAATTATTTATTTATTTTTATTGTACTTTAGATGAAGGTTTACAGAACAAATAGTTTCTCATCAAACAGTTAGTACACATATTGTTTTATGACAATGGTTAACAACCCCACAACATGTGAACACTCTCCCCTCTCAACCTTGGGTTCCCTATTACCAGCTTTCCTGTCCCCTCCTGCCTTCTAGTGCTTGTCCCTGGACTGTTGTGCCCCATTATTCTCGTTTTGTTTTATGGGGAAGTCTAATCTTTGGCTGAAGGGTGAACCTCAGGAGTGACTTCATTACTCAGCTAAAAGGGTGACTGGGGGCCATAGATTTTAGGAATATTTTTAATATAAAGTTAATAAATAATCTAAAATTATTCACATAAATCTTTAATATTACCTCATTTAAAGAGTGCAGTAAGGACTGCCCGACTGCAAGATAATATTTTTTATTATAACAGCTGAAATTCTATACTAGATTTTAAGATTGAAAACCCAAACTGTCTCAATTTTGAATGAATTTTTCTATCATCTCTCATTATTTCCTTCCAAATGGTAACAAATATTGCTTTCAAAGAAAATTATATAGTTGACAAGCTCTGTGTTCTCTACTTTGTTAAAGCACAGTTATGTCACTGTTTAAAATATCATTTAAGAGTATTTCTTTAAAATACTTATTGTTTCATGAAATGATTGGCTTGTGTATCTGTTGTACACAAAATGCAATAACATTAATTATATTGATGCTGATAAGAAAAATCACAAAATTATGGATGCATGCATACTACAAGTTCATTCTTTTCTCATTTAACTATAGTGGTTAGCAATAAAAATATATTATCTAATCTTTGTATATTTACCAAGAAATTGTATCAAAACTGGGATATTTCTACTAGGAGGTCATGTTTGCATCTACTTCTGAACCTGCGCATAGAATTCCCTGTGTATCTACCCTATTACATTATTATAAATACTATTAAAATCCATCATTATCCACGCTAATGGATTAACTGGGTAATATAGAGATTTTTCTGTTTATACTCTTCATATATATTATGTTCTCTGCTTACTTATTAATCCAACAGGTAAAGGTATAAATGTAAATACATAAATTTTTTTTTCACTGCTCAGCACTTGCTTTTCAGCTCCTTTTATCTACTTACTTGCAACGCCAGAAGATGCAGTTCATTTTGTTTTCTCACACCCCGGTAAAATGTTAAGTTATTTTGCTTTTACGTTTATATTTTTAAAAGCTATTCTGTAGAAATGGTATCTGGTGCCAAATTCTTAATGGTAAATAGGTAGATTTTTAAGGAATGGAGTTATAGGAACGTTTCAAACATGATATCTGGTGTGCACTAAGAAAAATGCATGCATCACATGGCAACACAGTCAATGAAAAGGTAATAGGCTTACCTTACTTATTTGATTACTTGATGCACAGATATATATCCCTTTTCTGAAACGAAAATCTAGAAGGATGGGATCGCCTCAACACATTTCTCTTGGGTTGTACTAAACTAAAATTCTTAGCTGTGAACCCTTATGAACAAGGCAGCAGATTGAAAATAAAATGATCTGAATAATGGAATCATGAAGTTATTATGGATGGAAAGGGCTTCCTGTGCATGCACTTTATTCTCACGAATTGAAGTGGGGCTTATTTAATCTTTCCCAGACCATCTATAATACAAGGAATGTATAAGCTCAAACAGTTCCTCCAAAGACATTTAAAATCACTTAAATGATGCCTATTTCCTTTTCTTAATACACTTCCCTCCCACCCTTCCTTCTTTCCTTTCTCCCTCTCTCCCTCCGCCTTCCCTCCTCCCACCCTCCTCTCTCTCCCTCTCCTTCCCTGTGAGTCCCCTACAAGTATACTGTGGGGAAACGAATGCTTGGGAAGGCAAAAACGGTTAAGTATGAGAGGTTGTATGATGGTGTTGACAGAACCCAGAATCCGAATACGCAGACCTGGTTTCAGATTTTGACTCCAGCCCTTATCAACTCTACGCACTTGAACAAACTAACCTTTGTGATTCTCCGCGTTCCTCATTGTAAAGGCGTTGTGAGGACTAGGCGTAACCAGAGTAAAGCACTCTGTTACATATTATCTGGTCAATAAATTCCAGTTATTATGACTGAGGAGAAACAAATATATATTTTAAAAGTTACACTGACAAGACAGAAAGAAAACAGTAAACAAGGTATTTTTGTGAGAGCATAGAGAGGAAGCACTTTCTATGGGGTTTAGGTTTTGCTCGTGGTCATCCTGTCTTGATTATGCATCAAAATGCTATTCATGTTACTGACGCTTTTGATCCACAATCAAGACAGGATGACCAGGAGCAAAACCTAAAGGTAGCCATGTTTGGGAGCTGGATCCAAAGCAGGTCAAAGTCGACTCAATTTCTCAGGGCTGGTGAGGATAATGAAAGCTGTTCGTCTGCTCAAACGTCTCCTGTCTGAGATGATAGAGGGTAAACAGGCCAAGGGTGAGTGGTCTTGGGAACGAACCACTTCAAGGAAGCGCTGAAGACAAGCCTGGGCCACTGCAGCAATTCTGTAGACAGCTGGGAAACTGCCAGATTCCACCGGACCTGCTAGCAAGCAGCTGACAAGAAAGAAAGTGTCTGGCCATTTTGTAAACAAACCAATTCCATGAAGCTGAGGATGGACTGGGCGTGCGGTCAGGACCACAAGGCACGGGCACCGTTACTGTGTGCAGCAGCAGGCACAGGTCCTAAAGGACGTTATCCCCTACTTATTCCCGAATAGCAGTTTCATTCTGTACATTTCCTTTGTGAGTGAAGGCTACTTATTATCGATGTCTTCACTAAGCCCTTAACAAATATTTACTTTATATCAATGTTTGTTGCTGAGAAAGTGTCAGTGCAACTGTACTGACTGGCCTTAAACTCAGCGCTTTTCTCCTGAATTAAAATGAGGCTCTGGTCACCAGCTGACTGTACCTGTGGTCAGGTGTGCTTGGCATTTGTCCACTCCTCTAAGAGCTGTGCCTCTCTTCCCTTCATTACATTAGCCCTCAGTACACACCAATCACCAAAACTGGATGTGGTTTTCTGACCAATAGTCCACACTGACTTTATAAAAGGATTGACTGCTTCAGGGTAGACTTAAGCCTTGTGTTGACCTCACAGTTCCTACCGGACAGTTACAGCTCTATACAAGTAAGCGATTCAGGGTTTCTCAGACACTGCTGCTGCTGTTATTGTTAGCTGCTCTACTCGTGGTAACTCCATTCACAATGGAATGAAACACTTCCCAGTCTAGCACCATCCCCATGATAGGTTGCAGATGGGAACTTTTTCATGCATAGTGTTTTCAGTGGCTGATTTCAGAGGTAGATCACCAGACCTTTCTTTCTAGTCTTTCGTAGTCTAGTTCCACTGAAACCTGTTCAGCATTGTCATGGATTGAATTATGTCCCCCCAAAAATGTGTGTATCAATTTGGCTGGGCCATGATTCCCAGTACTGTGTGGTTGTCCCCCATTTTGTGATTGTAATTTTATGTTAAAGAGGATTAGGGTGGAATTGTAATGCCCTTACTAAGGTCACATCCCTGATCCAATGTAAAGGGAGTTTCCCTGGGGTGTGGCCTGCACCACCTTTTATCTTACAAGAGATAAAATGAAAGGGAAGCAAGCAGAGAGTTGGGGACCTCATACCACTGAGAAAGCAGTGCTGGGAGCAGAGTGCGTCCTTTGGACCCAGGGTTCCTGCTCCTGGTCCTGGGGAAGATTGATGAGAAGGCCGACAAACAGAGAGAAAGCCTTCCCCTGGATTTGATGCCCTGAATTTGGACTTTAGCCTACTTTATTGTGAAAAAATAAAGTTCTCTTTGATAAAGCCATCCACTTGTGGTATTTCTGTTGTAGCAGCGCTAGATGACTAAGACACACATCATAGCGACGTGCAAAGCTCCACTGACAGACAGGTGGGAGGTGGTATCTCCAGCAGTCAGCAGCCTTATGCCAGAGCTGCTGCCAACCTGGTCTGCTCATCAAGTCCTTCAACATTCTGATGGACCTGAAGGAGTCTCCTAGGATAAAATGCTTATAATAAAACTTAAAACTTTTCATTAAGTCAATGCCAGACAGATGATAGATGGATTACCTGTGCACCTCTGAATGAACACAATAAATTAAAACTAACTACAATTTACTCTCTTGTTACCTGAAACAGAAATACATAAAAACGCTGAATGATGAATAGGGGGGTTCTGAAATTGGTTCCCAAGAATTCCCTCCTAGTAATTCACTGAAATTCTCAGTTCTTTGTAACAGCGATTTCCTTTGCTCTAGTCTCATCCTGATTTTCTGCTGCCTTGTTCCTCCCGTTTCTCCTTCTCCCCACCTTTCTGGTATTTGGGGGCGAATTCTATTTGCAAAAATTCTTCGTCTCTGCATCTCCAGTGGCTAGAGGTTTACATTTGCTTCACAGCCTTTATAGCTTAAAGAAAAATTCACTGCTTTCCAATATATTCTGCAAATTAACCATAGTAACTAAAATTTATGGGTCTCATTACCCTTAGCTGTTAGTCCAGGAAATCCATCCTCTTGCAAAATGCCTTCACCCCAGTATTTCTGGGATTCCTCTGGTAGTGTCTCACATGGGTTCACCCCCCGACTCCCCATTCTGCTGGATTCCCTGCTTGTCCATTACTCCAGCAGCAGAACAGCTTCTGACAGTAGCAGCTGCGGAGCTGACAGGCAATTGGATCCTGAGCCTCCTGGGCCACCACTGCTCAGCCAGGGGAATTACAGTACATGGTGATGGTGGGTGGATGGGGTAGGCAGTGCTAGGAACCAGCTTTCTCCCTCTGTAGCAGCCTCTGTTGGCAGGATCCCAAAATAGTGTGTCTTGGGTGAAAGAGTGCGAATGTGAGATTATGAGGGTAAAAGAGAGTGGGAGAGAGAATAGAACAACTTCTTTCATAGGGTTAGACCACGGACACACTGTCATGGCTGACTCCCATTCTGGACTAAGAACCCCTAAGGCTTTGCACTGGTCAAGAGCACAGTACCTACCACATGAGTTGCCCTATAGAAGCTTCCCAGTACTCTTGAAAATGACTTGGATAAATATCATTAAAATGTTCAGTTTCCTAATTCACACCTAGATTTGAGTCCTGGCTCTGAAGGGTATTAGCTATGTGACAGTAGACAAGTTTTTTAACCTCAAGACTCGGTTGCCTCATCAGTAAGTGGGAGTAATAATTATTCCAATGTCAAAGGATTTTTCTTCAAAATTCAATAAGATAATACATGCAAAGTGCTTAACAGGTTGTCAGGCACGTAGTCAAGAAAAGATAGCTGCCTTTATTATCACCGTGAGGCACCAGCTTACCAGCTGTGTACTGCTAGGTCTCATCAACAGTGGACGCTGGCCGAGTTTTTTCTCAGAAGGTGCTTCAGCTCCCTGTAAAATTTTGTGGTCAGTAAGTTTGCCTAAATCTCAGAGTCTGGTATATTTTTAAATCTCATCGCTACCCAGAGCCACTGAGCAGCTGTTTGGGATACACTAACATATCTACGGAGCCCTGGTGGCACAGTGGTTAAGAGCTCGGCTGCTAACCAAAAGGTCAGCAGTTGGAATCCACCAGCTGCTCCTTGGAAACCCTGTGGGGGCAGTGCTACTCTGTCCGATACCGTGGTTATGAGTCAGAATCGACTTGATGGCAACGGGTTTGTTTTTTTTTTTTTTATTTAACATATCTACAAACACAACTTACTTTACATGAATGATCTCATCCCTATGAAACTCAAAAACTTTATGCAAAGGAATTCCATCTGAGATACTGATGCTGGAATGAGGCCAGAGAGGAGAAATCACACTCTCTCACTGCAAGTCAATCACGTCCAATTTATCCTTCCGCCTCAGGCTCCCCAGCACAAAGCCTGCATTTTCTGGAAAGTATTTTATCTTGGGTACACAAATTAGTCATTCGGTACACAGTATTAAACTTTCATAATAGCACAGATACTGTTCAGATGCTGAAATATCTTCAATATTGTAAATAAACAGGACATATGCTTACGCTGAGGCAGGAAGAGAGAAGGAAGAAAATGAGCGAACAAGAAAATACCAGGGAGGGACGAGCAGTATGGAGAAATGTGTCTTGATAGGGAATAATCAGGCAGCTACCTTAGTCTGGATAATTAGCAAAGGCCTCTCTGAGGAGGTAATACACAAGCTGAGATCTGAATGACAAAGGGCAGCCAGCTACAGAAAGTTCTGGTGGAAGAGCAGTCTAGACAGAGGAGAGAGCTGGTGCAAAGGCCCCAGAACAAGAGCATTCTGATGTGTTTGAAGAATTTAAAGAAGACCAGTGAGCTGGAATGCAGCAAGGGAAGAGGAGAAGGTGAGAGAAGAAGACAAGGCTGAGGAGTTATATAGTGTTTACTGCGCCATCCTAAGGAGCGTGGAAGCCAGTGAGGGTTTTAAACAGGACCATGATTTGATCTATTAAACGGTGTTGAGGGTGGATCGCAGGGTGACGGGAGAAGACTAAACCCACTGGCGTTGAGTCAACTCTGACTCACAGCGATCCCATAAGGTTCCCAAGGCTGTAAATCTTTATGGAAGCAGACTGCCACATCTTTCTCCTGTGGAGACGCTGGTGGTTTCAAACAGCCGAGCTTTCGGTCGGCAGTTGAGCACTTTAACCACTGCAGCACTTTCAGGGCTCCTTAGGAGGAGACTAGGGGTCAGTTAAAAACTTTTGCAATTTTCCAGCTGCACAGCAGTAGGAGAATTCAGTTATGTGTTGCAGATAAGCAGACCAGTATGTGTTGATCAAATGAATGTGGGTAAATCAGCAAAAAAAAAAAAAAAGAGGAATTGAGAACATGGTTGATTAGTAGCTCTTGCATCTGAGTAGAAGTTAGAACGGCATACCGAGACAGAATGTGGAGGACTTCCTTCTCACCGTTTTGCATTTCCACAGGGAGGACCTGCCACTAGAGCAGACCTCTGTCCATCCTCTCTCAGCCCCCTAATTCCTCTCTAGGTGAGAAGGTTTGACTTACCTGATTAGAAAATCTGGGAGAAGCTTAGCATGCTGAGTCAGCCCCTTCTTTTCTGCTTTTCGTGCCTGCTTCAGAACCTGCGAGGCAGCAACTGTATTTTAGCGGTCCCTGGGTGGTGCAAACAGTTAATCGCTTGACTAATAACCAAAAGGTTGGTGATTTGAACTCACCCACAGGTGCCTTGGAAGAAAGGCCTGGCGAGCTGCTTCTGAAAGGTCACAGCCTTGAAA
>NW_004444035.1:7339327-7358147 GCF_000243295.1 Trichechus manatus latirostris | reverse complement strand
AGTTATAGAAATCTCACTGTGACGCTCCAACCAAGCCAGTCCTAACTAGCTGTGAGCAGTAATAAATCTGGCACTTGGGACTTTCTCTGCTTGGCTTCACCATCTCTCCGTCAATTGACTTCGATCTCAGAACTCTCACAAAAGTACTGAAAGAGTAGCATATTTCAGGGAACCAGTAAGTAAGAGTTCTGCTTGGGACAGATAACCAGATATTTCAAGTGGACTCATATAGATTAGCCCTGAATTCAGGGAAGGGGTCAGAAATGGGGAAGTAAATTTTGGAGTCATTCATTTATTTATTATAATGCAGATAGTCTTTTCTAGGCAAGTCATTCTTAAAAAATCAATACCTTTTAAGGGAATGCAATAGGAACTAAGATGGACTGTTGCAGCAGCCATCCCTACACTGTAGTTTTTACATAAAAGAGATCAGACTCCCCCAAGCTAGGTTGGGTGTCACCATGCCAAATGACTGGGAAGCTAGCCTCTGCTGAATCCTGCTACCCCAGAAGGCCTTCCAAAGTGCACTTCTTATAGCTCAGCCATCAGCAATTTATCCTTGGCATGCTCAGTGTAAATGATTTGATGCAAATAAAATTCGATTAAAAATCCCACACACTTCACCTCTGAGTCATCCAAGGTGCACATTGCCATAGTAATTGAAGACATCTGTCCTACTGAACAATACAAGAAACTCCCCGTGCAGCCAGATCTCCCACGCTGATTAAATTATTACCTTATGCAGGACTGAGGTCAGGAAGAAAGCCAGAGAAAGAGGTGTATGTATGTATGAGGACATGTTTTTATGTCCACTGTTAATGTTCTCTGTTCTCACTGTTATTCTTGATTAAAACATAGCCATTGCCTGTTCATCACCAGAAAATATTAACTTTCACTTTTGAAGTCACCCCACCCAAATGCACAATTCAATTACTGTGCATGAATGGAGAATATTAAATAATATGATTGGCATCACCAATACCAACAGAAAAGATTACAATTTATCTTAATTACATTATGGTCAGTATTCTACTTGTCAAGTTCTTAGCTAGTATATCTTAATAAATTATAAAAAGTATTTAACACAATACTTATGTGCTTATTCAGAATATTCACAGTTGCTTTCCCTTCCCATAAGCGCAGGCTTTTCCTCACCTACACTCTATACAAAGAAGACTTCACTACATACATCATTTTTTTTTGTTGTAAATTTGACAAATTCCGTTAGAAAATGCTGATTTTAGTGATCTGGAAAAAGCATACACATTTTTGGTTATTTTGGCTCCTTGGATTCAAATCATAACCTGAAAAATCAGAATTATTGTCATTTTTCTTTTCAAATGAAGTTTTCTACCAATTGAATCCATCAAAATTTCAGAATTTGGCTAAAGAGCTATAATATATAAATGGCCTTTGATAATATTTTCAACCCACAAAGTTCATCTGGCGAGAGTGATTTGGATTTATATGCTAATAGAATTAATAAAATAGTTCAATGTTACTAGCTATTTTGTTTCCAAAATTAGCCACATTACAAAAATGGCGTTAAGTTAAAATAGTGCTGTGGTTGCATGTCTGATAGATTTAGAACTGATGTCGACTCCGTAAGTTATAGAATAAAACAACAAGAACTATAATTCATGTTTTGCTGCAAATTAATTTGATTATATCTGAAGAGGATAGTGAATTCAGACTTCTTGGCATTATCTGCAACTGGATAAAATATTGCCTTGAAGCTGCTGGACGCTGGACAGGCTTGTAGATACGCGTGGAAAGGCTTGTTCAGACTTGTGTTCAAGAGCCTCAATCGTGTGGTTATAACATTGCACGTAGATCAGAATCTCCAGCTTATTTGAGGTTGTACACCCTTCTGACTTCCAATTTATAAGTCAAAAAGTGAATTAACAAGGCTTACTCACTTCAAAGCAACTGGCTAAAATCGACATCTCTCAAACTACTGAAAAATTCCTCTGCACATACAGGCTTAAGAGAAGAAAGAAATTAAGAGTGGGTTGCGGAGAACATAACCCTTCTATGCATCATGTCAGTGGTTACTCTATGTCTGCTCCCCGCCAAGACTGAATGTCTCCAGGGTCTTCCACCAATGAGGATTTGTCTCCACGCCCTCCTTTTTCTGCTGACACCTTATCTCTTCTAGTCATATGATCTATTATGATCTATATTTTTGTTTTTGTTGTTCCTGGAACTTGCAAATGAGTGTTGCCTCCTCTCAACACCTGCCCACACCTTGACCACTTCCTGGAGTACCCTTTATGATTCTCTGGAATTACTGAAATATTGCCCTCTCTTTCCTACTTGGTTCATATACTTTTCCAAGCATCCTGACGACCCCACTTCACAGAAATTGGCTAATAAAATAAAAACATAACCTTGCACCTAAATTGTCCTTCATATTTTGATCTTTGCATTAATACGGTGAACTGGCCCTGGAGGAACTGTCCTGCATTCATGAGACTGACTCAGGAGTGTTAGAATGGCCTCAGGTGGCACTGGCAATTCCAAATTCTCCTCTGTTACTGTCAGGGTATCAAGCATTCTATAGAAGTCCATTACTGGCATTTATTTTTGTACTTCGTTTTTTCTCAAAAATACATATGATAAAAATTAAATGATTAGATGAGTAATTCAAAGTTTCAATTAGTCAAGCCTACTGCTTTAAGAATAAAATTTAGATTGAAATCTTTCTAAAATGACTCAAATGATTTCTTAAACAGGATGAAATTTAACTTATCTTGATGACATACGATCACAATACTAAAAATGCAATTCTGCTAGGCTGAAACATAGAAATAATAATAACAGCTTTCATAGCTATAGTTAACAATTAAAAAGTGCTAAAATTACATTATATTACTTGACATCCAAACAGTCTTGTGCAAGTTATTATTTTCTACCTTTCACGGATGAAAACAGCAAGGCTCAGAGAGTTTAAGTAATTTAAGGTCCCATAGCAAGCACACGGCAGAGCCTCAGGACCTGACAATAAGCCCTGGGCAGGTGGATGGGGCTTTTCATCCCTTTACTAAGTGGCCTTAGACGACTGTGAGCACTTTCTTCATGCTTTTCTCTGATTATTCAGATAGCTCTCCACTCTCCTTGTTGCCAGAGACGAGCAACAGTTATTTCTTCCTGTTGCCAGCTGTCATCATTGTGTTTCTAGTCTATGAGCTGGAAAATCAGATAATCAAGCTTGCTGAAAATGTTACAAGGGACGGATTTAATAGCTTCTGAGACAGGGCTTCTTCTATGCAGTCAAGTTCATGGCTTCTGTGCACAAGCAGACAAACATCAAGGTGACTCACAGGCTTTCACCAGCCTCTTGGTTTTGACTTGCTTTTAGAAGGGAGGGTCTTCCACTGAACCTGCTCCCTAGGCAGAGAACTTGTACTGTATTTACACTTTGCCTTCAAGTGGGGACAACAAGAGGCAAGTAAGTGTGCTCCCTCAACCCACACCACCCTGTCCTGCCTGAGATTTCTCTTGTGCCGGTGTGGTAAGGATGGTCCATTCATTGACACATGAATATCTTTAAAGAGTGCCTTTGGCAGAGCGACTCCAAGTGTGGGCCACATCCAACGTTCATGTTTGAACTCTTGTTACCCGTCAGTCAGGAGATAAGTACAGAAATGAAGAGTAGGCATTTAGAAATGTTTATAGCATTTTGACACGGAGGCATCATTTTTTATCATATTTTACGAAAATCTTGGTCTGCAACAGATAGAAATTTAAAAAAGAAGAAAAACCCAAAAACCCAACAACAGCAAACAAGCTCATCCTCTGCCATAGAGAGTTTGAGAATGGTAACGTTTGGTATGTCCACAGCTAGAGTACTAAATTGTAGACAAAGAAAGGTTATGTGACAATCCCATCTGGCCTGTGAGCCTGCCAGAATATGAAATACTAACTCGTCTTCTCCCCATCCCAATTCTTTTTCTTTTTTTTTTTTTTTTAAATACTGACCTCACTTGCTTCTCCCACATATTCTGTTCTCTGGCATCAGGAAAATGTTCTCAATCTGCTTTGCTGAGGTCATTTACCTCCAACTTAAGTAGAGGCTTATGAAGTCTGGCATACAGACCAGGCGGTAAATCATACTGAAGCTATTAAATAAGAATACTAGAAGGGTGCAATTAAAATAGTAACTTGAATGTCAGGATGAAATTTCTGAGGAGTTCACAGATCCAAGAAGTCGATTCACTTATTCACCATGACTTTTAGTTTATTTACTCATGGACGTTGCTGATCACCTGGTCTCATGAACGAATGCATATTTAAATAAAGACTGCTTTTGCTCGTGTTAAGCATGATGGTAATGGAATAGTAACAAATTTAAGTTTACTTTGGAACACTGGTGGCACAGTGGTTAAAGAGCTCAGCTGCTAACCAAAAGGTCAAATACACTAGTAGCTCCTTGGAAACCCTATGGGGCAGTTCTACTCTGTCCTATAGGGTCGCTATGGGTCAGAATCAGCTTAATTGCAACAGGTTTTTTTTTTTTTGGCCTTACTTTTAATTTAATTTAAAGTAAATTTAAGTCTACTTTGAATTTAAGTTTACCAAGGCTTTCTTTGGTTTGTGTAAACTGAAAGAGAAATAACACTCACAGCTGTTTGGAGATCACATCAGTGAAATCTCAGTGATCGGGGACAGACGTGAGAGCACGTTCAGACCTGTGACTTCTCCACGCTGGACGCCTGGATAACCACTCTCTACGTCTACCCAAGCCCTCCACTGGTGAGCACCTGGAACTCGAGCACCCTGTAACTTTGGGGGTGCAGAAACACTGTGAGAAGAGCGGGACATGTCTGAGATGGACAACACACGAACATTTAGTCAGGGCTGTGCCACGCATCCCTCTAGATGCTTGGGCTGAATGAGTGAACAAGATGAGAAAACTCTCTGCCTTGATGGAGTTCCTGCTCTAGCAGAGGGAACCACAGAAACAACAAACAGGAAACATCTCAAGTGAGTAATTTATCTCTGTGTTAGAAGGTGGTAAGAGCTGCCGATGAGAGAAAGAGCAGATAACTAGGGCCAGGCGTGTTAGCAGAAGCAGTGAGAATACGGTGGTCAGGGCAGGTCTCTGATCTGTGAATTTTCGGCAAAGGCCCAGGTGAAGATTTGAGGAAAAAGTTGAAACTAGACAGTAACTGATAATAACACTAACTGGATTCAATTAAATACTTACCAAAGAGATTCTCATATTTTAATAACTGCATTTAGCAAAAAAAAATTATTAAAATGGACTACACTTATTAGGCTGAAATAGAACTTGTAGTCTTTTCTAAGAAGTTTGGGGTTCAAACACAAGAAGAGTGTGAGCAGTTAAAAAATGATGAACGCTTCATGTGTGTACAGCTGAGAGGTGACTTTTCAATCATACCTGCTACAAATTTCATTCCATTCTTTAAGAGAGAAATACTGTTTCTTTTCTAATTGAGGCAAGGGAGACACCTGAGTTTCAGGCTGTCACCTTGAAGACACATAATTGGATCTTTTCCTCCTTTCTTCTTTCTGCTATAATTTTAAAAGCGCAGAAAAGACTGGAAAATAAAACCTCTCCTCCTCAGGCAGTATTTTCTTGTGCTAGCTGAGAAGATGGCAAAAGAGAGTGCTAAGAAGCCATGGGTTGAGAAGAAAGCATATGTGGTCAAAGGCTTCTTAGTGTGAAACCATTCTGCCAAGGAGCTTCCAGAGGTTTTGAAGACAAGCCAACCTGAAATTCTGGAGCTTCTAATAGGGCTGGGTAGGATCTTATGTTCAGGCAAGGATTGGGGTTTTCATTTTAAACACATTTTTATTAGGTATGGAAAGGAAATTAGTCTTGGAGCCATTTTGAACGAATAAGACTAGAAATTAGTGGAAAAAGTACCAGATTATACATGAGCATTTGTTTCTTTAAATCTTGCTCCATATGTATCATCTTTCTATATAAAGTAATTCTAAGCTGTAATGTTTAGAAATATTTATAGAGAATTTATTTAATATATGCTTTTATCTATTAGTCTTACTTTTTGTTTGGTATATGTATAAATTTACCTGGTGCTTTAGACCATGCAGGAGCCTTGGTGGCGCACTGGTTAAGAGCTCAGCTGCTAAGTAAAAGGTCAGCAGTTTGAATCCACCAGCTGCTCCTTGGAAACCCTATGGAACAGTTCTACCCTGTCCTATAGGTTAGTTGTGAGTTGGAACTGACTCAATGGCAATGGGCATGATTTTTTTTTTTTTTGGTTTTATACCATGCAAGCAAATTATATATTATCACAAAGTCTGGTATATCTAAGTTAAAACTTGTTTCTTCAAAGGTAATTCTGTAAACAAATATATACAATTAAAATCTCACAGGTTACACTCCATGCAATTCCTTTTTAGACTAATTACCCCATAAATAAAGTTTCCCAATTGTTTAGCTTCCACAATATTGTATGAACAATTTAGACTTTTAATGTGTATATCAAAGTACATCTAATTCAAATGACTTTGAATGTGTATATCAAAGTATATTTAATTCTAATTCTATTAGTTTGATTCAAAGAAGGGGAAATTTCTCAGAGTGCCTGATTTTTCTTTCAACATTTCAAAAATATATTAGATATATATTTCTGAAAATAAATACATAAGATTTTTAAAAGAATGTGGTTTTGGAATGTTCCACAATTTTCTATTTGTTTTCAAGCACTTGACTTTTCTGGTTGAGGGAAGAGTTTTATTTTATTTTATTTATTTATTCTAATCATCAGGGGATTTTGTACAGAGGTATTCTTCAGAATCAAAAAAAACACAAATCATGGATTCAGATAAAAATTGTAAACAAATAAAAGTTTGCTACTGTGCCCAAAGTAAGGCACAAAAAGTTCAAACAAAAGTACAGCGATTCCCATTTATATATATTGTCAATGCCGAGATACCAGCTGTGCTCAGATACCACTACAGCTTGGTGCACAGCTGTGACATTATAAAAGGGACTCAACTGCCAATCAGAGTTTGGCTTGAGAGAGTCATTGTCCAAGCCATTCTCTAACAAAGCTTCTGGAACTCTGTGTCTGCTTCATTTATTGTCTCCATGAACAACTCTGTATTTTGCACATAAAAACATCGCAGAATTTCTCTGTTATCCTTAGTTATTATTGCAAGGAACTCTAGCTTTTAAATAAAATTCAGCCGTGGATTTCTCTTATGTTCTACAATTATCCTTTTGAGGAGACATATGAGGTAGAATATTGGAGAGCCATACATAAAGTCCACTGTGTTTACTCAGCAGTCATCAATTTTATTGATGGTTAGCGTCCTTCTAACTTATTTTCAAAGGAAAATAATCCTAAAAGACAAAGGTGGCACCATGGACTTAATCACAAAGAAGAATGTAGTGGGTTGAATGGTGACCGCCCCCGCCCCCCGGCAAATATACATACAGGTCCTCCTCTCTGGATACTGTGAATATTTCCGTATAAGACAAAAGAGTGAATATTGCCTTTGATGGCAAAAGAGGTAATTAAGGTCTTGAGGGGAGGAACTTTTCCTGGATTATCCACGTGGGCCCTAAATGAAATCACATGCATTTTTCCAAGAGCGAGGCAGAGAGTTTTGAGACAAGCACACAGTGGAGAGACACTCAAGAGAGGAGAAGGGAATGTGGCCATAGAGACAGACTGGAGTGATGTGGCCGCAAGCCAAGAATGCCTGGAGTCACCAGGAGCTGGAAGAGGCAAGGAAACAATTCCCCTGCAGAGCCTGCGTAGGCAATGCGGCCCTACAGACACCTGAATTTTGAGCGTCTGGGCTTCAGAAATGTAAGAGAATAAATTTCTGTTGTTTTAAGCTACACAATTCGTGATAATTTTTTACAGCAGCTTTGGAATACTAATACAGAGGATAATTGCCATTATTCTTGTTTTGCACTTGAAATGAAGTCTCAGATGCTAGATGTGTACTGTGTATAAGGTTCAAATATGGCAGCTTTTCCCAAACTATTTCATCTCTGTGAAACACTAGCCCCATGAGATGTTATCTCCAAAAACATCTTTGGACAAATACATTTGTGACGCCTCTCCCACACAGCTACAATGTGCACTGGCATTTTGAAGGTTCTAAGAAGTGCCGTGATAAAAAAATGTATTCATCGCTGTTCAATACAAGAATATTCAGCTATAGAACTTTTCCTCATACAGTATTCATTAACATTACAGTGCTTTACGGAATGCAAATAAGAAAATTTAGAGATTAACAATTAAAATAAGAATCCTTCTTTTAATAAAAATTTGTCTTTTCTCCAATGAAAAAACATAATGTTCTTACTTTTCTTAGAAACTACCACAAACATGACATTATGTTACTAGATGATTTTGATTTTCTCGTGATACAAGTTGCACTGAGCTTCTCTTATTTTGAAAAAAAAATTTTGCCTTTATACGATATTTACAGGTAGATATCTTCTCATTTTATAGCCTAATATTTCCACACAAATATGCAAAGAAGTTATGTAATGGGAAACAATTCCACTGATAAATCTGGAGATACTTCAAAAGATAAGCTGTGACTTCGTATGTGCTAAACATCGACAGTCTCTTCAAAGTTCCAAAACATCTTGTCCTGATCAAATTAGCATCCCTTATTTTATATACCAGTTTCAATTTGTGACTATGGTTCTTAAAGAAAGAGAAGACAATAATATTACCTCTTAATTATTATTTAAGATAAGACTAATTATAGTATGCATCCACTTAGCTTATACTCTGTGTCTGGCACTGTTCTAAGCGTGTGATAGCTATTAACACATTTATTCCTCACAACGAACCTATGAGGTAGACATTCTCATCACCTCCGTGTTAAGATGAAGTAACAAATGCAGAGATAGGCTAAGTGTCTTGCCCACGGACACATGGTAAGCAGAGGGTCAAGGCAGGGTTTAAACCCAGATACCACTGACTCCAGCACTCATACCCCTAACCACTCACTACTCAATGCTACACTCTAACAGCTTTGCTCCACCTCTAGAGGTCTTCAAACCTTACCACGACTGTCCCTGACTAGTCAAGTAACACAAATTTGAATCACAGTTACATGAACATTTTAGTTTCATCAGAATATATAATGAGGTTACCTGAAATGAAGCATTTGCCTTTCATCTTTTGGTCTGCAGCAATGTTGTAGCTTTAGTGATGGCTAAAAAGACATGGGTGTTCTTTTCTTCTTCTAAGTCTCTATAAGTTGAAGTCACTTTCATAAGAAACATATTTTTCCAGATTAACTAGCTTGTTGCTACCCAGGTTCCTTCAGTCATGTTGATTCAAGTGAGTAAAATGTGGAACCCTGAAAATGATGGTATAAATGCTAAGTACATCGATCTTCGAGGTGACTCTTTCACAAATAGCTTCAATTATCCCTTTTATGTATGCAAGGAATCAGTGCTTTTATTTATGAGAACAGGATCTGCATATCTAACCCAAAGACTGCATCTTTCATCCCTACACATTATAAAATAAAATCATGACTTTCATGGTGTTTAAAGATCTATAAATCCTGCAAATTGTATTCATTTAGAATATATTCAAGAAAATTTAAAGATCGGTGGCGAATGTGCTCATGATTCAAGTCTTCTGAATGAGTATAAATGTGCAAACAGAGAAAAACATCTTTCTGCATTTTGATGAACTCAAAGTCAGCATCCTACGTAAGGTATAAATACCTATTTTAACACCAATACCTAAGTAGAGATGATTGGGAGATACAGTCTTTAAAACTCCAAATTATATATTTTCATGGAACAAATTTTGATTTATAGATAGTCTACATATAATGTATATACTATCAAGACCAGACAACAAATAATATGCCATTTCAAAGGAAAATGCAATGTGTGTTATGTGCTTTGATACCCTACTTTAAGAATTCTGAGGTTTCTGATAATCTTCCATTGGAAAACTGAAGTTCAAGCCTCTGAGAATTAGCATTTGAACAGTATGATTTTATGTCTAGAAACAAAACTATGTCTACATGTGTATGTATTTAGTACAATATTACATTATACTGTAGTTAGGGCATATTCCAAAATGTATCTAATTTTTTTCCTGAGGAGTTTTTACTGGACATAGTATGTGTGTGTGGTCATGCGTTTGTGTGTGTGTGTGTGTGTGTGTGTGTGTGTATGTATACATGTATGTGTGTGAAAGCTTAAAGATACACTAGCTTGGGCAAGTTGGATCAAAGAACCTTAGTATGACAACTACAATTTTGAAACAATTCCCCAGTGAATAGTTAAAATAAAAATTTTATACACACATACACACACACACACTTTTTACTCATGAGAAAAGTGTTACTCGAGGGTTTAAAACCAAGCAGAAATCCCTTGTCCATTGTAGAATCAGAAAAAACACTGAATCCCATTTTTGTTTCTCTACAAGTTTACCAATCTTTGATTATGCTTTCACTGGTTTGAGTAGCCGTGTTTCAAGCCAAAGCCTTTATACTCTATTTCAACATTTCAACACAGCAAAGTATCATCATGCCATCAGAAAATAATAGCTTCCATGAGATGTTTATAATAGATCACCCTGAATTAGAAATCTTTTTTGTAGTCTCTTTCAAGACAAGGGAGTGATCTGAAATGGCATGCACACCTCTTTGTTCCATTCACTGTAACACACATTTTCAGTTCAACAAAAATTTTCTGGCTACCTACTCTGTGTCAGTCATAGCTTTTAGAGTAAGGAACAAAAAAGACAAAAGTTGTGCTCATAGAGCTCGCACTCTTGTTAAGGTGATGGACATGCAAAATAATTATACTATAGAGTGGCTTTTGAAATAACAGAAACGTATACAAGACCTGGAAGCAGCAGAGAAATTGGAAGGAACCCCGGGAAGAGAGTAAACAAGAAATGGTATATAAGACTAAATAAGATGAGTTGTGAAGGATGAATAAGCATTTTCTTAATACAAGAGATTTTACCTTTCCTGTAACTATGATTTAATTCCCATCTTCAGATATTAGCACAGTAAAAAAGTTTCTATTCGAGAATGGGAGCAAGAATGAAGTTTAATTTAATAGTCTACAATATCCCTACAATAGAAAATAAGGATTTTTAACAGTACACCTATCCACACTTATCAACTGTCTTGTTATCCAGTATTTTGCATTTACAACAGTAGTAAAAGATCTACTATCTATTTTGTGCATTAATGATGTAGGTCTGGCAGTAACAAATGCCAAGTTATGAGGCGAGAGTAACACTGGCTGTGAATGGTTAAGATTATATGTCAATTTGTCTGGGCCATGAATCTCAGTGGCTTGACAGTTCTGTAATAATATAATTTGGCAGTTATGTGATGATATAATCATCCTCCACTTTGTGATCTGATGTGGTTATCCTCCATTTTTTCATAATGCCAAGTTTTGCATAATGACTTGGTCTTTGGAAACTAACCATGATGATAAGTGTGGAGTGGGTGTAATGTAACAATGTTCACCTTGTGGTAAAAAATTCATGTTTTCAGGATAATTACTGAGGAAGTTAAAGGTATAAATTCATGTCTAAAGCAGTAGATTTTAGGTATTTCAAAGAACTTAGAGGAGTTGGAAGAAATAATGAGATGGAATGTAAAGTTTAAGCAAAAACTGAATATCTGTATCGTCTGATTTAGGTAATGTCATCAGATCTTCATTAAATGAAATATTTATTGAGTATCTATTGCAGCCCTGAAATCATAGCAGGCTCCTAGAATACAGAAAAGCAAAGTTTCTTTCATCAGAGAGTCTACAGTGTAGTTAGTAGAGAACTTAACTAAGTGATTATCATGTAGTTAAGTACTGTGACAGAGATTATCCACAAAATCACATAGAAGTACCACTAACAAAAAACAGGAGGGTCAAGCAAGACTTCTCAGATGAAGGAATATTTGAGGTAAGGCTAAGAAATATAGCCACATGAAAGCGGTTGAAAGCATATTTTAAGCAACTGAAACAGATCATACCTATGCCATGATGCAAAAGATACAACCAATTGCAATGTTTGAGAACCTAATATACAAGGGAGAAACCTTCGTAGTGCAGTGGTTAAGAGCCTGGCTGCTGATCGACAGGTCAGCAACTCAAACCCACCAGGCACTCCACAGGAGAAAGATGTGGCAGTCTGCTTCTGTAATGATTACAGCCTTGGGAACACTATGGGGCACTTCTACTCTGTCCTATAGGGTCACTATGAGTCGGAATCAACAGGATAGCAATGGGTTTTTTTTTAATATACAAGGGGGAGTCCCTGGGTGGTGCAAGCAGTTAACACATTTGGCTGCTAAACGAGGTTGGAGATTCGAGTTCACCTAGAAGTGTCTGGAAGAAAGGCCTGGCAATCTACTTCCAAAAAATCAGTTCTTGAAAACCCTATGAAACACAGTTCTAGTCTGACACATATTGGGTCGCCAAGAATCGAAGTCGACTTGATGGCAACTGGTTAGTATACAAGGACACGTTTTTCTGGGGAATCATCCAGGAAAGAATTCCATCTTTCATTTCAGATAATTTAAATTTTAGGTCATTAGACCATATTTCATTTGTATGTGTGTGTGTAAATTTCCCTATTTACAACAAACTTTTATAAAGATCTTTCATTAAGTCTATATGTTTAGAAGTAGTTTTATTCTAGCTAGGATGAGTGGTTCTTTTATTTTCAGTACACTAAGTTATTCATTAAAAAAAAAAATCTATTGCCTTTAATGACAAGATAAATTTGCTACTATGTGCCAAACCCAATTTACTTCTTAGGTGTTGGTTGAAGCATTTGATTGTGAGGATCCTAAGTCCTTGTCTAGGCTTGGAGGTAGAGTGCCATGTTTGATTAGTAATGTCTGCTACCAACCAACAACTAAGGAGTGTGGAATCTGAAACTAACCCCTTAAGAAGCTGTTTATTCTCCGTTAGGCTGAGATTTGAGGAAACCAAATCCATAATATCAATGATGGCTAACATTTATTGAGCACTTACAGCATGCTCTCCACTTTCCATGTATTAATTCACTGAATTCATTTAATTAATCCACTTTATGTGTATTAATTCACTAAATCCTCAAAACAACCCTGTGAGGTGGAAATGAAGGCACAGCAAAGTCAAAGGATGCGTACCAGGGTGACGCACCCTCCCCGGCCATCGCTGCTAAGGGAAGTGCCCGTGGCAGCTGTGCAACAGAGCCTCCGTGTTAGCTATCCATGCCGAATTATCCGTAGGGCAATTTCAGCTATATTAGTAATGTGTTAAATATTTAAATACTATTAAAAAAAAAAGTCAACAAGATACCTGCAGGCACAGCAACCTCTCTTTGGTGTCTCTGTTTTAGAGCTAACAAGAGATATTTTCAATACTGCAATCCTCTAAGCTAATTTTATTTTGTTGTTTGTTTTTAGGTAGCATCTAGTCCATTTCGACTCCTAGCGACCCCATGTGACAGAGTAGAGCTGCCCCGTAGGGTTTTCCAGGCTGTAATCTTTATGGGAGCAGCTCTCTAAGTCTTTCTCCCATGCAGCTGCTGGGTTGGTTCAAACTGCCAAGCTTTCAGGTAGCAGCCAAGCGCTCAACCGTTGTGCCACCAGAGCTCCTTCAGTACAGCGAATGTGGGATTAGAGAAAGAGAATAGTTAGAGCATTTTACAGACTCGGATGCCAATGACTGTGATACTTCATATACAAATTGGCCTCTGAGTTTCAGGCTCCTCAACTCTAAAATGGGAAGAGAGGCAGTCCCTGAGTTATGAACAAGATCCGTTCCTAAATCTGTCTTTAAGTTGAATTTGTAGGTAAGCTGGAACAGGTACACACAGTTCTCATTTAGAGGCAGTTCTGCTCTGCCCTCCAGTGTCGCTATGAGTTGGAATCGACGCCATGGCCATGGGTTTGTTTTTTTAACAGGTTATATATAATATATATATACATTTTCAATTTTTAATTTTTTAATAGAAAAAGATCTTATTTGTGATCATTATTTTTCCTATGAATTAGGCAGAGTGTTTACTTTCAATGTATTACCTTGACATTATATTTTGTAGAAAATGGATAGTTTGGATAAACAGGAATAAGAAAAGATTCAGAGCATGTTTGGCATTTTCAAAATAGGGCCATGTTAGTCCTACAGTTGTATAATATTGTCTTTGTGGCTTTCATGAGTTTATTTGCTGTGGCTCTTCTCCATTCCTCGGTCAATACCTTGGCCACTCAATACCAAGTTGATATCCTGCTGAAATGTGTGGGAGGAAAATATTACTTATACTCCTGAATACATTTTTTAAAGTGATTTTTAAACTTAAGAAAACTTTGATAAAAATGCATAAACGTAAGTTCTAGACCATTTTTCAGACTAATAAACTATTTACCGAAATATGTACAAGAATCACTTATGAAGATAAAATATACACCTAGAAAGTTCATAATATGACTCTTTTTAAAAAAATAACATGTTATGATATTTCCAGGAAGATTTTAGAAGTCACATTTTCTAGATTTGACACTTTCCACCCTGACACTGGTGTGTTTATGAAAATTTCATTGTGTGTGTGAGTGAGGGGAATAATTATGCTCAATTATGGAATGCTATTAGATCTGTAATTAGTGGGCCACATAAGTTCAGACTGGTATTTTGTAACCTAATAAAAAACATGGTTCATATTCATTATTACGGGTCACACGCCATAAGCCTTGCTTTTATATATCCACATGCAGAAAATATTCTGTTATTATTTCTTTAATTACACATCGTTTCTTGTCAACCTTAACAAAGCTTTCTGAGGATGTAAGGAAAAAGCCTATTTTCCTATTTTATGCTTTTTGTCTAATGAAATTATGGCTCATCTCTGTGATTAGAATACTCAGGGAAATTTTTCAAAGCAGAAGAAACTCTCTTTCCTTAAAAACTCTTACTCTAAATGTAGGTTTGCATTCTTATAAATTCTCACTGATACTTAGGTTTAGGTCATTCTCTAAGATGTGTTGATTCAATGTAATTTCTATTAAAAAAAGACATTTAAAATTGTCTCATATTAATGATTAATTGATATAACTCCTCAATGTAATTTCATGCTTCTTGGTTACAAAGCCTTATCTTAAAATACCAGATGGTGTTTATAACTCTCCTAATCATCATTATAATCATTATTTATGCTCACTAACATCAGTTTCTTCATCTGTGTCAAGTGGTTAGGAACATAGATGGGTTCCGGAATCAGAAAGCATGTGTCCAGTGTTGGCTTGGAGTTCCTGGATGGTGCAAACAGTTAAAGCACTTGGCTGCTAACCGAAAAGTTGGAGGTTCGAGTCCACCCAGAGGCATCCCGGAAGAAAGTCCCGATGATCTACTACTGAAAAATCAGCCATTGAAAACCCTATGGAGCACAGTTCTACTCTGACACACATGGTTCTCCATGAGTTGGAAATGACTCCATGGCAACTGGTAACGTTGGCTTCCCAGTGTGACTTGTCAGTAGCTCACGTTTATCACAGGAGGATTGTTATACTATATGGTATCCAAGATTTCAGGAGAAGGGATACTTATTATACATGTTCAATACATTATACATGATACGTTGTTGAAGGCATGATTTCCAATTACTTAATAGTTTTCTTTTTTATCATTTGTACATATTATAACTGTTATAAAGTGTTTTTAAAAAAGTTTGGTTTAAAATACTGAAAAGCAAAGATGTCACTTTGAGGACTAAGGGGTGCCGGACCCAAGACATGGTATTTTCAATTGCCTTATGTGCATGCGAAAGCTGAACAATGAATAAGGAAGACTGAAGAATTGATGCCTTTGAACTATGGTGTTGGCAAAGAATATCGATTATACCTTGGACTGCCAGAAGAACCAACAAATCTGTCTTGGAAGAAGTACAGCCAGAATTCTCCTTAGAAGTGAGGATTGCGAGACTTCATCTCACGTACTTTGGACGTGTTATCAGGAGGAACCAGTCCCTAGAGAAGGCCCCATGCTTGGTAAAGTACCAAAAATAAAAAAACAAAAACCCCTTGCCATCAAGTCAATTCTAACTCACAGCGACCCTATAGAACAGCGTAGAACTGCCTCATAGGGTTTCCAAGGAGCGGCTGGTGGATTTGAATTGCCAACCTTCTGCTTAGCAGCTATAGCTCTTAACTACTGCACCACCAGGATCAGTGAAAAAGAGAAAGACCCTCAACAAGATGGATTGACACAGTGACTGCAACAATGGGCTCAAGCATAACAACGATTGTGAGGATAGCGCAGGACCAGGCAGGGTTTCGTTCTGTAGTACACAGGGTCGCTATGAGTCAGAACTCACAACAAACAGTACCTAGAAACAACAACAACTTAACTGTTTTATTAAAGGTCAAGTGATGGCATTTAGTTTTTCTTATACAAAATAATATTTTATATACTTTTAAGAATTTCTATTTTCTCAGAATGCATTATGAAAATTGAAATCTTGTCAATGTGGGTAACTTTTTGGAGAATATTGATACATCTTATCACACTGCCTCCAGGAAAGTGTTCCTTGTGCTCTCTCACCAGAACTCCAGCAGAAGCCAAGTCCCTGAATTCTCACCAACACGGGCCATAATCGTGTTTTTAAAACTTTGCCAATTTTATTTAAAAAATGACATTTTTTTAAGTCTACATTTCTTTGAGTACCAGGAGTTCGAATATTATTTATATTGACTAAAAACACCTAAAATTAATAACTGAGGCACCTAACAGGAATGAGCTATGTTCTTATTAAAAGTCAGACTCCATTTTGATGTTTAGCATAGGTTCTACTTCAAAACTACTGCCTGTCATTTCTGTAAGTTTCTACTGTGCTTTGCTGAAACCAATAGTTAAGCAACTTTTAGAAAAGAATGCGGGAACTTTAACCACCCCCAGCAAAGAGAATGATGGGGCTCACATGCGTTCCCAGGAAACAAAATGTCAGGATGTAAAATCATTTAGGAAGAGTATGTCAAGATGTAAATGATTGTTCTCAGGAAGAATGTGTTCATAACAAAACTGGTCAGGATGTAGACTATTTGAGAAGAAGATGTGAACAGCTTGTTCCCAGAACCCAATACAATCATGAATAGCTGACTACAATTCCACCCCAAGTAAAATCAAACCAGCTGGCTCACTCTCCCCTAACCAGGTGGCCGACCTTTACATTTCAAAGCACTTCAAACTGAAGCTGATCTACAATCATTAACCCCCTACCTTTCCTTTGTTTCTGTATGTATAAAAACCTCTAACTCGATAGAGACAGCGGAACACTCTGTGTTTTCCCAATTTGTGATTTTTTTTTCAATAAAACTCTTTGCTTTTACTGGAAGCAGACTATGACCTGAGCTCTCCAACAACAGGCACATTTCCATCTTGTCTACATCTGTGTATTGCATATTATATTTGGAATTTATGGTTAAAGTATTGTTTGATGTTCATAGTATAAAATTCAAATAGCTTTTTATTCTGTTTGTCACACAATTTACTTGAAGTTTTTTTTCCTCCATTATAATTTATACTTTATATATTTGATATATTTGATTTGCAAAAAAGTAAATAACCAGCAAGTGATTAATCATTTGAGAAATGCAGCCATAACAGCAAATAGGTAACAGCATTCTTCTGTTCCAGCTCATATGTAAGCTATTATACAAGATCATTAAGTAGTGAAGTTGTTTACTTAAATGGCTTCATAAGCAGACCCAACTGTATTTAACATATAAATACTAGTGGTTCTAAGAAAACAATAGTTTCGGCTCTTTATTAAGATATGACCCTTTATGACAGAGTAGAACTGCCTCATAGGATTATCTAGGCTATAATTTTTACATGTACTTTGGACATGTTATCAGGAGGGACCAGTCCCTGGAGAAGGACATCATCCTTTTTAAAGTAGAGGGTCAGCGAAAAAGAGAAAGAGATGGATTGACACAGTGACTGCAACAATGGTCTCAAGCACAGCAACAATTGTGAGGATGGCACTGGACCGGGCAATGTTTCATTCTGTTGTACACAGGGTCGCTATGAGTCAGAACCAACTCCATGGCATCTAACAACAACAGCAATCCTTACGGGAGCATATCACCAGGTCTATTCTCATGAGCAGCAGCTGGTGGGTTTGAACCTCCAACCTTTCAGTTAGCAGCCAGGTGCTTAAACGTTATGCCACCAGGGCTCCTTATTAAGATATTTCTCCTCAATTCCCTCTCCTCCATGCTAATGAATATAGTACAACTATTATCATACATGGCTAAAGAATTAGCCCTAAATCACCTATGGTCTGTTTTTTATGTGCTTCAGTTACCAAGTAAAATGAGTATGACTATACTCAGTTGCAAATAGTGCTTTTATTTAGCATGAGTTGCTTCTTCAAGACAACTGTTTTTCGATAGGAAGAGGTGTCTTCCAGTCTTAGAAATGATCATCTGACTAAGATGAGCTGCAGTTTATTTCAAGCATATTAAAAAAAAATTGTTTTTTTTTTTTTAAGTTTTTATACTTATTAAAGTTAGGCTTAATTGATAAAATTGCAGGCTAGAAGCTTGATTGCAAAGCCACATGACTTGGATTCAAGTACATTGTTAGACAAATGTTTATGGAAAATATACCTATGTGCCAAATGTAATATATTTTTAGAATTTTCCAGAATTGAAGTAAATGAAACGGCCAAAAAATTATCAAGTGAGAATTTATTTTATATATATATATATATATATACACACACACACACACTAGCCACAAGGTTGGGGGTTCAAACCAACCCAGAGGTACCTTTGAAGATAGGCCTGGTCATTTGCCTTAGAAAGATCGCAGCCT
>NW_004444035.1:7317664-7338541 GCF_000243295.1 Trichechus manatus latirostris | reverse complement strand
ACGGGTCGGAACGGACTTCATGGCAACTAACAACAACGACAACGTACGGATATGAAAATATAAAATAGGTCCTTTGACCATTGTTAAGAGTGATGAAGTCGCTTACATTATTTAAACCGTAGAAATTATATTTATTTTTTCCTGAAGTTAAATTAGGTCATTGAATTAGATATTTTATAATGATCTAGTGTCATGAGAAAAAAGTCCTTAAATAAACAGAATTGGTTTAAACTTTTTAGATTAGATCAGTATAAGAATATTCGGGTACTTTTGATTATATATTTCAAAGATTAACTTAAAATTCTTTCAATTATATAATTAACTTGCAATCAATTTTCAATTATTAGTAATTAAGTCATAAGATCAAATGTGTTTTAAAATATATATAAATGGTGTAACTCTTTTGGTTGTCTTGTTGCCTTATTACCATATAGGAAGGACCAAATCATCAAATAAGAGTCCTGGTGGTGCAGTGGTTAAGTGCTTGGCTGTGAACCAAAAGATCAGCAGTTTGAACGCACCAGCCCGCACTGTGGGAGGAAGATGTGCTATTGTAAAGATTACAGCCTTGCAAACCCTATGGGGCAGTTCTACTGTGTCTCATAGCGATGCATAGGGTCGCTATGAGTCGGAATCAACTCTACAGCGATGGGTATATTTTCAAATAAACATGAATCTACAATATATAGCCGTAACTATGTGATTAGTATCATTTTCTTTATGTGGTTATACATATAGTTCAAGTATATATGCAATGGGTAACTGAAATAATCATCAAAAATCAAATTCAGAGTATTTGCACAAAAATGCATAAACAGATTTTAATAATTTTATAACTTTCCTTGACAGAAAATAAGAAGCATTTATTTTAGGAGCCCTGGTGGTGCAGTGTTTAAGCATTTGGCTACTAACCAAAAGTTCAGCAGTTCAAATCCACCAGCCGCTCCTCGAAAACCCTATGGGGAAGTTCTATTCTGTCCTATAGGGTCGCTTTGAGTCAGAATCAGTAAGACGGCAACAGGTTTGTTTTTTGGGTTTTTTTTTATTAGTATGCAGAAAAACACACATACATTTTCAGATTGGGAAAGACTTGAATCATTATGTGGGAAATAAATAGATGTCAGCTGTTCTACATCTATGAAATACATGAGCTACACATTTGAAATTCAAGAGAATAGAACATATTCATTTACTACCCAAAAGAGACCCAAGGCATTAATTGATTTCTAACACATTTTGTTAATTTTTAGAACTGGTTCTGATCCAGATTTCCTTTTCAGTAATAAACTAATTGTGGCCCACAATGTAACACTGTATATAGAAGACAGAAAAGGCTAAGGAAAGAAAATGAAAATAATTAGTATGTATATTCTTCTGGTTTATTTTTCGCTGCAGTCTTTTCTTACTTTTTTTGTGGGAAATGCTCATTTTGTGAGAAAAGTCACTTGTGTTCATAATAAGATGATAAAGAAGCTGTTTTTTTGCTAGCATATCCTGGCACTGAGTTAAGATTTTTATGAGAAACTTTTTAATAACAAGCCTAAATTTAAGCCAACCTTTGTTTCTCTAATCAACCCTACCAATGGATCAGGAGAAAGCTAAAGCTCATTGACTGCCAGTTGCCATTTAGCAGAGGCCTCTCTGCTGGGGTCCACAGTCCTCTGCGTCCACTCCCTAGTCCTTCCCTGCTCTGCCCTACTTTTCTTATAAAGTAAGGAAGGTTTTAAATCAGACCACAGCTTGGGGAGTTGCGAAGTCAGCTGCAGCACCGCACGGTAATATACCCCACTGTGTCACAAAGAAATTCATTTCTGAGTAGCTCATTACATTTCCTCTAAATTAGCAAGATTTAAAGGTGACCTAAAACGAACTCTAACAAATACGTCCTTTGAAAATTATATACCGAATCCGCAACCAGATTACTACCTGATGTGGGTTAACATACTGCCACTTTTCAAGTTTTCTTCCTTACTGAAAGTCTGTCCAACCTAAGGAACAAGTTATTTGGTGTGAAATCTTTTTTGCACATGCCTAAATATAAACTTACATTTAATAAGCTTTTGAGAAATACTACAAGTAACATAATAAAATGCTTTTCTGTACTACAGTTCTCTCTCCATGACCACATCACGTAAGGATTTAGTCTTTGCTTAGTCAAACCCAAATTTCCCACTTGGAGAAAGGAGGGAATCTGGTTCTGTTTGGTGGCATATAACCCACTGTGGATGAGTTGATCCCGACTCACAGTGACTCTATAGGACAGAGCAGAACTGCCCCATAGGGTTTCCAAGGAGTAGCTGGTAGATTTGAACTGCTGACCTTTTTGGTTAGCAGCCTGAGCTCTTAACCACTGTGCCACCAGGGCTACATTTGGGAGCATACACTGCTAATTTATTAGTTGTTTAACTGCAGTGCACTGTACTCCAAAAACTGGTGTCATTAACATTCCTCCCGACCAGACAGTTCTGTCATTTCTGCTCGTTTCCTTAACCACTTAACCCTTAGCCCATGGGGTAACACACTCATCTAAAATGAGCATGGAATTGTTTAAGATACTTTTCCCAACCACTGTTCATATTACTAAAGAGAAGGGTATTGTTTTGATTTCAATTTTTTTTTAAATATCTAAATAAAACAACTATGATTTTCACACAGAATAGTGTGAAAGTTTTCAATGTGTCACAAGAAGATTAGAAAATAGTCACAAAGTTGGATTGACATTGACCAGCTTCCTTAGTAGTTTTGACCCTTATATAATTTTTAATTATTTTTATTCTTAGTTGAATTTGTGATCATAATGGTATAAATCTATGCCAGGCCATTTCTAATGGCCCATCATATAGATCACTTTACATTAAATCTAATACAGTGAGTTGGTTTTGAAAATATATTTTAATGAATCATGCTCTTCTTATATAATTCCTGTAAGGTAAAGCAAGCTATGCATGTTGCTTGCTAAAAAAATAGAGATGGAGAAGCAACTTTTTTCTTAATATTTTATAAGCATATTAAACTAGTAAGAAATGAAACTAAAATACAAATTTGAAAAAGATAATGATCTATTTTTATTTTATTTAAAAATAATTTCTTAGGTGTATACCTTGCACACAAGGAAATTATTTTGCAGTTCTTTAGGATAACGGGATAATATATTTGAATAAACTAAGTTTATGAGTAAAAAAAGCTTAAAAATGCCTATTTCAATAAACAGTGGCTCTCAGTGTTTTTATGTTATAAGTGGCAGCACTCTCGTCACGTGAAAACCAGACATATTAAATAGTAAACAAGATACTGGAGCCCTGGTGATACAGTGGTTCAGAGCTCCACTGCTAACCAGAATGTTGGCAGTTCAAATCCACCAGCCCCTCTTTGCAGACCCTACGGGGGCAGTTTCTACTCTGTCCTATAGGGTCACTATGAGTGGGAACGGACTCGGCGGCAATGGTTTTTTTAAACAGGATACTGCTTTGTTTAAGTAGAAATGCGAACCCTCCCAGCCTTCCAATGGGCTAGGCCACTGTTCTCCACCTACTCCTACAGGATTCACGGTGGAAAACTGTTAGAAAACCATTGGCAGCCCTCCTCCCCTTCAACCTGGAGCACTGTGGACAGCCCTCCTCCCCTTCAACCTGGAGCACTGTGGACAGCCCTCCTCCCGTTCAGCACAGAGCACTCTGGACAGCCCTCCTCCCCTTCAACACAGAGCACCCCGGACAGCCCTACTCCCCTTCAACACAGAGCACTCCAGACAGCCCTCCTCCCCTTCAACCTGGAGCACTGTGGACAGCCCTCCTCCCGTTCAGCACAGAGCACCCCAGACAGCCCTCCTCCCCTTCAACACAGAGCACCCCGGACAGCCCTACTCCCCTTCAACACAGAGCACTCCGGACAGCCCTCCTCCCCTTCAACCTGGAGCACTCTGGACAGCCCTACTCCCCTTCAACACAGAGCACTCTGGACAGCCCTCCTGCCCTTCAATCTGGAGCACTCTGGATAGCCCTCCTTCCCTTCAACACGGAGCATCTCAGACTGCCCTCCTCCCCTTCAACAGTGAGCACTCCAGACAGCCCTCCTCCCCTTTAACACAGAGAACTCCAGACAGCTTTTGTGCCCATACACTCACATTTTCCTGCAACATGAAGCTTGAGTGCTATCCATGTACTTGCATATTATTTGAATGCTAATTTATTTGTGGATGAAGTTTTTATTCTGAGTGAGTTTATTCCCTAGTCCGTACTGCATGCCCATACATAGCATGTATACAATGCATATGCTATGTTGAATAAGCCTAAATATCATGGGCTACAAAACCAAAGCACTCTAGACTTAAAATTATCGTTCGCTTGCCACAAGTCCATTTGGCAGGAATGCACTGTGAAGCCTGGTTGTCCATCAATTAAACTGTTCTACTTTTGCCCACTTGTATAAAGTCAATTAGAAAAATTCGCTTTACATTTGGCTTCCTTAGCTTATTAATTGCCCCCAGTGGAAAAGTTGAAACTCTTTGGCAAGCATCTAATAGGCATCTGTGTGTAGTTTTCGGCAATACTCTTGAAAGAGTCTGCATTTGCCTTTTAGTAAAAATATTTCAATTTGGAATAGATGAAAAAAAATACATATAGAATGTGAATGGTTGTAAAGGACAATAAAATCTACTTCGGATAGAATACTTCTTAGAATTAAGATTGAATATAAAATGGATTGACACTTTTCATTATGTTTAATTTTGAAAATATTTACTGAAGATTTTTTATTTAGAAAGGATTCAGCTAGATGCTGTGAGAATTGTGAAAATCAATAAAATTAGGAATTTCTGATGGTGAGGAGTTAGTCTCCACGTGCTCCAGGGAGGCATCAGATTGGGTTAGAAAGAACAGTCTCCTACCAAAAGCACAGTCTAAAGTGGACAGAAGGAATGGTATAGTTTTGTAAAGATAATTTTATATTATTTTATTATAGTGAATAATGATGGTTATAGAATAGCATAATAAATAATAATAGTTTTGTTTGTATACATTTAAAATACAGAAGCTAAAACTCAATAAAATCTTCTTGGATCATGGTTACTGGATTTATACAGGAGACTGGGTATACCTTTTGGATATCACATATATAGCCCATATACCAATATGTGTATTTATTGGTATAGGTTAAGACATGTTGTACTTGGGTTAATAAACCTTTTAAAATTCCCAACTAGTGAAAGAAATACACAGGAAGAAGTGATTATCACTGAATGCAGAACACATAATATTTATTTTAGAGGGATAAATTATAGAAGAGATGGTATAATTCAAACTGGGGAGTCAGAAAATATGTTGTAGAACTGGTGACAACTGAGCTGGGCCTTAAAAGATAGGTGGATTCACAATGAGTAGAAAAAAGAATTGGAGCCCTGAAAAAAGAATTATTTGTTTTTTGGGTATCTCCTTCAGGAAGGCCTTGATATTAATGTTCTATAGGTAGGTACAAGGGCAGATGCATATAGTTTCACAAATCTTCATACTTTTAGACCTCATTAAAATGTGCTTGTGTATGTAAAGTCTAAATCAGTAATAGCCAAACTTTGTCTCTGGGGCTGAGCCATGGTAGATTGGGCTTCAGATTAAGACTGGTTTAGGAAGTCAGTGATAAAGTAATTCTGAGATATCACGTTTGTGTTTGCCACATGTTATTAATTATTTATGCTTGCAAAGCACATTTGTTCATGTTTATGTCCCTTTCTTGCAAACATGGAGTAAGGGTGCCTGCACTGAGCCACATCCCAGTGCCCTGCTACCCTGATGAAACGGTTGTTCCGATCAGAGTTGAAGGCCCCTTCCATCAGCCAAACTGATTGCAAGTGACATTTGACAAAGTGGCCAATCAGAGCAGTAGTCAGTTCCCTTCTGTGCAGACACTATCCAATCAAACAGACTCTCACTGGCCAATGCACAGGCCAAATTAGAAGAAAAGGCCCGGGAACACTCTTCCCCACACTAGTGAGATGAAACTAACATTCAGATGCTGGTCAATGGTGTATCCTTTAAAGCATATGATCTAACGCAAATGCAGAAGACTGCCACAGCTTTTAACGTCCGTTCATACACCAGTATTATTTAGGCTACAATCCATTACGTGTTTAGGAAACCCTTTTACATTGAATCATTACTATTTTGGATACCTGCCTTAGGACCTATTTTCATTCTATAGTAAAGAACATGTTTAATATACTGCATGCGTTATTTTTTTAAATAAAGCAATAGATTTTACTTTCCAACTAAAGCAATCTAACACTTTGCACGCTTAATATTTTTCAAACGTACTCTGTATCACTGAAGAATGTGTATGTGCTGGATAAACAAGTATTTGAGTTATTAGTAAAATAAATGTATTAGCTGAAAAATAATCCAAACATAAAATTAATGAATTCAAATTAATTCCCAAAGATCAGTTTTTTCATTTATTTATATCAATATAAGCTGATGGATTTTTACCTAATTCAATTAGTTATAATCCATTTACTACGATTATTTATTTTGATGATACCATCGCCCCAGATATGGTCAGTTAAGCCTCTCCAAGTTTGCTTAGTGCCCTTTTGCTAGGTCCCCATCATTCTTTGAGATCTCTTGATCTTCTGGTGGAACAAAATGTTCCAGGCACGTCATGTATTTTTCTCCAACTGTTCCAGAGTCCTGGTTTCTTCTTCTGGAGGATGACATCTAGAATCTAAGATCAACGTACTCATTGTTACTGATGTGTTATTGCATCTAGGCCCTCCCAGGAGACAAAGCTAGGATATTAATGATATAGATCTAGGTATAGGTATGTTGTTAGGATTTGGACTCATAGTGATTTGGACTCATAGGGACTCCATGTGACAGAGTAAAACTGTTCCATAGGGTTTCCTAGGTTGTAATCTCTACAGAAGCAGATCACCAGGTCTTTCTCCAGCAGAGCCACTGAGTGGGTTCAAACCTTCAACCTTTTGGTTAGCAGCCCAGCACTTAACCATTGTGGCACCAGGGTTCCTGTAAATGAAACCCGTTGCCATCAAGTCGATTCTGACTCATAGTGAACCTATACGACAGAGTAGAACTGTCCCACAGGATTTCCAAGGCTGTAATCTTTACGGAAGCAGACTGCTAGGTCTTTCTCCTGAGGAACAGCTGATGGGTTAGGACTGCCAACCTTTCAGTTAGCAGCCAAGGGCTTAACCACTCCGCCACCAGGGGTCCTCCTTTAGGTATAGGTAAATAAATATATAGATACATAGATATCTGATACTTTCAATACCAATCCAGTATTATACAGTACATTCTAACCTTCCCCTTTCACATATTTGTAACTCTCTTCTTTAACAGTAAAATAATCTGCCTCTCATTCTCAGTATATGTATACATTTGTTCAAGCTTAGAATATACAGAAAGAACATTGAAAATCACTAATTCATATCACTGCAAAAAAAGAAAAGCCTAATAACTAGAGTTCAGTATTTGTTTATAGCTCCATTCTCAATTACATTTACATACAGTGAATGTAAATGGATACTGTCCTCTGATATTTCTAAGTCTGTTCACAGTGCATCTAACGTCTCTTCTCGTGTATACTTCCATCGTAAGTATTTCTAATATTTAGTTCTTCCCTGTATACTTTCATACATAGCTATACACTATGAAATTAAATAAAATAAATGCTATGTATATGATTATTCAGAATAAAAGGTCTTTTTCAGTTAAAAAAATTACATATTGGATCAGGTTTGACAAATGTACGTTGCTGTTGTTTTTAGCTGCTCTCAGGTTGGCCCCCAACTCATAGCAACCCCATGCATGCGTTACAGAGGAGAACTGCTCCAGAGGGTTTTCTTGGCTCTAATCTTTATGGAAACAGTTTGCCAGGCTTTTCTCCTATGGATCCATTGTGTGGGTTCGAACCTCCAGCCTTTAGGTCAGCTGATTACAAGCTGCTTGCCCCACCCAGGCTCTTATGACAAATGTATACACCCATGTAATCCTCACTTCCATTAGGATATTGAACATTCCATCATCCCAGAAATCCCTCTGTACCCTTTCTGAGTCAACCATGGTCCTCAGGGAAAACCAATTTTCTTTTTTTTCCTCCACAGATTTCTCTTTTCTACTAATTCATATAAATGGAATCTTAAAGCATATACTCAGTGATGATACTTCAATAATATACATATTAAAATGAATAGGACTTATGGATAGATTTTATGTGTGCAGTGGCAGAAAAAGACAAATCAAGAGTTTCTATGTTTCTGAGGCGGAGTCAACATGGTGCTATAGATAGAAGCACCTTGGCATCCCTCCACAGCAAAGAAACGAAAAAACAAACGTCAATCCTTGAAACCTAAGTATCAAATGAAGAGATAAAGAACTCAGCCAAGCACTGAATGGAATAAGAAACTGATAGAGAACAGAGAGCGAGGAGAGATACATGTGAAGTCCCCTATCAGGTAATGCAGCACAGATTCGCCATCTTGGACTCCTGTCAGAGATTGGTGGACAGGAAGTATGGGAAAGCAGCTTCACAGAACTCCCAGCAGGAGATAGAGCATCCAGTAACCAGCAATATATGCTTTCCCACCCCTCATCCTTCTCCCCCCTGCTCTACCTCCACCTGTTCCTAGCTGTGGTCATTCAGCTGGCCAGGAAGTTCAGGGTCTGTGCAGCTTAGATTCACCCTGTCCACATCAAAGAATGGGAGACAGGAAGTATGGGAAAGAAGCTTCACAGAGCTCCCAGAAGGAGACAGAACAACTGGTAACCAGCGATATACGTTTTCCCACCCCCTGTGAGTGGCCGTCTAAGATACTCCACTGGACTCACCCCTTCAGGAGCAAGGAAGAATGAAGAAAACTAAATATACAAGGGAAAAGTTAGTCCCAAAGACTAATGTACCACATCTACCATGGTTTCCACCAGACTGAGGCCAGTACAAATAGATAGTGCCCAGCTACCACCACTGACTGCTCTGACAGGGATCGCAATGAAGTGTCCTGGACAGAGATGGAAAAAAATATAGAACAAAATTCTAGCTCCCAAAAAAAATCAGACTTACTGGCCTGACAGAGACTGGAGAAACCCCAAGAGTATGGCCCTCGGACACACTTTTAGCTCAGTAATGAAGTCACTCTCGAGGTTCACCCTTCAGCCAAGACAGGCCCATAAAACAAAACAAGACAAAAGGGGCACAGCAGTCCAGGAATAAGGACTAGAAGGCAGGAGGGGACAGGAAACCTGGTAATAGGGAACCATGTCATGGGATTGTTAACCAATGTCATAAAACAATATGTGTACTAACTGTTTAAGGAGAAACTATTTTGTTCCATAAACCTTCATCTAAAGTGCAATTGAAAACAAAAAAAAGAGTTTCTATGTTTTTGGCTCAAACACTTGAGGAAATGATGGTGCCATCTACTCAGGTATAGGAACCAACGGTTAAATTTAGAAAATATTAAAGTTGAGGTTCTTATTAGACAAGACTATTAATGATATCAAGAATATATGAGTCTGTAGCTCAGAGAGATGGAACTGGCAGACATGGAACTGGGAGGAGTCAGTCTAGATGGCATTTAAAGCCATGGGAAGAAAGGAGATCACTTGAGGAAAGAACATTCAAACTGACAAACAGGAGGCCTTGGGAATGAGCCCTACTGGTCTTTCCACATTTTAGACGTGGCGAGAGGAGTAAGAGCTAACGAAAGTGATGTAGCCAGTGACATAAGAAGAAAATATGAAGAGCGTGCACAATAGAAGCCAAGGAAAGTGAGTGTGATGAGAAGGACGGAATTGTTAACTGCGTAAAAGAGTGCTGAAATTGTAAGAGATTTCAACATGGAGGTTAGTGGTAACTTTGATAAGAGCATTTTCAGTGAAGTATTGGAAACAGAAGCCAAATTAGAGAGAACTGATGACTGATGAGTGAAATAAAAGTGGAATTAGAAAAAGCACATAAAACTAACACATGAGAAGTTAGATTCTGAAGGGGGGAAAATTGAGTCAATAGCTTGAAAACCCAAAAAAACCCAAACCTGTTGCCATAGAGTCAATTCTGACTGATAGCCACCCTACAGGACAGAGTAGAACTGCCCCATACTGTTTCCAAGGAGCAGATGGTGGATTTGAACTTGTCACCTTTTGGTTAGCAGCTGAGCTCTTAACCACTGCACATAGCTTGAAGGGGTAGATAAAGGGAGTTTTTTTTTTTTAACATTTTATTGTTTTTTCAGTGACAGTTTACACAGAAAATTAGGTTCTCATTTGACAATTTCTAGACAAATTGTTCAGTGATATTAGTTATATTTTTCACAATGTGTCAACATTCTCTTTAACTGCATTATGGTTCTTCCATTTCCAGTAATCTAGTTGCCCTGCCCCCTTCTCTTTTTTGCTTTAGAGTAATTGTTAACCTTTTGGTCTCATACAGATTATTTTTTTTAATGGAGCACCATGCTCATGGGTAAACCCTTTATTTTGTGTGCCAATCTATTATTTCAAAAAAAGGTGACCTCAGGAGATAATTTTGGTTCAAAGTTTAAAGAGAATCTCAGGGTGATAATCTCGGGGAGTCCTCTAGTCTCAACTAGTCCAGTAAATCTGGACTTATTAAGAATTGGAGTTCTGTTCTATGTTTTTGTCCTGATCTATCAGGGTCCACTTATTGTGGCCCTGATCTGAATGGTCAGTAGTGGGAGTAGGGCACTATCTAGTTCTTCTGGTCTCAGGGTAGACAAGGCCATGGTTCATGTAGGCTATTAGCCCTGTAGACTAGTTTCCTCTCTGAAACTTTGGTTTCTTTCTTTCTCTTTTGCTCCTGATGAGTAGAGACCAACAGTTGTATCTTAGATGGCGGCTCACAAGCTTTTAAGAACCCCAGACACTACTCACCTCACTAGGATGCAGAACATAAACTTTGTGAACTTATTAAGCCAAAATGACTGAGTTGTCCTATGATAAAGGGAATATCTGTTTTGTTTCATTTTTAGATGAAAGATACAAGCATATGTTTGAATAATTACTGGAATTCTGCACAACAAATTTTATTCTCCTGTTTTATCCCCATTTTAATATATGGAAAATACCAACCCCTTTCTGCAGTTAGGAAACCCTGGTGGCACAGTGGTTAAGAGCTATGGCTGTTAACGAAAAAGTCAGCAGTTTGAATCTACCAGGCACTCTTTGGAAACCCTATGGGGCAGTTCTACTCTGTCCTATAGGGTTACTATGAACTGGAATTGACTCGACGGCAATAGGTTTGGTTTTTTTCCTACGATTAAGTACCATTTGTAATGTGTTGCAAAATCAAGAAATGTGATATATTTTTAGTACAATAACTCATTGAAATTCAGTTAAGAGGTTCTCAATATTGGTGGTTGTTATGGATTGAATTATGTCCCCCAAAATATGCGATGCAAATCCTAACCTCTATGCCTGTGGTTATAATCCTATTTGGGAATGGGTGGTTATCTTTGTTATGTTAATGAGGCAGGATTAGTGTAAAGTGTATCTTGAGTCAATCTCTTTTGTAATATAAGAGATTAAATAAGCAAGCTAGGAAGCAGAGATGGGGCAAGACAGATGCCAAGACGCATGAAGATCTCCAAGGAACCAAGAAGCAGAAGTTGAAAGGAGACAAGGACCTTCCCTCAGAGCTAACAGAGAGGAAAGCCTTCCCCTAGAGTTGGTGCCTTGAATTAGGACTTCCACCCTCCTGGACTGTGAGAGAATAAATTTGTTTGTTAAAGCCATCCAATTGTGGTATTTCTGTTATAGCAGCACTAGATAACTAAGACAGTGGCGTAATAGGTTTGATAGTCTTGTAAACAATTTATTCTGAGATCAGAATGCTGACAGTTGCTTTCTTCTCCTTCAAACCCTCCTTCATCTATGGGGATTTAAAGACGTCTTCAACTGTACCCAAGTGAAAAGTGAACGATTCACCATCTAGGTCAAAACGTAGAAAAAGAGGCCGAGAGAAACAAATGCAGAAGGAAAGTAGGGAGGGGGCTGAAGAGGAAGAGTGTATATTCTTCTCATCTGACTTCTTTCAGTCATCATAAGGTCTTAAGATTAATCCTTGTTGCTACCTTTATCTGTAGTTTGTTCTTTTTCATTGCTGTGTAGTATTCTACTGTGTCTAAAACACTACCATTTTTATTTCATTTCTCCTACTGATAGACATTTAGACTGTTTCATGTTTGAGTCTATTATGAATAATGATCTTTGAGCATTCTTACATATATCTTTTGATAAGTACATTCTTAGGATCGGAATTGATGGGTAATAGTGTAGGTATATGTTACAGTTTAGGAGATACTGACAAATAGTTTTCAAAGCAATTTTACCAAATTCTAGCAAAATGTGAGAATTTAGCTATTCCACATTCTTGCCCAGCCTTGGTATTGTCAATCTTCTTAAATTTCAGCCACCATGGCGGGTGTGAGTGATATCTCATTGTGGTTTCATTTTCTATTTTTTGTTGGCATCAGTGTTTTTTAAAAAATGTTCCTTAGGTGATTATACTGTGCAGCCAGTTTTGAGGACTGCTGTCTAAGCCACTGTACAATGGGCTTGAAGATTGCAGCTGTAGGTGTATTCAAGCATGTGAGCTGGAAGGATAGGAAGTGTTGAGGAAGGGGAATGTTTGAAAATGTGATTTCAGAGGTAGCATAATTTTGTTGTGCCTGTAAGGGTAGGATGCTGCAGTGGAAGAGAGGAAGAGCTCATCAGAGATGAGGCAGTCAAGAAACAGAGGCCAGGATCAGTATGAACAGAGAAGTCACTAATGACAATAGCTTCCACTCAACAGCATATGGAAAACATTGTCGTAACATAATTTATTCTTGATGTTAAAAAATGATCCACTTTGCCCCACTCCTCCACATTACTCTAATCCACACATCTAGGGTCCCTTGATCCCACCATAGGTTTAGTTCCTACCACTCCAACAGAGAAAAGCTAAGGAAACCCACTTCAAAATCCAATCTACCTCAAAGGTAACTCTACATCTCTATTCTAACCTAGTTTCAGAGATCTTTTTACTTGTGATTATGTCTAGTTCCAGTATTTGAGCCTTCATTTTAACAGCAGGTGTAGTATGGCCCATCCAAGACTAAGAAATTGTCATTTTCATGCCAGCCCTTTCGGGAATTGGAGCCACGAACCCCATGGGCATGATAGGGATCTCTCTCCTGCTGCCTCCCTCGTAACTGTGAATTTTCCCAGGTTTTTTGTTTGTTTGTTTGTTTTCTGACACAATAGTCACTTATTTATCTTTTGATAATAAAGAATTATTATTTCTGATGGGTAAAGAATCTTTTGATGGATAAAAAAAATCCCCATTCTCTCCATATAAGCCCTTTCCACCCGACTGGACTTCCTTTTATCTTCTGTAGTTGATTGCACACGATAGACTACTTGTTTGCATGGAGAATACGTTTGGTCTATGTTATCTCCTGTACTGATATGCACCTCTGCTCTTAAGCATCTAATTTGAAAGTAGTCTTACTGTCTACCTTCATACTTAAAAGTCATGAAAAACTAAAAGCAGGCCAATAAGAATGATTAAGGGGAAGAAGGGTCTAATTCCATGTTGACTTTAATGAGCTTTACCAATCATAGAAAAGAAAATTGGGGGTAAGGGTGATTTTTCTTTTATTCTTTTTTTTTTTTTTTTTGTGGGGAGGCATTCATTGGAAAGAACTCATCTCTTAAGAGATGTCTTGCTGTCACGTAGGTTTCTCTCCTCATTGATATTTTTACCTGAATCACCTTCATTCAGTTTGGATATTTATGAGCACAGACTCTGCAAGAAAGCATTTCTCCACCATTTATACATGTGCTGATTATGAGTTTAACATAAGCTGGCATGTCATGCTGCTCCGTGAATGTCAGAATTCTGACACTCAGATCCAAGAGTTCTTGTTCTTAAATCATTACTGCCTTTTCTTCCTTGACAAAACTGAAAGCAAGAAACAAATTTTGCATCTAAGGTATGAAATTAACATGACATATTTGACCTTTGCAAAGTAGATGTGTGTGGCGAGACTAAGACTTAGCAAAGCTTCAGAATCTTGTACCTTGACAGTTACTCGGCACAATTTTACACAGATGTTTTCCAGATACCAATGAATATCTATCTATAAATGAGTATTTAGCTCTTGTTCATAATAAAATTGTATGTAAATATCAAACAATGGTAATCACTGGTTTTCAAAATCATTTCAGCATTAAAAAAATACATTTGAAGAAAATACTAATGATACAACATTTTATTTCTTCTACTTCTCTTAGGATATTAATTCATATGGGTCGGTTCACCTCTATCCCAGTCTTATCCCTGTAGTCTTCCATTTCGATTTGACTATCTGCTGGCCCCACTCCTCAGGCAGAGGGCAGCTTGGAGACCATTAGTAGCTTATATGACAATGGCTTTTCCATCATCACCCCCCACCACACTGGTGAAGTATCTGGAGATTACTAGTGCCAGGAATTCTGCAGTAAGAGGCACCAGCTTTTCCCTCCATGGGGAGACCAGTCTGCCTGTTTGATGCCCTTTGGTGGAAAGAGGCAGTGTGATGCAATAATCAACATGCAGGCCCTGTATTCAGACCTGGATGTATTTGCCCTTCTCTTTGCTAGGTGTGTAGTCTGCAATATTATTTAAATTCGCTAAGAAGAAGTTCTAGAAGGCCACACTCCTAGTGTGTATCTGACTAGGTCACGTCTCTGCCTATAACACCTTAGTAACTCCCCATCACCTACAGGATGAGGTCCAGTCACTGTGGCAGAGTTGACACAGATCTTCATGACCGAGTTCCATGCTCTCATCCTACACTCCTGCTCCACCAAGGCCTAATCACTGCCAATGGCTTGCTGCAACCTTGGGTAAGATTCCAGCCTCTCTGTGCTCTAGTTTTCTCATTCATAAAATAGACATTCCAAGTATATATACCTTATAGGGTATTGTGCTCAAAATAACATCTGTCCCGTACAAATTTTTAAGAAATGTTACCTATTATTATTATTAGTGATATTAATTATTTTTATTAGTTTTGTTACTTGTTCACAGCTGTGGTAGGCCCAGGCCAGACATGCCCCTGAGTGGACATAAGTGAAGAATTTTCTAACTCTTACAATGCAGGAAAAGATAATGAGCATGACTGTATAAGAATTTCAGGAGTAACTGGAAAACTGGGTCCTAGGACACAGCTTGCTGAGTAGCAGCATTGTTGGTTTACATGAAAGTGTAAAACCTTCCCAGACAGTGACGGGGCCCTTCCAGATGTGGGATGGCCAGGGCCTAGGAGCCCCTGTGCCCAAGGCTCCTTGAACCATGGGGATTCCGCGCTTGTCCAGGGGCTGCTGGCTGCCAACACCCTCAGTGAGGGTCAAAAGGGGGACCTTGAGAAGCAGTGCTTGCTCAGCTATCCAAACTCAATCACATCTCATGATGCTCTATAAAGCTTGTGAGCAGAACTGATCACTGTCCTTGAGTTTCGAGCCCATTCACAAGCCCAATCCCACTCCAAGCCTTTGCCTCTCTCCCTGAAAGGCCTTTCCCCCTTTGATTTATCTTTTTCATCCAAATCCCTGCCATTTTTTAAATTTTATTTTATTTTTCAGATGACTGAACTGAATATTTAAGCTTCGATGAAATATACCAATAGTAAAACTGGATGAAGATGTACAGGGATAAGACATCCTCCTGCTGTCCATTTCTAAACCTGTTTAGAAAATGCATGTAAGCAGTTTTTTGTCCCTGGACAACTCAATTCCCCTGTGAAGGGCTTAGTCCAGGATGCCTTTTCTGTGAAACAGCCACTACCCCTCCCGATCAAGTACTGCTGTTTATAACACTAATCACAAAGACTCTTTCCTTCCAGACCCTTGGACCTAAGTATCCTTTGGGAGGTTTAGCTGCGGCCACAGACCTCTTCCCCAGTTTTCTATTTGCTTACTTGGGAGCATATAAGCAGGTCCGAGTAGAATATACTATTGTTTTCCTGTTCTATTGTGAACATTAATTAGAAAAAAAAAATATTACTTTTCGTTGGCCCTCCCATTATATTTTCTGCAGCTTGAAAACAAGAACTTGTATTTTGTATTCAAACACAATGCCAGGCCCACTGTGAGATAAACAATAAACTCATTATTTAATAAATGTTATTTGATGAATAAATGAATGAATGGATGTTGTTTCTCTAAGTCTTCTTTTGCCTGATGCATGTGGGGGGAAAAAAATGATAGTGTCTAAATCCAGAAAGGATGTGTCTACTTTTCTTTCTTAGTAACTGTATCTGAATTTAAGCATATTTTTTTCCTCTCCTAAATAAAGTTCTCTGTGATATTCAAAGCTGACTATAGGTGGTTTTGCAAAACTCAGAGTATATCCAGGTTTCATGTGAGCTAAAATGTCAATATTCATATTGCTTCACTTCATTAAATCCATCTTCCTAGTGACTTGGACTGTGTAAAATTTATTTTTTAGAGGTCCCAGGTTGTGCCAGCGTCAGCAATGCAGCACCTGGCTGTCATTACGGAACCAGTTCCCCTCCCGAAGCTGTTGCTCAGCACTCTGACAGGCGAGGTTTATGACAGGCAGGCTGCAGGTGAATGGGATGGATGGACACACGGTGGAATACAGCCGAGCACTGCCCCCTGCCAGATTGCCTCAGTTTTCTCACTAAGAGGTAATCATGTTCAACTAAAAGATTACAAACGTCCTTTCCAGCCCTGAACTGTTACGAATTGATATCCCTTACTTTCCTATCATGGAGCTAATTTATTCATCCATCCAAGACTCCAGTAGTCTACACCATGCCAGGCCCAGTTCTCGGTGCTGGAGACACTCCCGTCATAAGACACCTGAGGTTTCTGTGCGCATATAGTTTACTTTCTGGCACAGCCAGACGTGTGCTACCCTGTAAGTAAGTGAATACACAATATAATATCTAGGAGTCATCAGGCTTGAAGAAAATAGAACAGGGAAATGTAAGAGAGAGGAGTGGGCAATTCATTTAACTAGGAGGATCAAAGTAGATCACATTTAGTGGGAACATACCAACAATAAATTGTACATTAATAAATTAAGAAGATAATTTTAGGCAGTGATAATGTTATGATGGAAATAAAATAGTCTAATATTGCACTGAGTGAAAAGAGTGGGACTGTGGGTCACACTGGACCTTAACTGAACCTCCAGTTATAATTTGGAATAAGTGGGTAAAAATTAGAAGTATCAAGTTGCTAGCAAGTTAGCAGAATACACATACACACCCACACACATACACATACGATTAAACTTTTTTTTTTTGATTTATCAGTTGTAGTATTTCTAAAGTTACTTTTTGTCTTCCTTTTGTTTTGACTTCCTTTTTTTTTTTGTTTCCCCCTAAGGATCTCTCTCCCCAATATTTCCATCTACCTCCTTCATTCTGAATTGCTGGCTCTCCATCCCTCTGACACAGTGTTCATCCTAGAACTTCGGGCAATATTTCTTCTGTTGAAATATGTTTCCCGGATCCCATGTCTTTTTTCAGGAAATCTTGTGTCAAAAGTTCACCAAGTAGGGTACAAGGATGGGTTACATTTTATTTTCACTACCACAACTCAAAAAAATAGTGGAACCAGCCTTAATATATCCATAATTACATTGCCTTTGCTCATTTTACACAGATAAGAGATAAAAATCATATATGGAAGTGGAAAGGGAAATGATAGATAAGTGAAAACAGGTTTTTTTGGGAAGAAATTTATGAAGTCGAAACTCTCATCTTTTTTTTTTTTTTTTGGACTAATTGCTTATTTAGGATATCTCTTCGGGTCACATTTCTGTTTTCTGTATCTGAGTACATGGAAATCCTGGTGGCATAGTGGTTAAGTGCTATGGCTGTTAACCAAAATGTCGACCGTTCGAATCTACCAGGTGCTCCTTGGAAACTCTATGGGGCAGTTGTACTCTGTCCTATAGGGTCACTATGAGTCGGAATCAACTCGACGGCAACGGGTTTGGTTTTTGGGTTTTATATCTGAGTACTTTATCAAAATGTAAGTTTCTTAGTATCCTGTAAATATCATCAGCCAAATTAAACTGCCTAAGTTATTACATTATATTTCCTGTTTAAAGCAAGGTGATCAAAATTTTTCCACACAAAAAAATAAAACTATCTTATAACACTTCTTCAGTACAGAATTCTTGATTAAAAACTACCAGAAAAAAATTAAATAGCTTAAACGATTAAGAAGCCCAGGTGACGCAAGCGTTAAGCGCTCAGCCACTAACGGAAAGGTTGGTAGTTCAAACCCACCCAGCGGCTCCATTGGGGAAAGACCTGTAGATGTGCTCCCATAAAGATTAGAGTCTAGAAAACTCTATGGAGCAGTTCTACTGTTACATGGGGTGGCTATGAGCCAAAAATCTACTCGAAGGCACCTAGCAATGATTTATTCTAAACTAACAAAAAATAGTAATTGTCTGTTTCTTAAATAGCTTGCATAAGTAATAATCAAAGTACATACAATGAGTCTTACTACCCCTGGAGCAGATGAACTCACATTAACACTGCCTAAAGGAGCTGATATGTCCATTAAGATCAATTCATTTTGCTGTGAATGAGTTTCCAAAGCAAAACAATTACCAGAGTATTTACACCAATTACTAAGCGATGGTTTTGTTCAGATTCTCCAAAAACAGGGCCTATTCACATGTAGGGGTTTGTTATACATTGCATTAGAACTTGGACATAGATTAAAAATAGTCTAATGGTGATTTAGATGATAATTTAGAAAAATAGTCACCAACCTGTTCAATATTTTCAAGTTATGAAAACACAAGAAATCACCTCAGTTGAAAAATATGTAATTAGGCTTCAAACATTCAAAAAGCAATGTCCCTGAATTACTGACACTTAAAAAAATATTTATTTATCTCTTTATTTATATCGATTCTATGAACCTATGGAGTGACTTGCACAAGTATGAGATTAGGAAAATATTACCCAGTAGACTGGTTAGCATACTGTGACTAGTTAGGAAGACTTCTCCTCCCTTTCATAATGTCCTCATTTCTTCCAATGTCTTCCCATTCTTGTTTCAGAAACTTTTCCTTTCTTACCCTCATTCCAATTGAAAGTAGTAGAGTAGAAAAAATGGTGCTGAGAGAGGCAATTTGCCCTGGCTCTGAGAGTTTCTTTAAGAATAGTTCTTATAGGTTATGACAAGAATTTCAAGACCCACACTGCTTTTATCCAGGCCGTTCTCTGGCTACATTTGCCACGAGCAAACTTGAGGTATGAGGTAACGTCTTCTTCTGGGACTTGTATTCTGGACTTTGTGAGCCATATGTTGTAGAGATTTTGAGTTCCTGTATTCCTCTGAATAGTGTTGTATTGCTTTTGCTGTTGTGGTTTCAGTAGGCACTAACACGGCTAAACTCAGACTGGAGAATCTGCCTCCCCACCGATGGGTAGCAGCTCCAATCTCAGTTTTGTCCTCAGCCTTAACTAGGTTGCTCAGAATCTCCACCATGCATGTGAGGTTTAAAGATTAGCCAGAAACTTGGGTAGACTTTATGCACAGAATATGGAGCCCCATTCCCCTTCTGTAACGCTTCTTTCTGGGATTTTTCCCACCGATTTTCACTGACTATAATTGACCTAACGGTTCGAACCTACCCAATGGATCTGTGGAAGAAAGGCCTGGTGATCTGTTTTATAAAGACTACAGCCAACAAAACTCTATGGAGCAGTTCTCTATAACACATGAGTCACCATGAGTCTAGGGTCAACTGGATGGCAGCCGACAACAATGACTGGCCCAAACTCTGTCCTCCAGTTCTTAAAGGAATTAAAGATGAGATTTTTTTTTTTTTCTTTTTACTTAAAGTGTTAGCCCCCACACCTGGTGCTCAGACTAAAAGCCATAAAAGTGGAAATTTCACTGAACGCTATTCTCTTCTTCCAAACTCCTGCTGAATCCTGTCCAGTATCTGTCTGCTTCGTATTGCTTTCTAGTGCCTTCAGATAGTTGTTTCCTATATTTTGTCCAAAGTTTATTATCTGCAGAAGGATCAGTCCAGTAAGAGATACTCTGCTGGACCACAAGTGGAATCTCTGTTCTTCTACCTTTAACTAAGAAAGAGAAAACGTTAATGAAATTCTTGTGGCCATCTGTCCCTAAACTTCCTGTAGCCTTGATTTCCATATGCATTCTACATACTAAAAATGAATAAGAACCACTTTCATCTTTAAAAAAAAATTACTACATATAATGAAAAGGGCAGCTTATTACAGCAAGAGTAAAAATCACAAAATGAGTATCTTATTCAAGTTAAGATACAAACCGTATGTTACATAATTTATAAATAAAACCTGAAGATGAAGTTTTGTTTTGTTTTATAAAAACAATGTCATATGCTTTTATAATTCAAATTTAAGTCTTATAAACCTAAATATTGGCTAAACCAAGTTCCAAGATTCCTGTTTAAGTTTCTTAAAAAAGAAGCCCACCGTCTAAATTGGTAATGAAAAAGTTAAACTGTCCCTGTTTGTGGATGATATGATACTATACATAGAAAACGCTAAAGACTCCACGAGAAATCTACTGGAACTAATAGAAAGATTCAGCAGAGTAACAGGATACAAGATAAACATACAAAAATCAGTTGGATTCCTATACACCATAAAGAGAACAATGAAAAGGAAATCAGGAAAACAATACCATTTATAATAGCCCCTAAAAAGAAAAAACACTTAGGAATAAATCTAACCAGGGATGTAAAAGACCTATACAAAGAAAACTACAAAACACTACTGCAAGAAACCCAAAGGGGTCTACATAAATGGAAAAACATACCATGCTCATGGATAGG
>NW_004444035.1:7225783-7316908 GCF_000243295.1 Trichechus manatus latirostris | reverse complement strand
AGAGCGTAGTCGATGTCACTGAACTGTGCATGTAGAAATTTTGGAAATGGTGTATCCTTGGCTATGTATAGTTTCACCAAAAAAAAATGGTTGAGAAAAGAGAGGGTTGACATGTCGTGGGGTTGTTAACCCATGTCATAAAACAATATGTGTACTATTGTTTGGTGAGAAACTATTAGTTTTGTAAACCTTCAGCTGAAGTACAATTAAAAGAAAAAAAGAAAAAAGGAAGCCCACAGCTTCCATTTCACCATTCCTATGTAGTAACAGGAGGTTTAGAACTTATGAAAAATACAGACAGAATTGGCACAGTAGGCATTTGAATACATAATACCTATTATGTACACACGTATTTTACTTATTTAGGGAAATCAGTCCTTTTAAATGATAATAAAAAATTTAGTTTGAAAGGTAACATTTGATTTTCACATGTAACATTTTTAGCCTAACACTTCCCTATGATTTAAAGAAAGGCAAATCATTTAGAACAATTATTTTGAAAATTATATAAAGTGTTTTATAAAAGAATACTACAAGTTGAGACCATTTAATATCATCTGGAGAGATTTTTTAAATGATTGTTATAGTCTTATGTATAGTAAAATATCACTACATATGATTAATTAATTTGATCAGTTTTGGTTAGTAAAGTAGAGAACCAGGGTAATATAGTCAAAGACATGCAGCTTTGATTTTTTTCAAGAATATTTAATAACTAGACCTAGGTAACAATGTACCGCCTAGTAGGAATCCTTAAGGAACATGCTGGCAAGAAGATTAAATTGTATTTTGAATGATACTTTCAGTGTACTCGAGGATGATTTCAGGATATTTATTCTCTTTCCTAAATCTCTACGCATCATTAGTTAGCCTAGAAAATCCTTCCTTTAAAGAATAAATCAAAAGAAACTTTTCTCTGGCCCAGCATTCGTGAAGTTCTGGGTATGATTCCCAACACATTTAACAAATTTTATTTTCTTTGCAACTTTCCTGGAGAAGAATACAGCCCAGTGAAAATTACTATGCTGTATTAACAATCAAAACTACAGTATATCAAATAACAGGCACATTTAACAGGCAGCACTAATTCCCATTTAGGAATGTGATTGGTTATTTGATTGCTTGCATTGTCTCTCTCCTGTTGGGGTAATTTTGCATTAAAAAAACCAAACCCATTGCTGTGGAATCATTTGGACTCACGGTGACTCCTACAGGACAGAGTTCTTAACCAGTTTTTACAGAGGTATGTAAAAGGCGCCTGCTTAATCATTTCTTGAATGCAGGGAAAGATACATTAGAAAGAAAGCAAAAATACTGAAGTTTGACAGAATAACTCAAAATCTCTATCGAAGGATCATTTGGCAGCAATTTATGTTTTATTACAATGAAAAGTAGCTCAATTTATTCCTTTATGGCCATCAATGATCTTTTAAAACCATTTTTTAAAATTGCAGATCTCTTTAACATATTTCAGTTTTTCCCATAGCTGTACTGTCTTCATTGTTCTGAAGTTGAAGTTGGATATTGCTTTCTCGAAGATTTAAACTATTTTTACACACATGGTTCTTCACAAAAGCCCAGTGAACCAGGATGAGAGACTGGTTAGGACTGTCATATTTTGAAAGGCCTCAGGAACAAGACTTAAGTGGGGTCATGGGACATTTCTATTTGAAATTGAGTCATCAGTATTCTTAAAATTTAGCTTATTGTCGCTTTTTTCTAAGAAGAATTTTCATTCTTTCATCTTTTCCTATTTCATTTCACACCTAAGCCTTATAGTTGAGTGTTGACCTGATTCGAAGTTTGTATTTCTCTCTACATTAGGGGAAAAACGATTCCCTAAAGTTATTCTATTTTCTACCACTCTAATATTTTACTCTGGTTTTCATATAATAGTTAGGCCTTCAAGTAAGACTCAAATTTTCTACGTTTTAGGACATCTCTTTCAGTTTCCTTCAAAGGGTCTATCTACTTTTCAAATGTCAGTTTTCCCCAAGTTTCCCTACTCTGGAACTTCATTTCTCCTTATTAATTTATTCCCACGTGACTACATTTGTGGCCATGGCCTCACCCATACTACCCTTCAGTGCTCCAAATTCATGTATCTAAATGCCAACTGGACATTTCTATCTGTATTTCTCATTGGCATAAAACTACAAATATCTGAAGGAGAATCCATCACTACCATCACATGTCTGTGAAGGACACTATCGTTTTCTTAGCCACTAAACCCAAAAACAGCCATTCTAACTTTTTTCTTTGTTTAGCCTGTACAAATATTTTACCACCATGTCCTATTGGTTCTTTTGTGCTCATTTTCATCTCAGTATTTCCTGGCCTTTTCTCCCAGTTTATACCGTCCCCATTTTTCTACTGTACTATCTCAAGCACCTTCAGTCTCTCCATGCTTTCAGCCTTAATATCCCTGAGTGAACTGCAGACACCACCAGCAAAGGGGTCTTTCTAATGCATAAATCTGATCATGTCCACGCATCAAAATCTAGGTCTCGACCATCTTTCCTTGGTGTCACTGCTTGTCTTACTACATCCATTTACCATTCAGCCCTAGAGAATGCCTTGCACCCATTCCTCCATTTCTTTTTGCTTGCTGCGTCCTCTACTTCAAATCTCAGTTTCCATCTGCCCCTTTCCTACCACACACACACAGTCACATACACACATACATACACACACTTAGTGACAATCACTTTGCTATTCCTTCCTCATTTTCACGGCAAAATTCCAACATCCTTCCCTGATAAGACATCTTTCCCGGGACCAGGATGCCTACATGGCGCACTCTGCTTACTGCTATCATTTCTATGGCATTACCTATCACATGATATTGGGAATGCTGAGCTGTTTATCCTAGTCTCCGAATAAGCCATGAATTCATTGAGGCCACATTGTCTTCCCTTTTCTATTTCTATAAGCTCATCCCTTAAAGCACTGACACATAGTAGGGCCTTAATTGGAAGAGCATTAATAAATTTGTAAGTGATTGAATTCTTGTTTCACATTTTCTGTTCTCCTCATATTCTTATCAAGACTCAGTTACTACTGTTGTTGTTGCTGGAGCCAACAAGTCGATTCTGATTCACAGCAACCCCATAGGACAGAGTAGAACTGCTCCATGGGGTTTCCAAGGAGCGGTTGGTGGATTTGAACTGCTGACCTTCTGATTAGCAGCCTGAACTCTTAACCAGTTTGTCACCAGGGATCCAATTACTACTAGTAACTTGATTCTACTACCTGCATTAATGACCTTTGGAGTCTACCTTATTTTTTTCACTCTCTTGTCATTTCTGGATTATGTTTAAGCTCTTCTTTCCTTTCTGTGGCATATTACATTAAATATTCTAATAGTCTAAACATAATATTTTATTTTTATATATGTAAAAATAATATGCTCCCTAAATTTTATATTGGGATTATTATTTTCAGATTTATTTCTCTTTCACTCACTATTTTTAAAGGCTTTCATAATCAGCTTTTGATTTTTTTCAGCTCTATTTTGCATCTTCTGACATATTTCCTTCAACTCAAAATTCTCTTACCAGTTGTGATGGTTAAGATTGTGTGTCAGCTTGGCTGGGCCATGATTCTCCGTGTTTTAATATAATCACTCCCATGATTGAATATACTGTGAGTAGCCAATCAGATGAAAGGGAGTCTCCTTGGGGGTGTGGCTCGCATTTGTATATAAGCAGATGTTCTGGCTTTTTGCTCTCTCTGGATCCTCCTGCTGCCTCCTGTCGTCTCATCTCCCGTTCTTGGGACTTGAGCTGTCAGCTTATCTGCCGAACCTGGGATTCGTCGATCTGCACGGCCTGTGAGTGGGAGCCCTGCTCTCCGACGTTCCGATCTTGGGCTTGCCAGCTTCTGCAGCTGTGTGACTTGGGAGAGGCCTCTACCCTGATGCATGGACTTGGGACGTTCTAGCCTCTACAGTCGCGTGAGCTGTTTCCTTGATATAATCTCTCTCTATATATATATTTATACACTTTACTGGTTTTCCTTCTCTAGAGAACCCAGCCTAAGACACCAGTGTATTCAATTGCTTCCACTTCTTCCCTTTTTTTAATCTTTGTATATTGAATATATTATTTTTCTCTTTTGGATTTTCTTTTGAGTATGTATATCACTGGGCTCTTAGACCAGCTTATTTCCATTCCATAATTCTCGAAGCATGCCACTCAGTCTCTCACTATGAGATTTTTATTCATAGAAAATTTTTGACACCAAGCCTTATACAATATTATGGAGGAGTATTACTGTTGCAAGGCAAGAGAATTTCTCTGTATACGAAAATGGCCTGAACTAACAAGCAAATATAGTGTTTCTCGAAAGTATATCTTTATACAAATAATTGGTATTGATTGAGGTTTTCATATGATATGAGTAATCAGTGTTTAGATAAATAATGCTTAAATAAGCATTAACTATATCTGAGAATGTGGTCCTACATATAACAGTTTGCATCTTTTAGAACACATATGTGGACTCTGTGTGAATGTGTATAATTAATAAAACAAAAATAATTATGTGATATATAATCCCTAATTTTGTATAACCTCAATCATTTACTTCCATATATAATCCTATTTCTTTACAAAAACCGTATGCTCCTGTTTGCATACACACACACACCCCTCACAATAATTATTTCTTCTTGTATAATTTTTAAAAACATGCATATGCAATTTTTATATCGTAAATTTTAGTTGCCTTTAATTTCACAAAGGATCTAAAGAGTCATGTGTCTTCGAACTAGAAGAGACCTTAGGAATTATTTTATTCAACTTCTTGCTTTCAGTGATATAAAATCTCATTATCCCCACTTTATACTTAAACCTACTGTGGCCAAAAGAAGTTAAGTGACTTTACAAAGTTCAGTAAGTGAGTATTAGGAGTAAATGTCTTGGGAATAAGGGCTCTTGATCCTATTCTCCGGTGCCTTGGGCAATGCTTCGGTAAGTACATTTTACTGCTATCCATTAATCAGCCAAGCCATTTTTTTTTTTCCTGAACCATTTTTCACTTAATTTATACCATTTCTTCCTTAGTATTCTGAACTTGATAAAATGATTTAATATTAGTTTCTTTGATTACATCTATATATTACCTCTATCAACCTTGGCACTCATTCATCCTTAATTTCATCCATAAATATTATTGGTCAAGTAGTCTATACTATGTTGTCCCTGAGTTGTGCAAATGGCTGCTAACCAAGAGGTTAGAGATTCGAGTCCACCCAGAGATGTCTCAGAAGAAAGGCTCAACAATTTACTTCAGAAAAATCAGCCATTTAAAATGCTATGGAGCACAGTTCTATTCTGAAATACACGGAGTTTCCATGAATCACAGTCAACTTGATGGCAACTGCTCAGTCTATATCATGCACTGTGCAAGGCTTCTGGATATAAATACAAAGATTTCAAATGTGAGGCATCATCACAGAGCTCACAGCCTACTGGGAGATACAGACAATTGAGCAATGCGGTTTGAAAAACATCTCCATGTGTCCTATGCAGTATATTAGAAAGACTTCTAACTGAAATAGGGAGGGAAAGAAGAGCAATGACCAAAATGTGACCTAAAGGATGAGTCAGAATTAGTCAACTCACCTGAAAAATAGCGTTCTAGGAATACAGGGAGTTATATACAGAGCCAGGGCAGACTTTGGTGATTAAAAGTCGTTTGAAACAGCCAGGCCATAGAATATAAGAGCAGTGTCATAAAAGACAGGAGTGGAGATGTGAACAGGGATCAAATCAATATGAGCTGAAATCCTTATAAGTTAGATTTTACCCTAAAGACAATGAGGAGTGGAGAATTAACCTGTCATTCTAATATCCCATTATTTGGTGAGGGAACAATTCAACATCATTGTGATACATATCCTTGACTTCTGATTCCCCTTCTAAAGAGACCTATCTTGTCCTCATGGTAGATGCTCTGCTCAGAAATTTTACAACTTAATATATATCTACAGGCCAGTTCAAACTGCATCCCAATGGCAAGGATTTCAGGTGTATCATTAGAATATGTAATGATCAGCACAATTTACTGAGTATCCAACAGTGTTTAGGGACTGTGCTAGATATTTTACATTTGTTATGCTGATTTAGTATCATAAAAAATCTATTATATAAGTTATTTTTATCTCCAAATTACAGATGGGAGCCCTAAGTTTCAGAAAAGTTAAGTGATTTACCAAAAACTACATAGCTAGTAAACTAGTAGTGTGAGTTTTATATTCATGCTCTTTTTACGCCATACTTCCTTTACGTAAAATGTGTTCTTAAAAACAATAATACTGGAGATCAAATGTACAAAATTTGAAAACTAAGTACATTTTACAAGAAGAGAGTCCCTATTTTCTAAAATCTTCAAATTTTATTAATATAAATACTATTTAAGTATTTCTTTAATTTAATGAACTTTTCTCCTTTTAAAAAACTTCATCATTGTACACCATCAACTCAATTAATCCAGGCAAGTCACAGACTGAGTCGAAATGTCTCCTGATTTCTCTGGGTTCCATTTATCTCTATAGGACTAAGTTATGGCCTCTGTGATTCTTATTACAAGTGTCAGCACTTCCATTTTTCTGTTTTACATTAATGTTCATGAAACAAAAAGAGCAAAATACAATGAAGTATAATATTAAAAAATGTAAACCCTAATGGACAAAATAAGACCACTGCTGAAATTGAAGTACTGGCTGACAGACAGCACCTCTACTCAGTATTCCAAAAAGTTATTTCTTCACTGGATGATCACAGTCCATACTCTGAACACCAAAAAGCAGTTGTATGGGCTTATTCCATAATTTAGGACAGTGCAGGGTTTTAAAAGCATTTTGTTCAAAGTCTAGGTTTGTTATGATTTATAAGCTCACTGTGCATATCATAGAAATGCATGTAATTTTATTATTTTCCAGGTATCACACCTCAAGATTTAACACAGGGGTAGAATCTGTCTTCACATTTTTTTCTAATGTTCTTTCTGGTTAAGGCCATCCCGCAGTATACTGAGCCCGTATGTTAGAGAACAGTAGTACTTTTCAAGATCTTTTCTTTTATTCCTCTGTTAATTCCACTTCTAATATTCTATTAGTACAGTTCTGACCATTGTCTTCTAAACATACCATCTTACTCATGCTCACAGTGAAGCACATCTATCACTTTACTCTGAACTCACAGTATTCTGTAATGTCACATGATTTATTTTGGCCATCTTGACATATCACTAACCTGAAGACTTTAATATCACCTGCAAAGCTGGAGAATGCCCTGGTGGTACGGTGGTTGAGAGCTAAGGTGAGCTATGGCTGCTAACCAAAAGGTCGGCAGTTCGATCCACCAGCTGCTCCTTGGAAACCCTATGGGGCAGTTCTACTGTGTCCTATAGGGTCGCTATGAGTCGGAATCAAATCGATGGCAATGGGTTTTGATTCGGTATTCCAGATCACCTATCCAAACAACAATGCACATACATCTTGAAAATTCCCACTTCTCTTATTTCTTATCTACTTTAAATCCTGTGTTCTATTCTTTATAAGCCATATATGTATCTATGCATACTTTATGGACTTCATGGTTAAGCCTATTCACATGTGCAGGCACACACACACACACACACACACACACACACACACACACACACACACACACACACACACCCTTCAAGAAGAGCCTGTAAGATGGAGTAATTTGGGAAAAGAACTAAGTAAATTTGGAGACAAGACTCTCTCCTTTTCAACAGGGAGCAAAATCACCAACATTACTGAAAATTCCTCTCCTGCGCAATGTGCAGTATTTTCCTCCCTCTACTACCTGTTAATTCGGCACCAACTAGCAAAGAGAAAGACACCTAACATTTTGATGATTACATTAGTTACTTTCAGCAAGCTTCAAAGTATTCCTATGATGACCATAATTACAATTTCTGGAACACTGCCATAAATAAATAATTGCATTCAGAAAAATTATATACACTAAATCATTTGCATTTTATCATTGAGATCTCAATTTTAAGGGTCATCTCCTCTGAAGGATTTCATGCATACAAGGGCAACTGGAAAATCTCTCTGTATCTCCAGGGTTTGTTTCTTATAATTCTGCTACTGAAAATATGCAGCTAACATTCTCAGTATGGATAGGATTTTTTTTTTTTTGGTAACAGTAAGACATTTATACACATAAAATGAAAATGAACGTGTAGTAATTGACTGGGACTTGAGTTTAAGGTAATAGACTAAACCCCTCTAATAATGAACATCTAAGCACTCAGAGGAAAGAATGTACGGAGTACAAATTGCATAGGGCCCATGGGCTTTCCAGAAAGACTTTGAAATCCTTTAGCTTGCATATGAAAATTTATTGCAAATGGATTTTTACAGCACAGGGATGTTACTTACAGAGCAATTCAAGGCTCAGTGTGATATTTAGATTTAATATTTTACAAGCTTTACTGTTAACTTGTTTTAACTCCTTGGAGGTACAAGCATGATGTAGTCTTTTAGCTGAATGAGTGTATTAGCCCTCTCACTATTTATGGTTTAGAGAGCAATCCAGAAGAGGGTAGCAGAAAAAGCACAGAATTTGAGGTCAAACCACTGAGGTCCCCATTCTAGATCTGCCTAGGTTAGCCAAGAGCCCTTAGGCGAGTTACTAAAAAGTTCAATAAAATGGGGTAATAATGCATGTCTCTTAGTAAGATAGAGACAATATATACATAGTAACCCATTTCCTTCGAGTGGATTCCGACTCATAACGACTCTGTAGGTGCTCAATAAGTGTTCCGTAACTCCCCATCTTAGGAATTAACTGAGAAGATTCTGACTTCCCAAGAATGCTGCTTCATTTTTCAAGAGAATGAAAAACAAATAGTTTTAATACATATTTTAAAGTAATAATTATTTACTTAAACCCGTTGCCTGGAGTCAACTCCGGCTCATAGCAACCCTATAGGACAGAGTAGAACTGTCCCTTAGGGTTTCCAAGGAGCTGGTAGATTCAAGCTGCTGATCTTTTGGTTAGCAGGCGAGCTCTAACGGCTGCGCCACCAGGGCTCCAATTGTTTACTTAGTCTTTAGTAATGCAGTTTATATTTTATAAGCCTTAACTACTTGTGATAAAATGAGCTGTCATGCACCGGGGGATGAGATATTCTTCCTACTATGTTTCTTAGAAATTGTTTGTTTGTTATATGAATTATTAGCATATAATTCCATAACTTCTTTAGGAGAGTAGCTAAGTTTCTTGGAAAAATCTTCGAAGCTGAATGAGAAATTGTGATAGAACTTCATAAAACCTAACTTCTATTCACAACTCTTCTATTATCCACGTGATCTCAGGGAAGATACTTAAGGTTTTATATAAAGTATGATCAATACACCTGTTATGTCTACTTCACAGGGTACTGCTAATGAAGATCAAATGAAATAACATAAAAATGAAAGTGGCTGCATAGGTCTGGCTCACTATTATTACTCCCCATTGCTAACCCCTGCATTGTCTCAGGATCTTTTCTTTCCCTCCCGTTCCAGGCTCTATAGAAAGTTTAAGATTAACCGATGTTCCTCCTTGGAGGGTGGAAAACAAGTGACAATTATCTAGGAATGAAAAACCGAACAAAGCACCCATCTTGTGACAAGAAAACCAGGATGTCGCCAGATAACCCCAAGAATGCCAATAATAGATTAACTCATCTGGGACGTGACCACCTCAAGAAGGAAATAACACAAACTTCTAAGACCTATAATCCTGTCCCTATAAAGCCTTTGGTGAGTCTCCAGTTGGGGGAGAGAGGTTTTTGGGAAACCTATTCCCCTCTGTCTCCTATATATCAATATATAATTAAACTCTTGCTGCTCACCTCACTCCTGTCTCAGAATTGGCCATTTCTGCAGGTGGCTTCAACCCCCGTTACTGTGGTAACAGTCTGATTAACTCCTCACATGGGAGGAGATTAGCAAGATGGTTTAAAAAGTGAGTATGAAGGAGGAAGAGAGAATGAAATACAGTTAAGTCCATTGAAGACTCTCCACTTCATTTGGGCACACAGTGAACTATATTAATCAGAGATAAATGTGTTCTTTCTCAGGACTGAAAATAGCTCAAGAGTGCTCTCTTTGACTAGGGACCTGTTAGCACCTGTCTCCTCAGATCTCCAGTCTCTGGTCCCAAACTCCACCTTCTGAAGTCGGCTTCCTTCTTATTGGTTTGGTAATCCAAACCAATAAGATTACCTTCTTTGTCCCCCAGCAGCATATCTAGCTTCAGGTGAGATATTCCCTCCATCTGCCTGGACTTTATTTTCTAGACCAGCTGATGAGTGCTGCATATGTCTCAACCACGTTATAAGAAGGGAATTCAGAATAAATCTAAAGCCCAGTTATCTAGGAAGTGTGCCTTTATTAGACTCATATTTATGAAAATCATATCTCATCATGATGGGACCAAACCTTAAAGACATGTACAGTTATCAAATATACACCCAAGGTGTGATTTGACGGGAACCAGAAATAACAGCCAAAGACACCCCCTCACCATATTTCCTTGGAGCTCCAAATTCCTCCCATTAATTTCACCCCAGTTGTTAAAAACATTTTCTCTAGAAACAAAGCACTTTAAAATGCTTAGATACTACCTTAAGTATACAACACCTACTTAAGGGAGTCTTCCCCATAAGCTATTGTCTCACTGGAATATATATTTTTTTCTTTTTGCATTTTTAGCTAAGCTGTGAAGAAACTGGATATAGAAAATTAAATCTAAGGTGAAGGACAGCAGTCTAAAACAAGGAATGCAACCAGATAGGTCAAGACTGAGTGAGATGTCACAGGAGGGAGGCTTTAAGAAAAAAAATACAGGCCCCCAAAGGGAAAAGGAAGACAGAAGATCCTTTACAATATATTTCATCCACTTACTTTTTTTTTTTCTAACACCAGCTCTGTTTAATGGCGATGATACAATCTCAGTGCATTCAAATGATCATCTTTTGGTTCACATAAACACAAAGTCTGTCCCCAAATGCAAAACTCATTTCTAAAGAGCAACATATGCTCCTAAAATAATTTAATAATTAATAATTTTTTTTTTTACCCCCCTTGGGTCCAGAAAGAGGTTTGGACCTCTACTTGCTAAGACTGTCCAGAGAGATGTGGCTTTTCTGATGTTGCTAGGAGTGATTATCTGAGCCATTAGAGTTAATTGCAGTAGGTTAAAAACTGCTATTCAGAAGACTGGTTTTAAGGGCAAAGGCAAGTTCAAAATCAAACCCTTTGCCTTTGATTCTGACTCATAGTGACCCTATAAGACAGAGTAGAACTGCTCCTTAGGGCTTCCAAGGCTGTAATCTTTATGGAAGCAGACTGCCACATCTTTCTCCCATGGAGCAGCTAGTGGGTTGAACCACCAGCCTTTGGGTTAGCAGCCAAGCCCTTAACCAGTGCACCACCAAGCCTCCTCAGAGGTATATTCAGTTTCCTATAAACTCATCACAGCCCATTCTAGCACGGGCTGCATGTCTCGCTAGTTTCACAGATGACTAAAGGCCAGTGCTGTTGAGCTGACAGGGTAGCAGAGGACAGTGGCTGCAATTCCTTGTGTCACTGTGGAATATTTTGTGGTTGTTATTTTTCAGAGAAGTGATCTTTTTCACCATTTTAATAATCGGACCAGCTGCATGACTGCTGATAAACTGAAAATATTGATTGGCTATAATTTCTTTTTACATTTTCCAGAGCTAGCCTAATTTTTTTTTTTTTGAATTAATGAGAGAGAGAGAATGAATCACACCATCCACAAATCCTGAGTAATAGTTCACGATGAATTAGTATACCAAATATAATGAAAATGGCAAATTATAGCTCACCATCTTTTTTTTCACGATTGTGTGGTTTGTTAGGGAAATAATAGGCTAAATTCAGGATCAGGATCAACTTGGAAGTAAGAGGATACAGGATACAGTTTGTCAATCAGAACAGCTTCCAACCAAGACAGCTCTCAGCTCCTCTTTGGCCACCCCCACCAGCGGGCGACGCTTCTCGGCCTGGCCTCTGCCCTGCTAGGGCAGGTGTTACAATTCCTTAGCTCTGTGGACAAGTCCCCCGAGGCACCCTACTCTGCCAGCAAGCCTCCTGCCTGAAGGCACTCAGCCCTCTTATTCCGTGGGCCGGGAGCCCACAGCAGCCATCTTGCGCCAGTTAGCTCACCATCTTTTAACTGGACTTCTGCAGTGGCTTCCTAGGGGGGTGTCTCTTGCCTCCACTTCAGCAGTTTATTCCTTTACTATTTTTAAAATAATATTTCTAAAAGATACCCTCATTCATAAAATTCTTTCTTCCTTCCTTGATGCATGCAGGGTAAATTCTATGTTCCTTAATGTAGTACATTCATGCACCGAATAACATCCGTTCGGGCAACGTCCAACTGCATATATGCTCGTGGTTCCACAGTTAAAAGAGTTCAGAAATCCCAACTGGAGAATGGGACGTAGTGGACAGAACTGGACATAGCGAATGTAACAGCTTCCCGCATGTAACATGTGAATCTCACGTCTCTTGTATACCGGCAGTCACGCACTCACTCATGAGATCTGCTCCTAAGTCTGTCTTTAAATTGAATTTGTAGGTAAGTTGGAACAGGTACGTACGATTCTCATTTAGAGTCAGTTGGTCAAATGTTTGTCTTAGTATATAGGATACATCTTACCTTTCTATGCATGTAAAACACTTAAGAAACACATCAAACCTCAAGTGTTTTCGTGAGCGTCACAAAGTAGTGCTTGGGTTCCTCATTACGGACTATTGCACTTAACTCAAATTTTTAATACAATAGGCTTTATGGCAGTCCATTCTTAAGTACGAGTTGTCTGTAAGTCAGACGTTTGTAACCTGGGGACTGCCTGTAATAAATGGTGTTTGCACAACGTCCAAATCACGTAACATCCTATTTCACAGAACGTATTGGGGACATTAAGCATCACATGACTGTATACAAGACATTAGTTATTTGTGTCCTGGCTCACTCCTTACCCTTCGGTCACTGAAATCTTCTCCAGTCTATGCCCCAGCCATATAAAACTGCTTATGTTTCCCAAACTCATGACACCAGTTTGCCCACGCTCTGCCATGTGCCCAAAATGACCTTTCCTGTGACCTACTTCTCTTGCCTGTCTGGAATATGCTTTCTTAAAAAATTTTTCCTAACTGAACTCAGACATCACCTTATGCAGTAGCTCATGCCTGGTACACCAACGTCACCATCAATACCAAGCCTGAATCTGTGTATCTGATTATACATCACTTATCACTACATCTATCTGGTGGCGCAGTGATTAAGCATTCAGCTGCTAACCAAAAGGTCGGCAGTTTGAATCCACCAGCCACTCTTTGGAAACCCTGTGGGGCAGTTCTGCTCTGTTCTACAGGGTCACTGTGAATCGGAACCAACTCAACGGCAACGAGCTGTTTGTTTGTTGTTGTATCACTACATCTCAGTCTTCCCGGTTACACTGTGAATTTTTTGAGAGTATGAATTCATTCTCTCTGTATCCTCAGCACTTAACCCAACTGTGGTGACAGAGTATGACCTAAACAAGACTGTGTTGAATGACTGGTAGCTTTACACCGTTTGGGCTCAACAATTTTGAAATTGGAGCGCTGGTGGCACAGTGGTTAAGAGCTTGGTTGCTAATTAAAAGGTTGGCAGTTCAAACCCATCAACTGCTCCTTGGAAACCCTATAGCACAATTCTACTCTGTCCTACAGGGTCGCTATGAGTCGGAACCGACTCAACAGCAACGAACAACAACCACCTTGAAATTAAATCTCATAATATATTAGCTAAATCAACATCTTTCTTTGCGTATGTCTTGTCTTCAGAGTTCAAACTACATAAATTTTAAAATTTGTTACAGAAAATGTATAGCTACAATACATAGTCTTCAGATAAAAATACAAGATAAAATTCCTAATTTAGAGCTAGGCACCTTTAGACTGAGAAATATACTTCCCAGATTTAGAGTGTATCTAAATAATTTAGACTTAGAACATATTTAAATTCCAAAATGGCATTCATTTTTAAAAAGTCCCGTCATTTTTTCTTAAAAGCATACTGAACTTTAAGAAGGAAGTGAATATGGTAATACCTTCTTAAAGTATCTTGTATAATGCAACATGGTAGCAGAGAGCTAAAAGAGATATTGTATTTCCAGCACAAATCAACCAAATCAAACCCATTGTCATTGACTTGAATCCAACTCACAGCGTCCCTATAGGACAGAGGAGAACTGTCCCATAGGGTTTCCAAGGAGCAGATGGTGGATTCAGACTGCTGACCTTTTGGTCAGCAGCTATAGCTCTTAACCAGTGTGCTACCAGGGCTCCATTTCTAGCACTGCACCTTCAGTTTTGGCACATGAAGAAGTTAAAGCCCAGAGAATTTGTGCAAAGGCACAAAGCTGATTAATGACAGAGCCTGAACTAGAATTCTGCCCCGGAGACTGCCATATCAGTTAGCTCTCCATTACTCTAAGGAGCTAGCATAAATTACTTACACTGAAAGGAGTAATAACACCTTTGGTGTTGCATGCAAAATAGAGAAACATTTCTATTTTTTTTACACATACTGGTATTTTAAAACAATGTTTTCCTGCTGTAAAATCTAATTCACTTAAATAAATTTGTGCTTCCCGATCAATTTTCTCTTGTTGTTATTGTCATTGTTAGGTGCCGTCGAGTCAGTCCCAACTCATAGCGACCCTATGTACAACAGAACGGAACACTGCCTGGTCCAGTCAATTTTCTCTTAATCACTGATAAATACTGGGCAGTAAAACAAACCCTTTGGTATGTCCCAGATGGAAAAAAAAAATCAGTATTTTAAAAACTTACCTATTACTGAGTTTTTTTTAATAGGACTGCTATTTTATACAGATAAAATAAATGAGGTGGCTCTTTGCCTGTGATATAATGACTTCTAACAGTTTTAAAGATGAAGGAAACATAAAAAATAAATTCTTGATTTTTCCCCCAACATCTAAAAAGATGAAGAAAACATTAACACATTCAAATATATTTTATAAGTTTTTATTTCTTGGTTATTCTCAAAAATTTTCAGGACTTTTGGGAAGGGGAGATCTCAAAAGAGGGAGAGAAAGAGGAGGAAAGGTTAAAGTGTTAGAATGGTATGGTGAATATGTAGACCAGAGGGCAACTGAAGAGAGAAAGAGGAAGGGAGGGAAGGAGGGGAAGGGGGAGATCGGGACCGGGATTAAAGAGTTACAGATTAGTAGGAAAGGCAGAAAGGACACAATAAAGACAGGACAAGGAGGTGGATCTGTTTGAAGTTCCCACACATCACTAGGTATTTACTTTTCTTGCATAATCCCACTCCACTCTAAACACCCCTTCACTTCTATAATTTATCAGATGAGATCAGCTATTATTTTTATTTTCCTATCCTTGATCACATGCTACACTGTAATTATTCTCTAGGATTTTAGCTATCCTCTTCGTCTCCTGCCACCTTCATCCCTATCCTCAATCCCAACCCAGCCAGAAGGGAGAGATTGTTACAATGTTATGTTTTCAAATTTTTCTATACCCCTGAAGCACTTTAGTACAAGTAGGAAGTCAAATTAGTGCCTTTTCTTCTTCCTTCCCGTCTGTCTTCTTCTGCACAGGTTCCTCCCCACTCCCCAAGTCCCCTCTTTTACTATTCTTTTCTCCTACCTCACATAAAAAAGAAAAATGGACATTTCCTTAGGGTGCCACTTGTCAATAAGGAATATCATTCTGGCAAAGCCTTTCATGGAAAGTGCTTCATTTCAGTTGATTGGGAGTTTAAAAGCTATGAGATTTGACAAGTCGTGCATTTCTACGTAATTGTAGTGTACTTTGGGTAGCATTTTTAAGTTATGAAGCCAAAAGCAAAGTGATTTTAACAATTTGAAATGTTAAATTACTTGTGTGGAATGTTCCTTATGGAGACCCACTGCTATAATGAAATAAACAATTTTTCATAAATAATAGAAAAGAGAAGTTCACCCAGAGTATTTTGTGGATATATCTGACCTAGCTTTACTATATGATTAATAAGTGCTACAACAGCTTCAGTGGTAAGTAAAAGCAGAAAATGATTTTGAAATCTGAATCTAGCAAGAGATAAATTAGAAAACTTGAGTTATTAACATTAGATAAACTTATGTAATAGAACCCAAGTGCATTTCATGTATTTACTACAGTGATGGCAGTAATTTGGAGTGCTGCACTTGGCAGATTGTCTACTATAAACTAACAGAAATAAGAGTTTCTGCACAGATTAGCTTATCATAAGTATTAGGAATGTCTTAACTTTCGAGCATATTAAAAAAAATATCTGTGTGTATCCCAACATATGACATTCAAAGAGACTCGATTCTTCTTTGTGAGGAAGAGGAATGGGATTTACTTTGTCTCCCATTTATCATCTTCATTGTAACATCATCTTCCTCTAATGAACTCCAGAAACATCCCAGCTTTCATTATTTCTTTAGCATGTGTTCACAGACCAGACATAAGCATTATCTTACTGCCTTTGCTGAAACATGCTAACAAATTCCAAATTAGTATCTTCCTCCTATAACTTTCCACGGTCACTGGCGGTTTGGTGGTATAATTCTTGTCTTCCACGCAGAGACCCAGTTCAATTCCCAGCCAATGCACCTCAGTCACAGTCACTACCTATCTGTCAGTGGAGGCTTGTGTATTGCTGTCAAGCTGAACAGGTTTCAGTGGAGTTGATGGACTAGGAAGAAATGCCTGAAGATCTACTTTCAAAAATCAGTCACTGAAAACCCTATGAATCACAATGGTCCGATCAGCAACCAGTCATGAGGATGGTGAAGGAAAAGGCAACATCATGTTCCATTGTGCCTGCGTGCCTGGGTTCCCCAAAAGTTGGAGGCCATTTGCACAGCAGCTAATGATAATAACAACCTGGATCTGTCCATGAGCTTCTATTATTGTAGCTACTACTTGTCCAGCGGAACCCTGGTGGCACAGTGGTTAAGAGCTCAGCTGCTAATCAAAAGGTCCGCAGTTCGAATCCACCAGGCACTCCTTGGAAATCTTATGGGGCAGTTCTACTCTGTCCTATTAGGGTCACTATGAGTTGGAATCGACTCGACGGCAACGGGTTTTTTTTTTAATCTGTCCAGCAGATCTACTAAGTATCCCATAGACCCATCCCATAGAGGTACAAAATAAATGTATCTTCACTTTAAAACTCTTATCCCTTTATATTCTGTCTCACTTGATGGTGCTCCCATGAGAAACCTAGGAACCACCCTCACCCTCTGACAATACCACAGCCAGTCAATCAAAAATTCTCCTGCTTTAGCTCCTCCAGATTCCTTGAATCCACTCTTTGTCTTGGGTCAAGGCTCCACGATCACTCCTGTGAATGACTGTTGGTAGCCTTTGGACTGGCTTCCTCATTTCCAGACTTGGTTCTTCAAATCTACCATTCCAGACCCATTAGAGGGATCTGATATCTCTGATATATCTTATGTATAGTACATGTTGGATTTTGCTTTCTGATTCAGTGAATTCTTTTGTTTAACAGGATGTTTGGCTTATTTACATTTGTCTACATCTATCAATGTGACACATGTTTGATCTTAGTTCTATCATCATAGGTTATAATATATCCTCTGTTTTATACATATGTGTGTGTGTGTGTGTGTGTGTGTGTGTGTGTGTGTGTAGTTGTTTTTGTTGTTGCTAGCTGCTGCTGAGTCAATCCTGACACATGGAAACCCCATGCACAACAGAATGAATCTCTGCCTAGTCCTGCTCCATCTCCATAATCTGCTGCTAATCAGACCTTTGTGATTCATAGGGTTTTCAGTGGCTGATTTTCAGAAGTAAATCAGCAGGCCTTTCTTCCTAGTATGCCTTAGTCTAAGCTCAACTGGAAGCTACTCAACATCATAGCAACAGCCTCCACTGATAGATGGATGGTGGCTGTGCACGAGGTGCATTGGCCAGGAATTAAACCCAGATCATACATCACTTTCACATGTGATCTATGTTTTCTTTCCTTTATTTTGCATTTCTTATCATAATTTCAGTTTATTTTGTTTTCATGGTTACCTTTGTAACTATAATTTTATATAATATCCTTAATCTTCTTTTCTAATTTTTTTTTACCATGAGCAAGATTTTAAGTAATATATTTTCCTTCCCTTCTCAGCTTTATTGATAATACTAATTTCTCAATGTTTATTTCCATGTAATTTAAATATACTAATACTTACCTGATTTATCAGTTTTAAATTAGTTTTATCAGTTTAAAAATCAAACCTTGGCTTTAAACACCCGCATCTTGGCACAATCTCGCAATGTTTCTCCCTCCCGTTTTCCCAAGCCCTGCCTTAAGACATTACCAGGGTTATCAGCTTGCACATACTGTTCTGTCACCATAATTTTCACATTTGTTTTTTGTCTTTTATTCTATAGTTAATTGAATTCAATGATCACTCCTAGTCTTTATTAAATTTAATATCGACTAAAATTTATAGTTGACTGATTTCTTTAAGGAGCCCTGGTGGCACAGCGGTTAAGAGCTCAGCTGCTAACCAAAAGGTCAGTGGTTTGAACCCACCAGTTGCTTCTTGGAAACCCTGGGGGCAGTTCTACTCTGTCCTATAGGATCACTATGAGTCAGAATTGACTTGACAGCAGCTGGTTGGTTTGTTCATTTTGGTTTTGAGTTCATCAAGTACAATGAAAATTATATTCACTGATTTCTTACATGCTCAGAAACGTTTGTTACCTTTCTATTTGACATTTTACTTCGGTCTAAACTTTTTGGCTTACACTTTCTTCTCTGAGGACTTTGTAAGCATTGGTTCATTCTATTTTAGCACTGACTGTTGCTGTGGGTAACTATAGGGCCAAATTAAAATTTTTTCCGTGTATAGATGAATCTTACCTGTTTGCTTAGGGAAATGTCTTTGCCTTTGGAATTTAGTAACTTTACTAGACTATGTCTCAATTGTGATTATTGTCTGTTAATTTCTCCCAGAATATGTTCGGTTCATACATTCTTTAGATTCAAATCTTCTCTTTTTTTGGAATTTTTTTTTTTTTCCATTATTGTCCAAATGTTTTCTCTTCCATTATTTTGGTTCTTCTTTATTCAGCGATAACAAGAAAGTGTATTCTGGGTTGCCTGTTATTTTCTCTGTAATCCTCTTTAACTTCCTTTGTTTCTATTTCATTTCTTCTCTAGCTTGTCTTCTCGTGAATTTTCTTCATCTATCATTTGTTTCTCTCATTCTTTCTCATTTTCCTGTGGCATCTCTGTAAAAACTCTATGCCGGGTCTTTTTCAATTTTTTCTCATAGTCAAGTACTGGACAAGATATTTCAGGAGGAAGGAGGGATGAGGTGGCTCTCTGCCATGTTCCAGGCTGCTTTCAGTGAAATTCTTTATGACACAGGATTTCTAGAAGGAATGTATTTTAGCCTTTACATTTCTCCAGCCAGTTTCTCAGAAGCTCCAACAGTGTTTACAACGCCTAGTCACCCCCCTCACCCACCCCACCTCACTGAAAGGCTCTAGATGTCAGCCTGATTCTCCGACATTTGCTCAGGGTCAAGCTGGGCCCAGGAAATTTCCCACCACCAGCCTGGCCATCCTGCACCCATTGCTCCAAAGAGTGAGTTGATGGTTGGATTCTCAAAGAGAGCATCTTACTTTAATAAACTGTGCTCTCCCGACGTTTCTGAGATCTATGGTGACAAGGTTGCTGCTCAGTGTCTTCCCATACCCCAGTGTGACCTTCACTGTGTTTGAAAGCTTTGCTCATATATTGTGTTTTGGGCTTACAGATGTCTCCTGTGTTGTTATTAGGTACCGTGAAGTCGATTTTTGACTCCGAGTGAGTCCATGTGACAGAGTAGAACTGCCCCATAGAGTTTTTTGGCTGTAATCTTAACAGAAGCAGATCACCAAGTCTTTCTCCCATGGAGGCTCTGGGTGGGTTTGAACTGTCAGTTTTTTGGTTAGCAGCCAAGCACTTAACTGTTGTCCCACCAGCGCTCTTTAAAATGTCTGCTGTTGTTGTTGTTAGTTGCCCTTGAGTTGGTTCCAACTCATAGCGACCCTATGTACAACAGAATGAAGCACTGCCCAGTCCTGCACCATCCTCACAGTTGTCTTTATGCCTAAGCCCACTGTTGCAGCCAATGTGTCAATCCATCTCGTTTTTGCTGACCCTGTACTTTACCAAGCCTGAGGTCCTTCTCTAGGGACTGATCCCTCCTGACAATGTCCAAAGTATGTAAGCCATAGTTTCGCCATCTTTGTTTCTAAGGAGCATTCTGGTTGTACTTCTTCCAAGACAGATTTGTTCATTCTTTTGTCAGTCTGTGGTATATTCAATATTCTTTGCCAACACCACAATTCAAAGACATCAATTCTTCTTTGGTCTTCCTTATTTATTGTCCAGCTTTCTCATGCATATGATGCAATTGAAAATATCATGGCTTGGGTCAGGTGCACCTTAGTGTTCAAGGTGACATCTTTGCTTTTCAACACTTAAAAAAGAGGTCTTTTGTAGCAGATTTGCCCAACGCGATGTGTCTTTTGATTTCTTGACTGCTGCTTCCATGGGTGTTGATTGTGGATCCCAGCAAAATGAAATCCTTGACAACTTCAACCTTTTCTCCATTTATCATGATGTTGTTTACTGGTCTAGTTGTGAGGATTTTTGTTTTCCTTATATTGAGGTGTAATCCATACTGAAGGTTGTGGTCTTTGATCTTCATCAGTAAGTGCTTCAAGTCCTCTTCACTTTTAGCAAGCAAGGTTGTGTCATCTGCACAAAGCAGGTTGTTAATGAGTCGTCCTCCAATCCCGATGCCCTTTCTTTTTCATATAGTCCAGCTTCTCAGATTATTTGCTCAACATACAGATTGAATAAGTATAGTGAAAAGATACAACCCTGACACACACCTTTCCTGACTTTAATCCACGCAGTGTCCCCTTGTTCTGTCCGAACAACTCCCTCTTGATCTATGTACAGGTTCCTCATGAGCACAATTAAATGTTCTGGAATTCCCATTCTTCGCAATGTTATCCATAATTTGTTATGATCCACACAGTTGAATGCCTTTGCATAGTCAAAAAAACACTGATAAACATCTTTCTGGTATTCTCTGCTTTCAGCCAGGATCCATCTGACATCAGCAATGATATCCCTGGTTTCACGTCCTCTTCTGAATCCGGCTTCAATTTCTGGAAGTTCCCTGTTGATATACTGCTGCAGCTGCTTCAGAATGATCTTCAGCAAAATTTTACTTGTGTGTGATATTAATGATATTGTTTGATAATTCTGCATTTGGTTGGATCACCTTTCTTGGGAATAGGCTTAAATATGGATCTCTTCCAGTCGGTTGGCCAGGTCTTCCAAATTTCTTGGTATAGACGAGTGAGCACTTCCAGCGCTGTATCCATTTGTTGAAACATCTCAATTGATATTCTGTCAATTCCTGGAGGCTTGTTTTTCACCAGTGCCTTCAGTGCAGCTTGGACTTCTTTCTTCAGTACCATTGGTTCCTGATCATATGCTACCTCTTGAAATCGTTTAACGTCAATCAATTCTTTTTGGTATAATGACTCTGCATATTCCTTCCATCTTATTTTGATGCTCTGCATCGTTAAGTATTTTCCCCATAGAATCCTTCACTATTGCAACTCAAGGCTTGAATCTTTTCTTCAGTTCTTTCAGCTTGAGAAATGCGGAGCATGTTCTTCCCTTTTGGTTTTCCATCTCCAGCTCTTTGCATATGTCATTATAATACTTTACTTTGTTTTCTCAAGCTGCCCTTTGAAATCTTCTGTTCAGTTCTTTTACTTCATCATTTCTTCCTTTTGCTTTAGCTACTCGATGTTCAAGAGCAAGTTTCAGAGTCTGTTCTGACAGCCATTTTAGTCATTTCTTTCTTTCCCATCTTTTTACTGACCTCTTGCTTTCTTCATGTATGATGTCCTTGATGTCATTCCACAACTCATCTGGTCTTCGGTCATTAGCGTTCAACGTGTCAAATCTATTCTTGAGATGGTCTCTAAATTCAGGTGGGATACACTCAAGGTCATACTTTCGCTCTTGTAGACTAGTTCTAATTGTCTTCAGTTTCAACCTGAACTTGCATATGAGCAATTGATGGTCTGTTCTGCAGATGGCCCTTGGCCTTATTCTGACTGATGATACTGAGCTTTTCCATCAACTCTTTCCACAGATGTAGTTGATTTGATTCCTGTGTATTCCATCTGGTGAGGCCCATGTATATAGTCACCATTTATGTTGGTGAAAAAATGTATTGGCAATGAAGAAATCATTGGTCTTGCAAAATTCTAGCATAAATATCTTCTAGTTTTGGTTAAAATCAATGTTTTGTTGATTTCTTGTAATTCTTGTGATTTTGATGTAAGTTCCAAAAGACAAATAGAGCAATGCCATTTTTTGTTATTTTAAAATCAGAAGTCTGAGAGTTATCTTTAGCACAAGTATAGTTTTTTTTTTTTTTTTTTTTACTTTTGCTTATTGGTTTTTTTGCTAAAAGAACCTGATACATGACGGATGATCAGCCCTACTTTTACCAGAGATGACTGGTGGAGATGCAGACTTCTGGAACTGGACATACCTAGTGTTTTTCTTTCCTCAATAAAGTATAAGAAAGTTGAAGTAAAAGAGGAGAAATGGAACTTTTGAGATCCCAGAATAAAAGGTTTGTATTAATTATTAATACCAAACTTCATAGCAGTAGACATTGAATAGTATAGAAAGATGCCGGTAACTGGATGCTTCCACAGGTGTGGACTTGCTATGCAAGTTCAACAGCAAGACAGAAATTCAATGAAAGCCAAGATCATTGTAAGGAGTTAATTGTGATGAATAAAAGGAAAACTAAGCTGAATAAGAAAAAAATGTGAATACTAAAGCTGTTTAATGGATTGAGGCACTATACTATCTTGTAGAGTTCTTTAGATTTTTTGCTTTTATTACTCTTGCTCCTCGTCTAGAATGCAATTTTCTGAAGGATAAGAAACTTGTGTTATATATTTTATATATTTAATAGAGACAAAGTAGTTTAGTTTGACTTCTTTTGAATCCTTCTCCACTACAGAACGGTGTTTAGTCTGTATTAGGTATGCAATAAACATAAGTTGGCTAATTAACAGAGATGTAAATACAGCTAGATATATTGATGATAGATAGCTAGATACAGATACATATACACACACATACGTAGTAATGCATGTATAACCAGTAAAACTAGTTGCCGTGAAGTTGATTCCAACTCCTAACAATTTCATGTGCGTCAGACGAGAACTGTGATACACAGGGTTTTCAATGTCTGGTTTTTCAAAAGTAGACTGCCAGGGCTTGCTTCTGAGGAGCTACTGGGTGGACTCAAATTGTCAACCTTTTGGTTAGCAGCCGAGTACTTAACTGTTTGCGTGACTCTGATACAGATAAAGATGATATGGAGCTACCGATATAGATGTTTTTAGGTGCCATTGAGTTGGTTCACACTCATAGCGACCCTATGTACAACAGAACAAAAAACAGCTTGGTCCTGCGCCATCCTCAAAATCTTTGCTACGTTTGAGCCCATTGTTGCAGCCACTGTGTCAATCCAACTCACTGAGGGTCTTCCTCTTTTTCAATGACCCTGTACTTTACAAGCATGATGTCCTTCTCCAGGGACTGGTCCCTCCTGATAACATGTTCAAAGTCTGTGAGACAAAGTCTCACCATCCTCGCTTCTAAGGACCGTTCTGGCTGTACTTCTTCCAAGACAGGTTTGTTCATTCTTCTGGCAGTTCATGAACTATTCAATATTCTTCACCAACACCATAATTCAAAGGCATCAGTTCTTCTTTGGTCTTCCTCATTCATTGTCTAGATTTGCATGCATATAGATATAGGTGTAGAGATATAGACATAGATATAAATACATAGGTAGGGAGAGAGAGATATCCAAAACACTAAGTGATTTACAGAAATTACTAAATTCATGTGAAGATCAGAAAGAATGAGATCTCTGTCTTCATTCTTGTAAACTGGGACATAGGGCATCGAACATGGTAACTGTCCAGTGCAAAGATAACACAGAGTCAGCTGGAAGTAGGAGTGACGTTTCCATACTTATTGTCTATAATTTACATCTATTATCCATGAAATGACCTTTGTGACTTTTGGGTTGTTCGCCTTTCCATCTTCTTATCAAGTAAATACGACCTAAAGAATCATTAATGGAGCTCTAACTGAATAAAGCAACAATTCTCTCTTTATTGCTCAGTTGACTTTCTGTCATTTCTAAAAATGACCTTACTCTGAAAGGCTGACTTTGAAGATCATTTATGTAGAAAAGATTTATTCAGACAGTGCTTTAACTTCCTTGCTTTTTTTTTTTTTCCTAAATAGCAGATCAAAGCACTGGATTTCACAGTCAGATTTTACTGTATTTATTTATTCATTTGATTTACTTCTACAGAGAAATTTCTATTCGAGAATAGGAATGCTCTTCTTATATCTGAAACTTATGAACCAATAGTGATATTCAGAGGAAATATATACCTTTAAAAAAAGTAGATAGATAAACAGATCTTAAAATTAACAAAATATATTACATAGATACCTCGAGAGAATTGGAACTGTACCATGAAAGCAAAGAAACCACAAATTATGCACATTCCTACTAATTTCCCTCCTTTCTTTGGTAAGTTCCAAATCTATTGATTTACTGTGTTGTTATCAATGCTAAATCAAATGATAAGCTTTGTAATAATCTCTCCTTAGAAATATTGAGTATCACTAATTTTTACATGTATAGTTCATACAACCTGAACGTTCAATTAACAAAATAAATATCTTAGATAAATTGTCTGCATTATTAAAATTTTCCTTCACTTTCCATTCTACTAAAGTGGTCTTTAAAAACATGGAATTCTAGTTGATAAATGGCTTGACTACTCCATTAAAACCATAATAACTTTCTGTCATTTCTCCATATAAGAACTGGATCTTTTAAAAGTTAAATTCTTCCTTATATTTCATGGTCCTTGACTTTTAAGATTGCTATGCTAAAACCTTTTATATTTAGTGATCATCTTACAATATTTCACTGAAATAATCACTAAATATTCTCCAGTTTATGAGAACAAAGTTGAAAGTATATACTATGCAGTTTGAAATTTCTTAGGAAGTGATTACCTAGCATTGTGTTGAATCTCCAAGTGAACAACTCTGTTTTCAAGAAAAATGTGGAGTTCTGGTTAGCATGTGGTCATTAATGTTCTTTAGATCAACCGTGCTCATGGTCACTGTTCTATGTTCTTCCATTTCTTCAATATCTTTATTTGATAATTAATTATGTGTATGGTGCTTTTAAGGACAACAAAAAAGTTCAGCCTATACTGAGATACCAATCATTTTATGTCTTCTATGAATTATAAGGAACCTCAAGGGTTATTAATTACATATCATTGTTTATCCAGATGAGCAAATGAATGTATGAAGACATTAAATCAGTTCTTCAAAGTAATGAAGCTGGCAATACCAGAAAAGATGTTCCAAATAAATAATAATTTTAGTAAACCCTGATGTCTAATTCATTTCTGGTTTTTTGTATCTAATATGATGTGTTTCACTTTGTAGACACATCAGTGTCTGACATTTTATAAGCTGAAGATAGACTTTATATTGTAAACTCAGACAGAATACTCCCTTATCACTCTTTAAGCTCCATTAGCAGTGGTCAGTAAAATTCAGTGACAATAATTATGATTAGGTGCTCAATCTACTATGTGCCAAGTGACCAAGTAATTTGATAGATACACATTATCTGATTTTATCTTCAAAATAACCCCCGGAGATTTATGCCATCAATTATCTTGGTTTTGATGGGGAAAATGAGGTTTCAGAAGGTTAAATATCTTAGTCAAATGTAGACAGCTGATATGAGGTGGGCCCAAAATCTGATCCACCTTTATTCAACTTCAAAATCCAAACTCTACCCACGGCTATTTGATTTTCAGGTCCTTACATCTTATATTCTCATTTGGACCTTGAGTTCCTTAAAGATATAAATCCTATTTGTACTTGTTTGAGAAAATTATCTTTGATTTACCAAAAGGAGTAATGACGAGTAACGGTGACTACGCAGTCCATTAGATACTCCTGCTGAGACCTAAGGCTGCAAATGCATGGCTGCTTAGTTGTCAGGACAACAAACAAAAAACTTTGTTTTCAGTTTCCACCCAAAGAGAAATTCATTCCTCGGGAATTGGATTATCAATTTCGCTGAAAGAGGAAGACGTAGAATACTGCAGGTGCCAATATGTGCTCAGTCTAGCTCAGCATCTCTAAGTAACCGGACACTTTGGCCATGACAAGTAAGTAAAACCTGACATGTCTGTAAAAATCAGCTCCTGGACAGCCTGGACCATCATGTCCATGTTACTGCGCTTCCCGTTCATCTACATCTCCCCTAGTTACGACTTTAGCCTTCTACTGACAAGGAATTCTGCACTCCATCTTGTCAACAAGTCCATGCATTTTCTTGTGTTGTTTCCCATTCAGTTCAGCCTGTGGCACTCTTGTCTGCATGCTTCTGTGGGCATCACTCCCACCCAGACTCATCTACCCTCCCACTCAGCTTCACATACAGGACCCATAAGTGACCCACAGCGTGGGGTTCATGTCCCATTTGTTTGGTATAGTCTTCTACAGTTATGAATATACACTACTGATTATTTTTAAGGTTTACTTCTTGATTTAGAAACTGGTGATTTTGTGAAATGTAATTAATTTCCATGGAAGTTGAGTAAGAAAAATCTAAATTTAGTAAGTATTCTTCAAATAAAAATGCTATTTAATGAGAGTGGTAATCTAAAGAAGGCACATTCTAACCAGAAAAATATGAGAAGCTCAGGGGAACGTGGAAGATGCTTATTGTAACAGTGCTTGAATGATACATCAAGTTATTCTTAATCTCTGGGCTCAGGAATTAGGAAAACATTTTCCATACTCCGATTGCTAGAGACACCTCCAGCCATAGGTTTGGGAAAGACCGTATGTGTTCCTTAGTCCAACCAGCTCCTCTTACCAAGGTTTGTGCAGCTTTAAGTAACTTCAACACCTTTTGAAGAATACTTTGTTATCTGAACATACGTTTGGTAGAGTAACCTTAACCCATTTTCCCAGCCAGATGGAAACTTTAGTGAAGAAGGATTTTAACTACAACAGTGGATTTCTTACCTTATGTACTCTGTAGTAAGAAGGCAACATTTTTACTGTCTGACAGCAAGCCTTGGTGAAAAGGACATGATTAATCAGCTTATCAGAAGACAACATGACACAGAAAAATATGGAATTGGTACCCGAATGTAGGATTCGGTTCATATTTGTACTAAGTTTTCCACTGTGCCTGTGAAACTGAGTAAGTCACTTAACCTCTTTGTACTTCTGTTTCTTCATTTATAAAATGAAGGTAATAAAACTCACTTTACAGGACTATTGTGAGGATTAAAAGTACCCAACATATAATCAGTGCTTAAAATAGTTAACTCATGATACCTGCTGTTGTTGTTACGTGCCTGTCGAGTTGGTTCTGACTGCTAGCAACCCTACAGGATAGAGCAGAACCACCCTATAGGGTTTCCAAGGAGCAGCTGGTGGATTTGAACTGCCAACCTTTTGGTAAGCAGCTGAGCTCTTAACCATTAGGTCACCAGGGCCCCATGATACCTGCTAGTTGTAGTACATCCATCAAGGGGCACAGGGCCACTGCTACCCTACGTAGATGACACTTGCTTTGCCAGCGCTTCCTGTTTGATTCTCAGCACAGTCCTATGTGCACGTTGGGATATCTACCTATTGATGTCGCTGTGAGTATTCCTGCTTTAAAGGCAGAAAATGACGGATTCTCAATAACCCAAAGACTGGTTTTATTCCCACTTATTTTTGGCACACATTTGAACATTTGAATGGACAAAAACTCGATCGGTTTCAATGTATTTTCAGATACAGCTGTGATCAGTGAATTGCCACGTGGAAGAAATCCCTAGCACATGACTGTACTAAGTAACTTGCCAGAAAAATTGACAGTGTTTATTTAGTGAGTTTGATTTTAATTTCATATGATATCATTAATTGTTCCTTAATGTAAGTCTCCTTTTTATGTGGGTTCAGCTAAGCTAGTACTAACATATCAAAATCTCAAAGACTTAGAGAAAGAAACTAAAGAAAAATGTCAAAACTTTAAATTTACTCAGTGTATTAAAGGCATTTTCTGTAAACAAGCTTGTGTACCTAACACCACATTCAATTAGGAAAATTAAATGCATATTATGCATTTATTAAGGTCCATGGGTGACACAAATGGTTTGCGCTTGGCTACTAACTTAAAGGTTGGTGGTTCGAACCCACCCAGTAGCACCAAGGAAGAAAGGCTTGGCAATTTGCTTCCCTAAAGATTACAGCCAAGAAAACCCTATGAAGCAGTTCTACTCTGTAACACCCGGGGTTGTCATGAGTTGGAATCCATTGGGTGGCAACAGGTTAGATTTTTGGGTTTTGTATGCATTTATTAATCTAGCCTTCTCATGACATACCAGGTAAATTATCATGAGGTTTTATTTTTATTTATGATTTATTCAACTAAATATTATTTTTCAGTTATCACCATTACTGGAGGCCTCATCTGTCCTTTCTCTCTCTCATCCCATGGTTTAATGCAGCAATGGGATGAAGGAAACGTCCAGGAGCCAAAGTACCTCTCAAATCACCAATCTCATGAAGCGGAAAGGGAGCAAAAAGTATGAAACTCCCATTAGCTGAGTATTCGTGTGCTCTTCAGTACACATGGCATGTTGATGTGTGGTTATATTCATGTATGTTAATGCTTGGTCGTGCTATTTATCATCCATGTTTCACATGAGGTAACTGAGATCAAGGACATGTCTAACTTCACACGTGCTGGAAGTTCTGGAGCTGAGACTGGAGACTTCTCCACAGCCATGCTCTTTAATCTGTGCCTGGAGGGTCTGTCCCCTGCATTTAAAGGAAGCTTACATTTAAATTTCTGTTGTGCAGTAATATTAATTCTGTTTAAGTGCTAATACATTTTTCAGTAACCACTTCAGAAAAAATTCACTCTACTGTAAAATGATTTTGACTCAACTTTTTCAAAAAACAAACACAATTTATTTATTTTACATAAATGCTGTTGTTAAGGTCTCCGGGTGGCACAAGTGGCTTGCGCTCAACTACTCACCTAATGGCTGGTGGTTCAAACCCACCAGCGGCACTTTGGAAGAAAAGCTGGCGATCTACTTCCATAAAGTTTACAGCCACGAACCCTATGGAACAGCTCTGCCCTGTAACACACGGGGTCACCGTGAGTAGGAATCAGCCCTGTGGCAATCGGTTTTGTTTGTTATTAGCTGCCATCCAGTGGTCCCCAGACTCACTGGGACCCCATTCACAATGGAACAAATGCTGCCTGGTCCTCTGCCATCCCCATGGTCAGTTGGAGATTGGACTCTTGTGATGCATAGGGTATCCCATTGGCTGATCTACTCCACTGAAACCTGGTCAGCCTCCTGCTCAAGCCTCCATGGGCAGACAGGCGTGGCTGCGCATGACATACACTGGCCAGGAACTGAACCCTGGTCTCCCACACGGAAGAGGAGAATTCTACTACGGAAGCACCAGTGACCCTATCTGTACAAATGGAGACGTTAATTATTGTAGTAAACTTCAGAGTGTCGTATTTTTTTAACACAACAAACGATGCTTTCAGACATTACTTATTAGATGAGTTCCTCTCTTTAAAGGAGAATAGAATCCAGATAAGAGCACTGTTGTGCTTTGCTGACAGGGCATCCTTCCCCCTTGCACTTTATAATCCACTGGCTGCTCCTTGGAAACCCTATGGGGCCGTTCTACTCTGTCCCATAGGGTCGCTATGAGTTGGACTCAACTCGACGGCAATGGGTTTTCTGACTTTTACGCCATAAAAACAGATATCTCTACAGATGTTGGTTCCTAAATCATCACTGTATCATACAATATAGTTTCTTCCAGAAACAATCACAGGAATAAGCCAAACTTATTATGGCTTTTGCAACTCAATTACCAAACAACTGATATCTTACTTTTAGCTTTCCTTGTAGGAATTACAGACAAAAGTGAACCAGCGTTTTAATTTTTGTTTGTTTGTTTAGCCGTTGCCATTGAGTCGATTTCAACTTACAGCGACCCTATAGGACAAAGTAAAAATGCCCCATGGGGTTTCCAAGGAGCGGCTGGTGGATTCGAACGGCCAACCTTTTGGTTAGCAGCCGTAGCTCTTATCCACTGCACCGTCAGGGCCCCTTTGTTTGTTTAGTATTTTACAATTCTCCGTTAGTCATAGATGCTCCCCATCAATATGACAGTAAATAGCATCCTTTGTCTAAGCTTATTTGTATGTAAGATTTTCATTGGCAATATATTTTATTTCCAACTGTGGAAAAATTGCTCTAAATCTATTGAAAATTTGACATTAAACTGTAGGTTTGTTCCCATAGTTTTATAGTATAAATATTGAAAGCAATTTAATTTTACAAACAAGCACACATGAGTTATTGGGATATACTGAAGTCTAATAATTTGATATAAAAAAGTTGTATATAAAACCATGACAAGTTAATATTCATTCTCTAATTCCTCAATCTCCTTTATCTCTATTGCCATTACATCTAATTGACTAGAAATAAGTAGATTTTAACATGTTCAAATGAGCACGATGTTTACTTCAAGATTACTTCTGCTTGTCTGAGACCTGGACAACTAAAATACTTCTTGAATTTGAATTAATGCAAATTTATTAAAGACCCACCTCTAAAAACTCAAAGACTGATTTAGGATGCAGATCTTTCTCTTCCTCTGCCTTTTTTAAATGTACCAAAAACGTCATTTAAACAGGAGAGTGACGATCCTCAGACAAAGAATCTATGTGGAAAATACACTTTCCTCAAGTTTCTATAAAGATCAAGAAGTAACGTGCATACAATCAAGAGTTCTGGCCCCGGCCACTCACCAACTTGGCTCTACCACGTGTTACAGGTCTCACCTGGAGTGAGTTACTTAATGTCTGTGCACCACATTTTCCCATATAGAGATAATCATAGTATCCATATCTTATAAGTGTATACAGTTTCCCATACAGGGATAATCAGAGTGTCCATCTCAGAAGTGTGTATACTTTCCTATGTAGAGACAATCAGAGTGTCCATCTCAGAAGTGTGTATACTTTCCTATGTAGAGATAATCAGAGTGCCCATCTCAGAAGTATATTTTAAGGACCATCTGAGGACATAGACAGAAAGGGCTTCCCACAGTGGCACGTGCACAATAAGCACTCAGTACATCTTAGCTAATGTTGTGGACAGTGTTTTATCCATAGAACTGTCAAAATGTAGTAATTTGATTTTAAGTTATGGATGAAGTTCTTGCTGAGTGAGTTAATATTATGTTCAGAGAAGGACTAATGAGAAAAGAAGAGAAGCATCAAGTATATAAGTATTGTTCCACAAAATATGGGTCAAATATATTGTGTGATAAAATGGAGTTAAATCATCTAAATTCAAAATCTCTGGTCTAACCAAAATAGTAAAAAAATGTTTGAAGATTTTAGTATAGACTTGTTCTGTATAATTAGTCAACATTTTTTTTTTTTTTTTACCATTTTCCCAACACTGACAAGGTGCATTAAAAATGAACCCCTAAATATATTGCCCTGAAATAATCTTTAAACTTTAAACCTTAAGCCAAAGCTATCCCCTAAAGTCTTCCTTGAACCAAAAAAAATAGCTTATCTTAATTAGAAGTACATCTGCCTTGAGTGTTGTGCTCTTTTAAAGAATTATCTATGTGAGAACAAATTGACAAACAAAACCCAAAGGTTGGATAGGAGCCTTAGGAGGCAATGACTTTAAGATAATGGTGGTAGAATAATTTGGAAAAAGATAGCGAGAATGGTAGCGCAACTTAATATAATAAATGTCACTGAATTATACATGCAGAAATTGTTGAAATAGTGTACCTTTGCTGTGAATATTTTCACCAAAAAAAAAAATTAAATGGAAATTTGTTTCTCAGGGAAACAAATATTGCAGTTTGCAGACCAACCAAAAACCAAATTCACTGTCACTGAGTCAATTCCGACCCACGGCGACCCAATGTGTTAGAGTAGAAATGTGCTCCGTCGAGTTTTCTTGGCTGTAATCTTTATGGAAGATTGCCAGGCCTTTCTTCCACAGCTCCACTGGGTGGGTTCAAACTGCCAGCCTCTAGGTTAGTAGCTGCGCACAAACCATTTGCACCACCCAGGGACCTTTGTCTGCAGATGCCACAACCAAACTCACTGTCGTAAAGTTGATTCCATAGAGGTCACTCATGGTGACCCTGTAGGACTGAGTAGAACTACCCCATAGGGTTTCCAAGGCTGTAAGTCTTTAGGGAAACAGATTGCCACATCTTTCTCCTGTGGAGCAGCTGGTGAGTTTGAACCACAGACCTTCTGGTTAGCAGCCGAGTGCTTAACCACTGTGCCACCAGGGCCCCTAGTTTGCAGATGAAGATCATCATACCCCTAAGAAATAAATTCAGTCAGTCGCTATTTGCCATTTACTTACATCCTGACTCAAGAGTTCAAGCCCAAAAACTTATAAGAAGGGCAGTAAACATGAACAAAAAACAACATATATTTTGGTCAAACCATACTGTTTACTCCTTAAAACTAACACTTGAGGCTTGACTTAAATACCCCAAATATAGTTCCCAAGACTAATATCTGTGCATTTCTCAATATCTGTGCACCACTTCAAAATATGGCCACACCTCTGGGTATGGAAGCTCAGAGAATACTACAGGTAAAAAGCCTGTAAGTCACGTCCAATCCCATGGGGCAGTACCCAGGAGGTACCAAGTCTAAACCAAAGGTCTCCATCTCCAAAAGTATGATTGATACGTAAGCTCGTGCCCAAAAGGAAAAAAGAAGCTGTAGACTTAGGAATTAAGTGGAAGGTTAAGAGCCAGAGAAACTGATTAATCAAGACTTTTGTCTGAAAAAGTTCCAGTAGGTGGGACATAGGAAGATAAAGCCAGGGGTTTTTATGGAGCAAACAGATGGTTAATGACTCCTGGGTCGGTAAGAAGGCTGGTTTCTGACTAATCTCACAAACACCATTTCTTCTCTCACGTTTTGTCTTCATGCCAAAAAGGTGTGTGGAAATCTGAACAGTGAAGTGTTACATAGTTAATTTAGGAGGCTAGAAAATTAAAATAGCAAATTATTATTGGAAATACAGAGCAGCTAAAATAAAATCTGGACATCTTTCTTCACTAGGCTGATAGGTGACTTGAATTTTTCCTTGAACAATTAAGGCAGATTACTTTATTCTGTACATTAAATTTGTGGCATCTGTTAGATTGACAGTTGTATACAAATTTAGAAAATAGAGTCCTTTAATCATATCTGTTTTCATATGAAAATAAATGTTTTACTTAATTACCACAGGCATATTTGAATTGATGGGGTAATTCACTTTTCTCCAATAGTCATTCTTTACCTTACCCCTTTTTTGGCAGGGGAATAGTGAGTGGGCATATATTGTCAACAAAGTTTTGAGTGAGATAATTCAGTTAAACAAACCTGTTGCCGTCGAGTTGATTCCAACTAATAGCGACCCTACAGGACACAGCAGAATTGCACCATAGCGTTTCCAAGGCTGTAAATCTTCAGGGAGCAAATCGCCACATCTTTCTCCCACGGAATGGCTGGCGGGTTCAAACCGCCAACCTTTCAGTTAGCAGCCGAGCTCTTAACCACTGGGCTACCAGGGCTCCAATTAAAGAAAACGAAACCCAAAACCCATTGCTGTGGAGTTGAACTGCCCCATAGGAGTTTCCAAGGAGCGCCTGGTAGATTCAAACTGCTGACCTTTTGGTTAGGAGCTGTAGCTCTTAACCACTATGCCACCGGGGTTCTCAGTTAAAGCTCCTTCTAAATCTTAAAAAAGAAATTTTCATTTTTTTCAATACATTTTACATTTACTTATGTCTTTAAAAATACTCATGAATTTAAGAGATTTAATTATCCAAGGCCAGAGAGAAATTGTATGCTTTTGATATGCATGTTTCAGATTATGTTTTATAAACATTCTCGAGGCTCCACTGCAGGGATTATAAAATGTCAGAGTGTTTACCACATAAATTAGAATCCCTAGGTGGTCTTTTATCATTATCCAAATTCCACCACAGATCCTTTCACAGACCTGTTGGAGATGGAACTCAAGAACCTTTATTTTAAATAAGAAATGTACATAATTGTTGTTCGCACGTTTAAGTTCTGAGACCCACTGCTATATATATCCTAACAATATTCACTATGAGGACTCATAATTTTAAATCACTGTTGTTCATACACATTACCTTAGGAACCTGTATATGAAAAGCAGTGTGATAAGAACAGTGAAAAAAAACTCTTGACCTAGAATTACGGGACACAAATCCTGCGACTCAGTAACTCTTTTACCGTAGACAAGTCCTTCATCTCCTCAAAGCTTTGGTTTGGAGTCCTCAGGCGGCACAAACGTGCTTGGCTGCTAACTGAAGTTTGGAGGTTTCAGTTCACTCAGAGGTGTCTTGAAAGAAAGGCCTGGCGATTTATTTCCAAAAACTCAGCCACTGAAAACCATGTGGAGCACAGTCCTACTCTGACATACACGGGGTCGTCATGAGCCAGAGTTGACTCGATGCAACTGGCTTTTGCTGTTGTTTCCTAAGCTTTGGCTTAACTGTCTATTTCTTGAGGGGTTAAGAGCTGTTCTCTCTCAGTCCTAACTGTAATTCTAAAACATTGCATTGGTACTGTAAATCCTTAGATATTAATATGGGATACAGATAAATTACTATGTTTCAGTTTCCAATAGTTACCTGTAAATGTGTACTTATTGCTACCACTGAACTATTCTGAAATGCTCACTTTGTGTTCATAATCATTCAGAAGTGGAAATAAAGCTTTGAGAAATACAGCTAGCTTGAATACTAAATTGGAAAAGGGATGAGAAAAAGCTCTCATTTACATATATTAAATGAATATTCATTGTTTTATACTAGGAGTAAGACAATCAATTTTTAAAAGGCTGTTTTGTATATTAACATCTGGATACTTAATACACAAAAGAAATCTGCCAATTGTAAAATCTCCTTGGTGAGCTGTTTAATATAACTTATAAAATTCTACATGTCAAAAGGACTAGGAAAATAATAATTTTAATCTCTATTACCCACGGATCAAGCCCTGTAAAATTCATCCTCCTAGGAAAAAATTAAAAAATCAAAACCATCATCACATGAACTATCAGGGCTTCTCAAGAATGGAAATGTTTTCAAATATTTAAAAGTCAACCTGCTTAAAGCTATTTGATAATATTGCTAACAGGAAAGTAGATGTGTAGGCATCCAACTAAAGTTTGGATATGCAGGATGTTATCTGGAAATTGTCTGCAGACTGCTAATGGCCACAAACAGCAAATGCACGCTCTTAGTATGACATTCCCAGGGGCATTTTAGGATGTTTCTGAAGGTGACTTGGCCATTGCCATAAAAACACGAAGTTCAGTCCTGGCCTTCTTCTTTAGCTGTTCTTCATCCGCAGCAACAGTCACAAATTGATGAAATCACTTCTCTATGACTTGAAACAGATAATGTTAGGGTTTCTTAATGTTGGGTGTCATTGAGTCAATTCCAACTCACAGTGACCCCATGTGACAGAGTAGAACTGCCCCATAGGGTTTTCTTGGCTACAGTCTTTTAGAGAAGCAGTTCAACAGGTCTTTCTCCCTCAGAGCTGCTGGGTGGTTAGGAGCTGAGTGCTTAACTGTTGGCGCCACCAGGCCTCCTTCGAGGTTTTCTTAGACATAGACAATATGATAAAGAGCTTTTGCATAGATGTTAAGAAGATATAAACCAGATGTTGGGTTACCACAAATGCACATGGGCTAACGTATTAGCCACTCTACTAGCTTCTCTGAGAAGTTCGTATCTCTCATCAGCAGCTGAGACTGACTTACCGTAACTCAGCACATGAGTATTTTGAGACCAGATTTAAAGTTATTCTTTCATACTTTGTCTGCCATGATAATTGTGTAGTTTACTTCCTACCTCATAAACTTGAACTCAAAGGACTTTTTTTTTTTTTTCCCAGAATAATTAGCACAGTAATTGCTTAGAAAACTATTTCAGGGCTTTTTTCCTCACTTATGAAAATATGAAAAAAATATTCATTTTGGAAAAATATGTATATATAGTGTGAATTTAGGCAATAATTTCCCAGTTTTATATGTGGTTTAAATGGTGGATTGTCAGGCCCCTTCATTAAGGAATGTTAGCACATCAGCATATGCTTATTATGCCTCCAAGTGAAAATGTGTATTTGATTTTACTATTTTGTCCCTAAGGTTAATTATCCGTGATAGTTTGATGTGTTAAACATGATTTAAATTGCAAGATTGAGACCAGAAGTTCCAACAATCTACACAACAACCTGCTTTTTAAACAATTTGTATGCATACTCAATAATTTTACATAAGCATCAGTTTATAGGAATATAACAATATCCTTCATTCACAAATGATGATCGAGTGCTTTCTATGGGCCGGTTCTTTTTATGGGCTCTTGGGATACAGCAGCGCGCAGGATAAGCATGACCTCTTTTCTTATGGACAGTACCCGATAGTGGGAGAAACAGAAAGATGAGCAGCACAAAGCTCTGAGTGAGCAGGAGACTAGGAACATTCCAGAACAGGGTCTCGGCAGTGCAGCTGGAGCAGAGTGGGAAAGATGGAGAGGGGAGTGAGATGAGCTGCCATATCACCTTCATTTTACCCAAAACCAATGAGTTCTATATCATGGGGTCAGGAAAATTATAATGCCTCTATGTTAATCATATTTTGAGAAAGTGCTTTAATTATATGATAACATTTGATCTATTCATTTCAATTGTGTGTCTTCTATTTGTCCCTTACTAGGTTTTCATTTCATACTTTCCTCGTAATGATAAATTATTATTCCCTAACCATTCGAATGCACGTGAGTTTGCAATTTTCTTTTAAAGAAAAATGAAATTAGATTCCCAAAATGCAAGAGGGCTTCAGATTTTGAAAAGAAATATACGCCCTACATTCTCTCTGAACTGTTTTCTGTTACCGAGCATAATTCATTCAGCCAAAAACCCCCTCAGTGGCAAATCATTCCAGGTTTCTTTTGCACAGTTACCTGATGGGAGCAAGCAGTAGGCTAATGCGGGGTGAATGCCATCATAGCTCACGGTTTCAAAACTTTATGATTTTCAACAAATTGGAATTGAAGACTTGAAAAATCAACCAAAATACGTCTTCATTCGTGCAAATTCAACACTTTTATGTTCCTAGGACAACTCAGCTGAAAATTCCACTCCTCCCTAAATCACTCTGATTCTCAACAAGGATCAAGCCTTCTCAAGAAGCAATTTGCTTTGTACCCTAATTCTCCAATTGATGAACCAGTTCGTAAAAGTGAGCAATTCAGTAAATTCGATGAATCAAAAATGTCTCCAAAACATGCAGCAAGAGGCAGAAAGGGCTCAGTACTGTCCATCAGCTGGGTCTACTCATCAGCAAGGCCTTTGCTCAGAGGAGAAAAGGCTAAACTGTGCCTTATCTAATCCATACAAGAAATAGCTCATTTGGCTTCAGGATGGTCTGTGAATACGGGCGTCATATAATTTATCTTCCAAACTGGGACACTTTCAAGGTTAAAAGGAGGTGCTATTAGCAACTGTGGAGGTTCAACAGGCGTAAACCAAAACGGTCCCTGGCAAACTGGGACATGTGACTCCCCTATCTATAAAGCACAGGGATGGAAAGCCTTCAGAAAAGTATGTTTTATCTCTTCACAGAGAAATAGAAAACATAATAAACTGTAAACCTCTTTAACAAAGGAACAGCACTTCGAAGCATTACTACTAGAAGCCTCTAAACCTTTGAGCTTACCTATAGTTCCACTTATTTCAAATTGTGTGTAAACAAATAGTAAGCACATTAATACAAAGGGGCTCTGAGATTATTAGGAAAAGCAGTAGTTTGAGCAGAAGTAATTTGAATAGAGAAAAAGCCTCATAATTGTGTCACAGAGGTTGATCCAGCTACAGCACTAGTTACACTGCATACTCATTTAACCCTTTTATTACTAAGTTTTAAAAAAAAATCCCATTGCTGGAAGAACAGGCATGGGGGGTTTTTCTAGAATCAGTGAAAGGTCCAAGTCTCCTGGATACACCTGGTTTCCACTGCAAAATAAACTGCTGTTGACCTTATTAGCGCTAAGTTTTAACTCACGGGTTGGAAACCCTGAGTACTAACCGCTGCTTCTCTATGTACAATCCACTGCCCTATTTTGTAAGCAGAGTAGAATGGAGAAAGGTAGAAAGAAAAGTGATGTTGTAGAAGGAAATTCAAGGCATACAGAGAGAGGGAGGAGGAAGAGACAGAGGAGAATAAAGAGGGAAAAAGTTAGAGGAGGGAGAAAGAAGGGACACAGGGAAAAAAGATTAAAGTGGTGCCTATTCTTCCAGAAACTATATGAGCCTCCTTCTCCCTACTTTATTTACCTCTTTGGTAACTGAGTATATTACACAGAATCAGAGCATCGTAGAACTGAAAGAAAACCATAAAATCATCTGAAGTACCTTACACTCAAGCCAGTTGTGACTGGTCCAGGATCACACAGCTAGTCAGTAACAAAGTCAGTTGTTAAACCCATGTCTCCTGACGCGAGTGATCTGCTTCTGTAATGTATAAATAAGTGTATCTTATAATTGGAGTTTTCTATTAAATTCTGGTTTCCTCACTTTATAGTTGCTATGAGTCAGAATCGACTCGACAGCAACAGGTTTGGTGGTTTTTTTTGTTTTTTTTTTGGCGTCTAGTTTCTTTTTTACACTAAAATAATAATCCAGATATTACAAAAAGTTTAAAGAGTGAAAAGTGAATTCACTTTCCCACTTGTATTCTCAACCATCAGAAATAATCATGCAAACAGCTTCTTGTGTTTTTCCAAAAATATTTCTATGCATAAACTATTATGTAAGTATGTATATATCTAGATATTAACATTTTAATATGTAAAAGTTATTTTTTCTCATAGGCATCTTTCAGTCTGAGCTGACATGGCTCACTCACATAGCTCATTTAACTTTCTGCAGCAGCACATATAAGCTTACCACCTTCCATCGCACACTTCAGTGGTTCTCCATTTTATGAATGTCCATAAATTTTCTCACTAGTACCCACCTAGACTATTTCCTTTTTTGCTGTTACTAATAACGCTTATAAACACTCTTTAATCCATTGCCCACTTGCCCTAAAATTTCTGAATCAAAGGGAATGAGCAACTGTTGTTAGGATATTGCCAAATTGCCATCCCAAGAATTTGTATGATTCCCTCCTCCATGCTCTCGCAGTATGAGAAAGGCTATTTCCTTAAACTATTGATAACTAAACTCTGTCAAGCTTTTAAATATTTGCTAACCTTAAGATTGTTTAATTGTTACTTTTATTGTGAAATTAAACAATTTTAAGGTTATTGGCCACTTGTACTCCTTTTATAACAAATTGTCAACTCATCACCTGGCACTTTTTAAATTAATTTTCCTCCTTTTTTGCTATTTAAGTGCTCTTTGCATATTTTTTAAAAAAGTGAATATGTTTCTAGTTTTACTTTTGAATTTTTGTCTCTCATGATCCCTTCCCCCCAACAGATGTTTCTAACTATGGTCAAATTCACTAATCTTTAATCATGGCTCCTGAGTTTAATACAACGCATAGGAAGACATGCAGTACTCACATATATACCAGACTTCACCAAAGTCATGTCTTACTATGTATATTCATTTTATTCATTAATTATATTTATTTTTTATATTCTTTTTTTATTATTCATTTACCTGTAATTTGCAGTGAGGAGATAGACAGAATCCCAGCTTAACTTTTTGCCAGAAGAGTTAGCTAATTCTTCCTCACTAATTATTGAATATTCCATCTTTTTCCCCATTGACTTAACCTGTGAAGTCAGGTTTTCATTTGAATCAATTTCTGGACTATTTTGTTCCACTTATCTACTTATACCAACCCCAAACTGTTAACATTATTATAACAATGTGGCATACCTTATTATCTGCTATGGATAGTCCCCTTCATTATCCTTCTTTTTTAGATATTCTTTGGTAAATATCATATGTTTATTTTTTTCTTATGAACTATTAGTAGCCTTTATCAATTTTACAGGAATTTTTGATCTTTTCAAACATGTTACATGCATTTACAAATTAATTTAGGGGGAAATGACATTTGAACACTACTGAGCACTTCTATCTAAGAACAAGGTATATCCTTCCATTGATTTAAGTCTCACTTATAAACTCAAGTTAAATTTTAAACGTATCTTTTATAAAGCTCTGGCGTTTACGTCCAGATAGGCTAAACGTTTATGCCAAGGTAGCCTAAATACATTTGCTATTATAAAGAGGCCCTTTCCATACATTATATTTCATAAACTTTCATTGCATATATTCTACTATTTATTTATACTTTCACCCTTTGTAGCCAGTCACTTTATTGAATTTTCTTACCACAGTGAAACCTGTGAGAACCGGAACTCAACAGGACGTCCTTGTTTTTCCAGGTTTTGCCAGTTTTTCACCTTTGACGGGGTGCAGTCCTACCACTTTTCTGTAACTGTCTATTAGTGAGAAATATTTGAATTTCCCTTCTCTGACAGGTTTCTGCCCTACACAGTTTTCAGCTGTTGCAAGTTTTACTGTATTTCCATTTGTGGTTGTGTATCTTGGGTTTTCCACATGTACCATATTATACACAAATAATGTCAATACTTCCTCTTAATTTATACTTTTTAAAATCTTTTATTTATTTCTCTTATCTAATTATGGAGTTAAAAATTCCAAGCAATTTTAAATTAGATAAAGCAAAACTTATTGCCATTGAGTCAATTCAGACTCATAATGACCCTGTAGGATGGAACAGAACTGCCCCCTAGGGTTTCCAAGGCTGCAAATCGTTTTATTTTTTTTTAATCGTACTTTAGATGAAGGTTTACAGAACAAATAGTTTCTCATTAAACAGTTAGTACACATATTGTTTTACGGCAATGGTTAACAACCCCACGACATGTCAACACTGTCCCTTTTCAAACTTGGGTTCCCTATTACCAGCTTTCCTGTCCCAAGGCTGTACATCTTTATGGAAGCAGCTGAGCCACTGGTGGGTTGGAACTGCCGACTTTTCCGTTAGCAGCCAAGCTCTTAAACTCTTGCCACCAGGGCTCCTTGTAATGGTGATAGAGGTCATCATTCTTGTTTCTGACGTAACTGGGAATGTTTCACAATTAATCATAAGCTTGTTTTCGGGGTTCATATTAGACTAAGGAAACATTTATTTCAATTGCATTCATATGTTTTAAATTCAGGACAAATTGTCGAATTTTTTTTTTCGACAGCAATGGGCTTTGTTTTTGTTTTTGTATTTTTTTGTCTCTAGCTGTGATTATTTTGCCATTCTCATTTCTAATTTATATAGTCCATTTTTTATTAGGATTTATTAGTAGTTTTTCTTCTCTTCCCCCTTCCCCTGCTTAAACAACTAGCTTTGGCATTATTTATCAATTCTACAACTTCCTATTTGATAATTGACAAATGTGTCCTTTTATCTTTATTAATTTATCCCCTGTTTTCCATGGGTTCATTTGACTGCTCTTTTAATAACTTCTTGATTTGAATTTTAATTAATTCCATTAAATTCCCTTTAAATTAGGTAAGATGTGTTTTAAACTTGTAGTTCTCCACTAGTTCTCCAATTTTTTCATGCTATGGCTCACTCAGAAAATGATAATATTTTTACAGCACACAGCGATAAGCCCGAGGCTGCTCACTGCTCCATGCCCTGCCCACTGCTGGATGCCCAAGGGCTGAAGGCAGTAACTGCGTCTGCACACCTGTAACCCTTTTGCTGCGTACTAGTTGGGAAGCTCTGTTGATAAAATCAAGGGGACCTCGAATACTACGTTGCACATATTCATATATTCAGTAAATAATTATTAAGCAACTGTGCTAGGAATTCAGAATACAAAATGAGTGAGAGATGGCTTCTAGTAACTCTGATGTTTAAAATAATGAGTATGATGTCCTATTTTTAGAAAGTGCACAGGATTGATCAGGTGGTTTAGTTTCTAGACCGACAGCTGTACTGATTGTATATGTGACCCACATCTATTCCTCAGTTTTCTCAATCACCACTATAAACATGGAATATATTTGAAAATTAAAATGATGAGTGGAAGTTATTATTAGCATGCACTAAAAGAACTTCTGGTAGTAGGATGTGCATCTCTGTACCCTCTGGTGTGTGCTCAGTACATAAATATTCAATGGAATACATTCTCCACCTTGATGGAACAAAAAAATAAGCCGGCTGGCTATTCTCACCGTTAGACTGTCACACACATAGGCTGTCTCTCAGTTGCAATGAGAGAATTATATATGATTGTACTAAGAAAACTACAGTAACAAAAGGGTGGAATTGGGCTTTCATTTTCTCCATTTTAAGGTTTTGATGGTCCTATAGTAATTTTTAACAAGAAAATTGAGAAAACCTAGCTAAAATTGCTCATAATTGGAAAGGAAGTGAAAGTAAAAATAATAGTAATAATAATAAAACAAACTAAAAACCCAAAAGGTAACACAGGCTTTAAACACATGGCAGGTAGAACTTTGAAAAGGTTTCTGGATGACAATGTGGATGGTATTGCAGAAAGAGCAACAGAGGTGGTGGTGCTGTCTCCTTCCCTTCGGAGATCACAGACACCATGAGTCCACCGTGCTTCAAATGTCTTTTGGGTTCTCCCAGTGAGATGTGCGATACAATCCATGATCAGCTTAGAAGTCAACTAAATTTTACATTTTCTGGATGTCACTGGGGATGAGCTTTGAGCAAGAACGTTTGACAGATAGAAAATGGGTACTTGTTTGAAGTGTATGACAATGCAGGGAAAATGTTTATACTAGAAATGATCACAGAATAATAAGACATTGGTGAGTGCAGTTATTTATTGGGAATGAGAGGAGTAAGCCCAGGAGATCAGTAACAAATCTGGGTAACACTGAAGGGTGTCTGCATCTTGAGCAGTTCTGTGATGTAATTAAATAAGAGAAACTGGAACAGACTTAGGCCAGTTGAGAACGGTGCAGTAAAATAGTCATAAAACTAACAAAAAACCCACTGCCGTCGAGTCGATTCCGACTCACAGCAATTCCGTAGGGTTTCCTTCTGAGGCTGTAAATCTCTGTGGAAGCAGACTGCCACATCGTTCTCTCAAGGAGCCACTGGTGGTTTCAAACTGCCGATCTTTCGGTTAGCAGTCCCTGGTTTTAACCACTGTGCCACCAGGGCTCCTTAAAATACTAACAGCTGGTCAAAATCTCACTATTTATCATACAGCAACCTGTGGCGCGATTAATTACTTTTGTGTGTGGGCTTTCTAGCTGTGGTCTTGTAACTCGTTTCAAACTGCCAATCTTTCAGTTAGCAGTCCATCGTTTTAACCACTGTGCCACCAGGGCTCCTTAAAATACTAATAGCTGGTCAAAATCTCACTATTTATCATACACCAACCTGTGGCGCAATTAATTACTTTCATGTGTGGGCTTTCTAGCTGTGGTCTTGTAACTCCCACCCACGTGATTGTGCGATAGGGTAATTGTAGCCTACTAAGGGCACTGGTCAGTTTTGCCTTAAAAGAGAGCCAATTCCAGAGTGGAGAGAGAGCCCACCACCACCAAGGAAGGAGAGACCCACAGCAGAGACCTGCAGGAGACGGTGCAGTGGGCCTCCTGGCCCATACAGCGAGAAAGCTGAGTGCCTTTGGGCAGAGACTGAGGGCCAGGGAGAAGTCTATGCCTGACCCAAGAATTTGGGACTAGCCAGCCTCCACAATTGCATGAGCCATTCCCTTTATATGGTTCATGAGTTCTGCGAGACATTGCAGTGAATCAGGGAACCCAAAGATAGGAGGGAGAGTACTGAGGCTAGAGGGAATAGTTGATGTAAGGGATGATGGAGTGGTACAGCAGCTTGGAAAAGCTGGACATTTGGGGACATCTTTAACCTCTGCCTCATAGGAACCAGCTTTGTGCTGATCCTTATAAAAGAAATTATTCATTTACCATCTATGTAAGGATTCCCAGAGTTTTTGGGTGGATAGTATGAGTTAATATATGTGAAACACTTGGGACACATACTAGGTACTGGGAGTGTGTTGGCCATTATTGTTTTTGCTAAAATTATAAGTGATAAGTTGGGAATGGATATGGTTAGTCTTATAACAGCATTATAATTTAACTATCCCATAAGACAACTTTTACAGACAAATTTCTAAGTTATATTGTAGCCAGGGTGGTAGAATTATATGCTTTATATATATATTCAAGAGATTTTTTGTATTAAATGTGACAAACTGAAATAATCTTCAAGATAGGCAATATAGTAGTGCATACGGCAGCATTTTATAAACACACGAGTCTTGTGGGCACTCTTTTCTGTCTTCAGCTCTCTTGAGGCCACAGTGACAATTCCATGAGTTAATTATTTGAACCATTTTATCATTTAAAAAAATCTATCCAGAACTGAGAAATCTAGAGTGAATTCATAAAACAAATGGCACATTAGTGAGAATAGAGGATGGAGTTAAATCACTGCTTTGACATGCAAGAATGTATTCCTGTTACTTTGGTCTTTGAGGAGGGATCTAGGAGGCAGGCCAATTAGATGATCTATGAGTTATCAGAGGACTCCATGTTGCATCAAAAAAGACTCTCACAGTGTACTATCCAAAAAGATTTTAGGGAGATGCATTAGGCTGTAGAAATTTTAATAAAAAGGGTAGGCTTGGAAAATTACCGTCAAGATGATCATCTGATAGTTCCTGTAAGATTCATGGATTGGGGTGATGCAGCTGGATGCTACATGAGATTCATTATTTAAAACACAGGGTTTCTAGTAGTGTAGCCAGAGAGCCTTAGTTACCTCTCATCACAGAATTACGGTCCTCTGGTCTACACAGTGTAGGCAATAGATTTCTCCAAAGTGAAATCAAAGCAAAGCGGGATGCGTACCTCACACTCCGTGGCACACCTGAGCCTCTCTGCTCTCTCCTTTGTTCCTAGGCACAGGGGCAGAGTGATGTTTGCTAAAACATCACCTCGGTGAGAAAGTTATGTAAGAGTTATTAAAACAGCTCTTCTTTCCATTTTGTTGTTGTTGTTTCTTGTTGTTAATGTGATTAGGTTTGAGTATTCCAGAGACAACAAAACATCTATTTGCCAATACTAATTTATGAAACGGCTTTAAAGCCTTGACATAGAGAACACAGCTGAAGCCTACAAAACATGCACACACACAAACACACACACACACACACAATCTGGATAAGAAAATAATATATCATGAAACTGCCCCGACATTTACTCTCAACTTTAAATAATGTTCCTTCATTCTTTGTCACCACCATCTTTCTCCCCAAACCCATTAAATTATATTTAGTTGTGGGCCTTCTGCTCTTTACTGCACCGCTCTCTTTTTCAGGAAGTCACCGATCCCCCTTGTTTGAGATTTTGCCTCTAGAAATACTAAACTCTCAAAATTAGTTTCTATCTTATGCTTGAGCTCCAGTTGGTGGTAGTTTGAAAATATGACCTCAAAATTCTTTGACATGCTTCCCCATTGATGTAAAGTCAAGTTGACAGCTCCTCTCCTTGAGTCTGGAATCTGTGAAGTCTCGACAAATAGAATCAGTGGAAAAGACATGGTACCACTTTCGGGCCCCTAGTAAATAGGCGGTTTCCACTTCTTATCTCTGTGACACCTGCTTTTGAAAGCCAGCCACCATGGCATGAGGAGACCCGAGCAGCCCCTTAGAGAGGAAGGAAAGCCTCATCCCACAGCTCAGAACAAGCTTCCAGCTGACAGCCAGCACCTACTTACCTCAGTGGTAAATCCTCCAGACTCCAGGAAAGCTGCCTCAGTTGATGCTGAATGGATCAGAGCTTACTTATTAAAGCCCAAGCTTGTTAATTTGACCCTCCACAATCTACTTCTAATCCTTTTTCTACTTACTCTCCTCTTCTTAGAAACACATCTGCAATCACAGATACGTATGCACTCCGGTTTCGATACAGGTTCCACCAAGCCCCGTGTTCTTACTTCATCATGAAGTCTACACTGCTCCCACATAGCTTAGTTTGCCAAACAGGCCTCTTCCCCAGGTCTTTCTCCAGGCCTTTGCCTCTTCACTCATTCTGGACATGTACAAGATCCCTGTAGTTTTAAAACAAGGATCTGTCTTCCCCTCCTTTTGACCATCCTTAATTACAGAAATAAACTGTCTGTTTCCTGACACGTTTGACGTTTAATTTACATAATTTTATTTTTGACGTAGCCTCATCTAATCTGACATTCTAATTTTTATCCCAATATATTACTTCTATGGAGTCCTGCGGGCATAGTGGTTAAGCATTTGGCTGCTAACCAAAAAAGTCGGCAGTTTGAATCCACCAGCCGCTTCTTGAGAACCCTATGGGGCAGTTCTACTCTGCCCTATAGGGTCACTGTGAGTCAGAAATGACTCAATGGCAATGTGTTTTTTAAAATTTTTATTCTACCTCTAGTTAGTCAGGTTTCTGATCAAAACGCATATCACTGGATGATATCAGCTTTGTAAGTAAAGGTGTATAATAGAAAGAACCCAGCCCTGGATCCCTAGACATCTGAGTTCTTGCCATTGTTTTATGTCTAACTGGCTGCATGGCCTGGAATCATTTTACTTCTGTGATCTTTAGTTTACTTTGTTATAAAATAACATTGTTTTATTAGATGGCTTCAGATTTTCTCCCAGTTGTGATTAGTAATATCAACATTCAAACTAAAAATTAGAAGGTATTCTCTCTTTGCAAATGTATTTTGATTTAAAAAATGATTCATAAAGAAATTGCTTTGTAATAGCAAGCGTTCTCAATGTATTTAAATTGCTACATGATTGACCAAAAAAAAATTTTTTTAATGTCTTTCTTTTCAGAAACCTCTCTATAAAGAGCTATGCCTACTGTTAGAAGTACAGAATAATCCTGATCAGACACTTGAAGGAAGAAAGGTTATTTAAGCCACTCAGACATTCAGATCTGAACGAGGAGTTTATATACAGTGTATATTCTATGACTCTCAGTCACAGAATAAGGAAACATGCTTTGTCATGTCTATTTCTCAACTATCTCAATTCATCAGAGACCAAATAGTAAAGAGAGCTGCCTAGGCAAAAGTGTCAGAGAGTGAACTTGGACATGGAACTTTTTATTCAAAGTCAAGTGCGTGTTTGTCTCAACTCAAGCACTGTAAAGGGACCATCTTTTTATTTCAAAACCACCATTGGAGCACTAATCAGTGATTGTAAACGAGGCTACAGTCCAATAGTGCATTAGTTGTGTTAAAATTGGCCATGCTGCATACCTAATACGCTCCCAATTCTAAGTGTCTGACCAGCTTAGTAGTTTGGAAAAAAAAGTGTTTATACTTGGCTCACACAAAGTCAGATGGAGGTCAATGAAAACAACTCGCTTACTACTCCTCAAAATAGTTTTGGTTCAGTACTTCATCATTTTTCTCATTCCTAAAGTGTCACAATTCATTATACGCTAGTTTTAAAACTGCAAGTAACTTAGTAATATATAAGTGCTGTTATCAAGGAATATTAGAACTCATTGTTCTGAAAATGGTTCAACTACCTTCATGGATAAACAGAACCCATGGGAGTATAATTGGAGGAGTATATATTTCATGTCATCACTCAATCTATCCAGTACAATAGCACTTATATTACACTAAGATGTTGTTTCTTCAAATTATAACTCCAAGGAAACCAAACCCATTGCCATCGAGTTGATTCCGACTCATAGAGACCCTGTAGGACAGAGTAAAACTTCCCCATAGGGTTTCCAAGGCTGAAATCTTGAGGGAAGCAGACTGCTACATCTTTCTCCTTTGGAGGGACTGGTGAGTTTCGACTGCCAACCTTTCGGTTCGCAGCTGAGGGCTTAACCACTGCGCCACCAGGGCTCCTTTTCAAATTATAGCCCTTTAAAAATTCATTTCAATTATTTCCCTTTAAGAATAAGTGTGTTATTTGTTCCAATTAACTGGGCATTAATTACTTCTTAAAGCAAATGTCACCTCTATCCAAATGCTATTAATTTAGAAATAGATCATAGCATGATGGAAACATCAGAAGATAGTGTCATAAGATGAGACTTCAAACCTTGGGTCTGACACTTATTAGCTGTGTGGTACTGAGCAGGTCATGACTTCTCTGAACGTCTGTCTTAACCATCTATAACATATGGGAAGGTACACTTTTTCTATCTCCCTCTCATGGTTGTGAGGCCCTCATAAGATAATACTTGTAAGTAACTCCATACGACTAAATGCTGTACAACTGTGAGTTATTGTTATTATCTGCCAAATCCCCATTAAGATAAGAAAAAGTCATTTACTAAATTGACAATTTAACCACACAAGAAATAAACAAGTTTTTTTTTATCACATTCATAAACCATAACATGTAACCAGTCAACTGTGTTCAAAGGCCAAAAATCTCCGTATATTAGAACAAATACAAAAACTCAGTTTATGCTGCCCAGATAAACTTTAAGTATTAATTGCTGTGCTCCACAAAATAAATGTTCATTTTCTCCTGGGAGAAATATTTGTTTATACCTAGTGTGCATATAGCTAAAATGGAATGAGTAAATCTATGCTGAATTATCACGAAAGGTAAGAACTTCCCCATGACTAGTGTGCCTACCTGCTTTGGTAGATTTCCATGGAGTACTTTGATATTCCCGGAGGGAAAAAAAGCCTTCAAATCTGATTACAGTGTTAGTTTTGTAAATATAAATAACAAGCCAGGCTTTATTTATAGAATGTAAGATCTATACTGGAAAAACATGTAAGGTTTGATAGTCAATAAATAGTCAGCCTCTCTTAGACTTTTTTTTGTATGTCTGAACAGGGCAAGGGGCCGTGGTGGCTCAGTGGTTGAGAGCTATGGCTGCTAACCAAAACGTCAGCAGTTCAAATCCACCAGCCACTCCTTGGAAACTCTATGGGATGCGTCTACTCTGTCCTATAGGGTCACTATGAGTTGGAACTGACTTGACAGCAATGGATTTTTTTTGTTTGTTCATTTGTTTGTTTTGGGGGGCGAGGGGGAGAAAGGACAAGGGAAATTGGGAAAGGTCTTCGAAAGAAAACTTTATGTATATATATATTTTAAGGTGTGGAGCTTCTGGCTAGTTCATGTCTAGCTGGATGCTCTGAGATCTCTGGTGTGACTTGCAGGTGGAAAAGAAGATTCTAGAAAATGGGAATGAGAGCTTCACTGGATTCCCAGAACTGCCTTTCTTGCCTACTGCTGCAAGAGCGCTGTGGGGTTGACTGAGCACTCCCTTTCCAGCCATTTCCTTTATCCTGAGGACTGTGTTTATGTAAAACGTCTGTGTTTGCTTGCATGTGTATGGGTGTATGATAGCAAAGAAGTCATTAGAATGGATAGTCCAAAGGGTCTTATTTTCCCCCAGTGATGTAATGTCAATCAAAAATAAGGCAAAGAACCCCTGATCAGGTGAGACCTATACTGCAATGAAAATAAAATCTCTATTCTGTCCAATCTGAGGTATATTAGAAAACTTTTAGCAAGGCACCCTAGGAAACCAGATTTCCATATTATGAGAGGCTATTATCCCCATGTGAGAGCCCTGTACATCGCCTCCAAATAGTTACAGATACTTGCTTTAAGTAATAAGGTGCCTGCTGCTAAAGTACGGGCTTTTTAAGGGAGGACCGATAAGTTCCAGATGACCTCATGCACATTATACAGAGAAAATCTCTGAGATTTTACTCTTGACATGGGCTGTCTAAATTACAAAGTGGACATTTTCTCCCAATTCACTGCTGTCTGAGTAGAAGGCACTCTGTTGGAAAATTACACTATGCAATAAATTATGATTTGATATTTTTTCAGAAGTGCATTTTCTTATTTCTTCTTTAACCCTTACCTTTTATTTAAGGTGTAATGAATGATTTGTTACACCCTAAATAAAGCAGAACTGACAGAAATAGCAGTGAACATTAAAAGTATTTTATAGTAGCAAACAGCTTAAAACAGCAAATAATTCCTATAAAAAATCCTCTTAATCTTCTACTACAAAATGTCTATGCATGAAAAAATTGGGTCAGAGTATTTTTAGGTGAGGTAATACCTCAATTCCCCTCCCAACCAGCTCTGTCTTTAGGACATGGTTCCTTTTGTGTTTCTGTCAGATACCATGCATCCTTTCCTTACCAGAATTTTCTTCTTTGCTTATCTTTCTTTTTACTTCCTTCACTCCCTTATCTCTGCCTGACTCTTGCATTCTCTCCATCTGGCCTCATCACCTCTCAATGCCACTTTCATATTTCTCTAACAGTGCTTCACTGATCCAACAAAGAGCTACCCCAAAATAAAGAAACAACAGGAAAAAAAAAAAAAAAGATTTTGTAGATTTTTTAAAAAAATTGCTATGGTTTTGTTTGGGATTATCATATCTGAAAAAGGTCTACTAAAGCATATTCAAAATTGTAAGACAGTTTATGTAACCAAAATTGTACTTTCTTACATAAGAATCTACTCAGATGTTTTCTCCCAAAATCCTCTACATGCAGTATTTAACCCCAAAACAATAAACTATATCTCGGATGGAGGCTATAGTCTTCTCAACATTCTAAACACATTTATTGATTAATGCAAGTGGTTGGTTTAATATCCACCATTATCAAAGATTTTTCCTTTTAAAGCAGCACTTTCAGATTTTTTTTTAAAAAGCTTATCTTTCCTTTTCAATTTACCATATGCTTCCGTTGTAATCGTGATAATGTTAGCAATCGGGCATTAAGGTATAGAAATCTTGCCTTGCAATGTAATAGACAGAACTTTTATAAAAAGTGCATTATCCCCTCTGAGCAAAAAAATGGACATCCTCGCCCTGTCAGCCCTGTGTTTGGCTCACCTCACAAAACTGTTATCTCTTTCATTTCTACTACATAGTAACTACATATTCAAAGCAGTTTTGTTGACTTTTGCAATTCTCTCAAACTTTAGAATATTAAATCACTGTCCTATTTGCATATCCACCACTCGTCTGTCAGTTTGTCCTACTGTGCTGGCTTGCATGTTGCTGTGATGCTAGAAGCTATGCCACCAGTATTTCAAATATCAGCAGGGTCACCCGTAGTGGACAGGATTCAGTGGAGCTTCTAGACTAAGACAGACTAGGAAGAAGAACCTGGCAGTCTACTTCTGAAAAAAGTAGCCAGTGAAAACCTCATGAATAGCAGTGGAACACAGTCTGATTCATTTCCGAAGATGAGCCCCTCAGGTTGGAAGGCACTCAGAATACAACAGGGAAAGCGTGCCTCCTCAAATTAGAGTCGACCTTAATGACGTGGATGGAGTCAAGTTTTCAGGACCTTTGTTTGCTGATGTGTCACAACTCAAAATGAGAAGAAACAGCTACAAACATCCATTAAAAGTTGGAACGTGGAATGTATGAAGAATGAATCTAGGAAGACTGGAACACTTGAAGATCGATATCCTAGGCATTAGTGATCTAAAATGCACTGGTATTGGCCATTTTGAATCGACAATCATACAATCTACTATGCAGGAATGACAAATTGAAAGGAATGGTGTCACGTTCATTGTCAAAAACAACATTTTAAAATGTATCCTGAAGTACAAAGCTGTCAGTGATAGGATAAAATCCATACACTTACAAGGACTGTTATTCAAATCTATACACCAACCACTAATGCCAAAGATGAAGAAACTGAAGATTTTTTACCAACTTCTACAGTCTGAAATTTATCAAACATACGATCAACATGTGTTAACAATTTTTGGTGACTAGAATGCGAAAGTTGGAAACAAAGAAGGATCAGTAGTTGGAAATATAGCCTTGGTGACAGAAATGACACCAGAGATTGCAGGACAGAATGTTGCAAGACCAACGACCTATTCATTTACTGTATCTGTGGAAAGAGACGATGGATAAGCTCAATATCATCACTCAGAACAAGGCCAGGGACCGACTGTGAAACAGATCATCAATTGCTCATATGCAAGTTCAAGTTGAAGCTGAAGAAAATTAAAACAAGTCCATGAGAGCTACAGTATGACCTTGAGTATATCTCACCTGAATTTAGAGACCATCTCAAGAATAGATTTGACGCATTGAACACTAATGACCGAAGACCGGACAAGTTGTGGGATGACATAAAGGAGATTATACATAAAGAGAGTAAAAGGTCATTAAAAAGACAGGAAAGAAAGAAAAGACCAAAATGGATGCGATAGAAGACTCTGAAACTTACTCTTGAAGGTAGAGTAGCTGAAGTGAACGGGAAAAATGATGAAGTAAAAGAGCTCAACAGAAGATTTCAAAGGGCAGCATGAGAAGACAAAATAAAGTATTATAATGAAACGTGCAAATACCTGAAGTTAGAAAACTAAAAAGGAAGAACGCACTCGGCACTTCTCAAACTGAAAGAACTAAAGAAAAAATTCAAGCCTCAACTTGCGTTACTGAAGGATTTGATGGGCAAAATATTAAATGACGCAGGAAGCAGCAAAAGAAAATAAAAAGAATACAGAGAGTCACTGTACCAAAAATAATTGGTCCACACTCAACCATTTCAGGAGGTAGCATATGATTAGGAACCAATGGTAATGAAGGGAGAAGTCCAAGCTGCACTGAAGGCATTGGCGAAAAACAAAGTTCCAGGAATCGAGGCAACACCAACTGAGATGTTTCAACAAACGGATGGAAGTCTGGAAGCGCTCACTTGTCTATGCCAATAAATTTGAAAGACAGCTACCTGGCCAACCTACTGGAAGAGATCCGTATTTGTGCCCACTCCAAAGAAAGGTGATCCCACAGAATGCAAAAATTACTGAACAGTATCATTAATATCACATACAGATAAAATTTTGCTGAAGATAATACAAAAACAGTACATCCACAGGGAACTGCCAGAAATTCAAGCTGGATTTAGATGAGGACGTGGAATGAGAGATATAATTTCTGATGCCAGGTCATTCTTGGCTGAAAGCAGAGAATACCGGAAAGATGTTTACCAGTGTTTTATGGACTACGCAAAGGTGTTAGACTATGTGGATCATCAACAAATTATGAAAAGCATTGTGAAGAATGGGAATTCCAGAACATTTACTTGTGCTCATGCAGAACCTATACATAGACCAAGAGGTAGTTGTTCAAACAAAACAAAGGGATACTGCCTGGTTTAAAATCAGGGAAGTTACTCATCAGGATTCTATCATTTCATCACACTTACTCAATCTATATGTTTAGCAAATACTTCCAGTGGACTATATGAAGAAGAACACAGCATCAGGATTGGAAGAAGACTCATTAACAACCTGAGATGTGCGGATGATGCAACCTTGCTTGCTGACAGTGAAGAGGACTTGAAGCACTTACAGATGAAGATCAAAGACCACAGCCTTCAGTATGGATTACACCTCAACATAAAGAAAACAAAAATCCTCACAACTGGATCAATAAGCAAGACCGTGACACATGGAGAAAATACTGAAGTTGTCTAGGATTTCATTTTACTTGGATTCATAATGAAGGCTGATGGAAGGGCAGTCAAGAAATCAAACAACGTATTGTCTTGGGCAAATCTTGCTGCAAAAGACCTCTTTGAAATGTTAAAAAGCAAAGATGTCATTTTGAGAACAAAGGTGAGCCTGAACCAAGCCATGGTATTTTCAATTACCTCATATACATATGAAAGTTGGGCAATGAATAAGGGAGACCGAAGAAGAATTGATGCATTTGAATCATGGTGTTGGTGAAGAATATTGAATATACCTTGGACTGCCGTAAGAACAAACAAATCTGTCTTAGAAGAAGTACATTCAGAACGCTCCTTAGAAGCAAGGATGGCAAGACTTCATCTCACATACTTTGGACATGTTATTAGGAGGGACCAGTCCCTGGAGAAGGACATCATGTTTGGTAAAGTAGATGGACAGCAAAAAAGAGGAAGACCCTTCGTGAGCTGGATTGACACAGTGGCTGCAACAATGGGCTCAAACACAGCAACGATTGTTTGGATGGTGCAGGATTGGGCAGTGTTTTCTTTTGTTTTACATAGGGTAGCTATGAGTGGGAATAGATTAGAGGGCACCTAACAATGACATTTGCATATGAATATAACAGTATTTCTTTTAAAGGTACTGGATACTATGGTAGCTATCATCCCTGGGAACTAATCTGAATAGAAACCTCGGAAGATGGTCCTCTTCGGTATCTAATCAGAAGCAGCCTGCTGGGAATCCTGTCAGATTTCATTTACCTGAAAACATCGGATAAGTGAGCCAAGGGATAAATGGTTTGAAGTAACCGCCTTCTCTGCTTTTTCATTGGATTGCCACAAGGATTTTGTAATGGAAATATAAACCAGTTACTAAGCATTTACATGCAATGCATAATGCAATTTTATCTTAACCTTATTTGGTTACTGTGAGCCTTCTTCTCAGAGGCTTATTTGAAATTTTATTTCATGTCTATAAATGCAAGTATTGTAAAAAAAAAAAAATTCTCCATTCACCTTAATCACACTTACTAATAACATTCACTCTCCCTCCCAGGTCTTTCCAATTTTCTTCTCATAAAGTGCAACAAATGACGTTTCTTTTAGGTTTAACTGCCCTCATGTATATTGGCTCTAGGCAGGTGATTCTTAATACACTTTGAAGAATTTCTCATATGAATCTCAAGTATTACAAAATGTGGCATGTAGCAAAGTATTCCCCTTGGTACTGAGAAATCTTAGAGAGCAGTCACCGAACACACACAAGGCAACTGTGCTACATCTACTCCATCTAGAAAGCAATTATTTTAATCCAGTTGTGTGGTGAAAATAGTTAACATGCTCAGCTGCTAACCAAAACATCAGAGGGTCGAGTCCACCAAGAGGTGCCTGGAAGAAAGGCCTGGTGATCTACTTCCAAAACATCAGCCATTGAAAACCTCAGGGTGCACAGTTCTACTCTCTCACACATCGGGTCGACATGAGTCGGAGTCGACTTGATGGTAGCTGGTTGAAATAATACATAAGTGCAGGAAAACAGCTAACAAATCTGTACATATAACATGGGAATTTATGATACCAAAAATAAATGCATAAAGAGTTGGAAAATATCTCACACTACAGTAATTAAGAAATACCTCTGTAACACTTGTCTCAAGAAACACTTTGGGCCTTGAATAATAGGTAAGTATGTAGAATAAATGAATGGAGATGGTTTTAACCAAGATGACAACATAAGGTCCAGTAGCATCGTGCTGAAAATGGTGCCAAAATCTCCTTGCGTAAAGAAGAGTAGATTCTGGAAAACAAGGAAGCAAAAGAAAACTCCTGACTGTAACGGAGGTTTACTTTTAAGCGGTTACAGAAAATAAACGTCAGTTAGATATGTAGAGATTTTGGAGCATCTATCAAGCCAGTCAGAGTTGTTGAAAGTGGCAGATAAATTCATGGGCAGGAATATAACATAAGGTAATACAAAAATGTGAGAAATTTTATATAAAAATAGACAATTAATTATAATTTATGGACCTTTTTGACATTGTTCCATCTTTTAAATTTGGTGATTGGATAAAATAACTCCAAATTTCTTCTCAGCTCTAACATTTTATGGAGGTACTTGATCAAAAACAAACCCTGTAATGTAGATAGATGACCTGCAATAGATGTCAACAGTAACCACCACAGAAATCTGTTTCTTCCCAGGGAGCAATCCAAGAAAGGCTTAATGCAAATTGTAGCATGTTTGTTAAATTTAAATCTGACATCACGTGTGAGATTTAAACAAGCGAAATGGAAAAGAAGGGCATTCTCAGATACAGTGAAATTTTGGTAAGCAGATTTTTTTTTCATTTTCTCTCTTTCTTGGGTTGATTTGTGTCCACCAAAAGGTATGTTCAAGTCCTAACCCCTTTACCTGTAAATGTGACTTTATTTGGAAATAGAATCTTTGTAGATGTCATTAGCTACCACGAGGCCACACTGGATAATGGCGGGCCCTGATCCAATGTGACTGGTGTCTTTGAGAAGACACTCAGCAAGAGATACGGAGGGAAGGTAGCCATATGAAGGCAGAGACGGCAGACTTGCTTCCACAAGCCAAGGAACGCCCAGAGGTAGAAGCTGGAAGAGACGAGGAAGGATCTTTCCCCAGAGCTTTTGGAAAGAGCATAGCCCTGCTGACACCAGGAATCTGGACTCCTAGACTCCAGAGCTGCAAGACAATACATTTGTATCATTTTAAGCTCCCCGTTTCGGGGTCAGTTGTTAGGGAAAACAGAGGAAACTAATAACCCTCCATCTTAGAAAGTCATCTTGCAGTCATGATTAGAGATGAATTCAAATGTCTTATTCAAGCAGTTGAAATACTTTGTTTTCTATAGGACATCTTTCTGGATTGGAAAGTCATGGATAGGAAAGGATAAGCACGGATAATTGAGTCCTGAGAACACATCTATCTTAATGGCCCAACACTGTGACTGAGAAGGCGGTGAACAAGAAGTGACGAAAAATAACATGAATTGAGTGCCTAGTGTGTGCCTCTCTCTGTTAGATGCCTGTCTCATTCAACAATTAAGGCCAGTTGTAAATGATCCCAGATTTGCTGCCTTGACTCCTTCAGTCTACTAAAAAATCAAACCCCTCTAAGTAAGCTTAGTTACCAGTACCAGTCAGTACAGATCTTGCTTGTTAAATATCACCTCTAAAAGGATGACAGGATTCAGGAGTATGTGAAAAAACTAAGCTTGCCCACTGAAGACTGGGAAACCAAAATGCAGAGATGGGACATACTGCTCCTAATGTTATGCCATGGAAAGGTTATTCTTATTATTTGGAAACTGAACTTTCAATGAGATTAGTATTGAATCAGTATCTATAGCTACAGTGTAAGTAAACTGACCCAAAAACACCACTTGCAGATATTTGTCAGCCAATAGCACGCTGGTACTGTTCTGTAACTGGAAAATCCTGTTTTGCGAAGTTTTAATGCTCTTCTGCTGCTATGAAGGGCTCGTAGCCATGACACTGATATCATTTTTCACACTACCTTCTCACTTTAAGGTACTTTCTAACTTCACGTAGCATCCTCAGTTTGCTTCCAAGAACATATCTTAAAATAAAACCAACCAATAACACCACACTTCAGCACCCTTCCCTTGGCAAATATAAAGACTTCCGTGTTTTATAAAGATGGATACCTTTTAGTCTTTGGTGTTTGTCAGATGCATGCTTTCTTTCCCCTAATAGATTAGTAGTTTCTTTCTTTCCTATATTTTGCATTGTATATTATTTGTAATAGTTTGCTAGGATAACATAGTACTTGGTAATTTTGCACTTAATAATGAAATCAAATCATAGAGTTTTAGACCAGATGGGATATAGAATTTATGGGGTCCAGACACCTGATTTTACAGTGGGGAAAATGGAGGCGGACTAGGAGAAGTTAAAAGAATTTGATCAAGACTTTTCAGTTACTTGATGAGAACCTTGATATCTTAACCATCTTTTGCTTTTCATATACCTTATCTCATCCTTTCAGTAAATACTTGGTCAGTACATTCAAAGTGACAAGAAGGATACAAGGAGAAGAATGAACCAAACAGCTACCCTGGTAGTCCCTGCCCAATGTGTGGAGATAGGAAAAAAACAGGAGATGCACTGTGATACGCATAACATTGCGGCAAATCCACTGGAGCAATCCCTCTCCCCAGCTGAGAGGGGCAAAGGAGGCTTTCTGGAGGACAACCTGTGCCACGTGAGTACTGAAGGATGAGGTAAAGCTAACAAAGCGAAGGCTGGGATGCAGAGGGCATTCCAGGGAAAAGGAAAGGGCTGGGCTGGGCAAGGGAAAAAAGAGAGGAGACTGGACAGGCAGATGTTACAGATCAAAAATGATGTCGCAGCCTGACTAAAAAGTTTATCATTTATATTCCAAAATTCACTGCCAGATTTTCAGTAGTGGAGAGATTTCATGACATTTGTATTTTCAATGATACTCTGGCTGTGATAGAGGGAAGGAGTGGGATGGAGGAGACTAAGGCGTACGACCAGACGACCAGTTGGGAGAGTGTTGTAGAAATCCATGCAACAAACAGTGATAGCTGTGGTTTCCATCTTCAAGAGGAGTGAGTCTGCTCCAATACTTTGAAAGCAGGCCTTTCTTCTTGCAACTATATTACCAGGGTAGGAAGGAAAAATAATGTGTTTCTCTTTGAGAAATAAATAAACTTTGGCAAGAAAAAAATTCATATTGACATACGAATTTAGACCACGAACCTTAATGACTGAAATCAGTCACTGCAACCCACTGCTGGAGCTGACTTTAATTTCGGTTCTGAAGACCTGCAGTCCTGAACGAGATAGATCATGTTCCTAATGCCAGGGTAGCTTTTCCAGCCCTGGACAGACATGGCTTAACTTAAAATAAGAAAGAACTTTAAAATAAGCACTCTCTCAACCCAAAATATTGGAATAGTCTATTTATTTGACGAGTTGCTCTTCAATTGCAAAAGCAAGTGCCAAAATATTAGCCAAGCTCTTGATTCTCCTGCCAATACTGACTAGTTCTGTGGTTGTGCAGTTGCTCCCATGCCAACCCCATTTTTTAAATTATTATGAGGGCCGAGCACTGGCAAGAAATGCCAAAGGGGGAAAATAACATCCAACAATATGATGGCATTTTTAGCCTGTATTTGTTGATTCCATGAGCAAAAGAATGCAATTATGATGCTTTTAAAAAAAAAAAAAAAAAGTCTACATTTACATGAAAAAAAGTCCATAAATTTTGCTTCTAGAAGAAATCAGTAGAAAATTTAATTTCATGCCATAATACATTATGTCAATGAATTATTAAAAAAACACTATGCATCTAAAAAGTAGAGGAAATATTTAAATATTTAAAACTTTGGATTTTATGCACATTATAGAAAATAATTACAATGCTAAAATAAGAAGAATATGCACAGATTTATATTCATTCTATGAAAATTGACCCATTTATCTTAGCATCTTTCTTATGTGGCAAATACTTTTTTCTATGAAATCCATTAATTCCTTCTTTAGGAATACCTTTCTATAAAATGAAGGATGGTTCCATTAAAAAAGAAGAATAACACTTTATTTAAGACTGAATAAGAAAAGAATATTTTAATATAATTGCTATGTTTTTCGGTGTGTGATTCTCAAAGAATTGGTTCTCTCTGTCTTTCCACACTTATCTCCCCTCATCTACATGGGACCACAGCCCTGCCCACCTGAGCGCCAGGGTTCCAAATAGACCCAACATATTCAAACCAGTTTGCTATTGCTTGTGCTATTTTTTCTGCCTAGAATGCCATCTTCCGCTGGCAAAAATCTTACTCATCATCAAAGGCCTAAATTAAAAATTTCTTCTTTTGTGCAAACTTCTCTGATCCTTCCAAGAACTAATTATTCTCTTCTCTATGCCACCATCAGGTTTTCTTACATATTTTTGATTTACAGGCTTATAACAGATAAACGAAAACCCTGGTAGTATAGTGGTTAAGAGCTATGTCTGCTAACCAAAAGGTCAGCAGTTCAAATCCACCAGGTGCTCCTTGGAAACTCTATGGGGCAGTTCTACTCTGTCCTATAGTGTCACTATGAGTTGGAATCGACTTGACAGCAGTGGGTTTGGTTTTTTTGTTTGGTAATAGACAAATGCCAAATACCACATTTTAATTTGCTATATCTTTTCATATCCTTTGATATATTCTGAAAGTATCTCAGTGATATAAGTAGATAGATAGATATATAGATAGACGATAGATAGATATGTATACTTATGTATAAATTTTATATACACGCACACATATAAAGTCATATTTGATGTTTTCTTATTCATTACCATGGTATCCTATGTCTACAATGCTTGTACTATAATCTGATACTAAAAAAAAGTGTGATGATTGACTAAAGTAAATGAGTTAACATAGTGCTAGTGATACAAGAATACTTACAGTTTTTACATACATAACAGTAAAAGTGTCAAATGTATAGGATTTAATATCTGCATAGATCTGATACTACTTAAGAATAATTTCCAAGTGCATTGGTTTACTAAAATCTGCCCGTTATTCCACATAAGAAGAAATTAGTGAAACATACACTTCGCATTAATTAATTCAGCAAGCACTCACTGCTCATCTATCTGCCGGGCACTGTGCAAGGCAAAGCACTGGGAACAGAAACATGGGTCAGACTGGACCCCCTCTCTGCAAAGAGTTCTTGGTGCAGTGGGGTAGGTAGACACAAGAATAGATACATGTAGTGTCAAGGGATTGAAATTATAATGGAGGTAACGACAAGGTATAATGAGGGCAGACTCTGTGCGAGACAGTCACAGGGACACCCAGTGGTCAGTGGATGTTCACCAGGAAACAAGATGAGAAGCGCATGACAGGAAGAGGTGAAGAGTCTGCACAAGGCATAGAGGCTTGAGTATCATGGCTCATTCGGGAATCTGCCAGCGGCTAAGGAAGACTGAAGCTTAGGGCACAAGTGGGAGGAAATGAAGAGATGGTATTAGAGGAGAGAGGCTCCTGTTCTTGGAAGTTCTTTGGAATGAATACTGTGGGAGAGACTGGAGACATACAGGAGCAGGGAGACCAGAGAGTTGGCTGGGCTCAGGTTCTAAGGGAGGGAACCCTTCAGCATTTCTTTGACAACCCGTACATATCTCTAGAAGCATCCTAAGCATTGCATTCTGTATTTTTTTGAATGTTATTAGAATGCATAAGAGTTAAAAAGAATAGCGCTCTTTTTTAAAATTTACTTTTTGGTCTCGGCTGCTGTAGAGGCACCCCCAAACTCATGGTGACCCCATGCACAATGAAAAGAAGCGTTGCCCTATTTTTGGAAATAGATTACCATGGCTGTCTTCCTACTTCATCAGTCTGAAAGCTCTCTGGAGCCTATTCAGCATCACAGCAACACACAAAATGCGCATGGGGTACACTGGCCAGGAACTGAAGCCAGGTCAAGGTTTACTTCATATTTAAATCAACAAACATACTGAATTCTCATCATGAATGAAACATCATTTTAAGAACTATACAGTAGACAAAGATGTACAAAGTACAACCTTCTTACACTGTTTGGGAGAAGCAGAAACATATATATTCCTCCAAAAATAAAGCATACCAGGGTAAGTGTTACAGCACAGTTTTAACTAAGTGGTATCAGGCAGCATTCAGCAGAGAAATCTTGTTAAGTACCACTCTGCACCCTGAATAAACATTAGGAAATTTGAATAAAATAACCCAAGGCTTACTAGACCAGATAGAGAGCAGTTGTGAGGTGATTGCAACATTTGAATTCATCCCTGGGGATTGTATTATAAAGAGTCAGGAAAACTATATGCTCTCTTCCCAAACATAAAATTACTACAAATATTCTTATGAATTAATAAAATAAAACAGGATTTTTTTCTAGCCAGTCTCACACAGCATTTATATTTGTATATTATTAGCACTGTATGGATTTTTAAATGAATTTAAGATAACCTAGAGGAAAGTAAATAGTAAACCACATGCAAATCATTTATAAACGTCTCACATACTGCATATAGAAGCTGTACTCAACATGTAGAAAAAGAATTCAATATTCAACACTAATGTTATCAGTGGAGGAGAAATAGAAAAGAAATTTAAAACTAGAGAAACCCAAAAGAACCTCACTTTTACATTTTCAGTTTTGACATGTAATTTTTCAAACCTCACAATCCTTTAATATAGCTATTTATATTCCATTTCCTACCTAAATTTAACTATGCTTTTCCCATATGAGACTCAGGATGCTGACCTATAAAACAAAAAGAAAATCCTAAGTACATACTATGGAACTGATAGAGGTTCGTGATCCAGTAGGCTATTATTCAGGTTGAAAATAAATTGGTTTTCTTTAAGAAATCCTTTTTTCAAGTTATTGTATGCCGGGTTCTGCCTGTTCTCTTTCCCTGCACCACCCCCGTACCACAAGAGCTGAATCACTTGTAAGTTCCAGAGTCTAGGGTCAATCTCATCCATTGCTGGGAAGTTTTCAATGATCTCCAGCCTCTCCCCAACTTGTTAATTCAGCCCTGTTGGTGTTTTGGTTACTCGAACTGGAATTGCTTTCCTACTCCAGAAACCAGGGCCCACCTGTATGCTTTGATATTTGGAGCCCCCATCTTATTCACAACACTCTGCCTCTGAGGAATGAAATCTGATGTCTGAATCCTAGCCTGAGACCCAACTGCTGGTGATAAAAGATTCCTTACACAGACCTGTGTAGGCCTGCCAGCCTGCTGGGCTTCAGCAGCCATCTGCTCGGGGACCCCATCACTACGCTTTCACCATCTCTGAAAACCTTTTGATTACTTCCTGGAGCTCTCAGACACTGACCACTGCTGGGCACTACCTCTCATTGCCAATAAGATGATGGATTTTACCCAAGTCCTGTGATCCTGGAAAACAGTTATGGTTAACCAAATCTCCCCACCCTTCATGTTTCAGGAGGCAGCTTACAGCAAAGAAACACTCCTTCCCAATGACTTAGAGAAGATTGATGGATGCCCTGTTGTTTACCTTTCATAAGGCCACACACAGACTCTCTAAATTTCTCTTCTTGGGGTCACGAATGATTAGCAGAACTGTTTTGTCCCCAGTGAACCATCAGAACAAAATGTTTGTTAAACCAAACTTTGGTTGAGCTTCTCTCCTTCCCCCAGGCCCCCGAACTTTGACCTAGCTCAGTCCTAGACAGTATACAATCATTCCTTAATGATGTCTTTGGAGAATAGGCTGACCTCAGAGTAAAACATTCTCTGATCTACTACTGGATCATATTACCATCACTCAGCCCACTTCCTCAAACCCAGTTCTTTCTAGTCTTGTTTACTCCTGTGGTGTGATTAATAACTTTTCTGTGTGGTCTTTCTAGGCATGGTCTTGTAACTTCCACACAGGTGATTGTGTGATAGGGTATTTGTGGCCTATCAAGGGGATTAGTCAGTTTTGCCTTAAAAGAGAGCCAATTCCAGAGCAGAGAGGAGGAGCCCACCACCACCAAGGAAGGAGAGACCAGCAGGAGAGACCCAACAGCAGGAGACAGCATGGTGGGCTTCCTGGCCCATGGAGAGAGAAAGCCAAGTGCCTTTGGGCAGAGACTGAGGGCCAGGGAGAGGCGTGCCTGTGAGCACAGCTGGGGAGAGGCTGTCCGGATGGAAGAACTGTATCCTGAGTGTTCCTGAGCCTGAACTGTAACTGTTACTTCTCTAATAAACCCCATAACTGTGAGTGTGGTCTGTGAGTTCTGTGTGGCCATTGCAATGAATTATCGAACCCACCAGAGAAGCAGAGAGTGCTGTGGGAGGGACGGTTGGTGTCAGTTGGTAAAAATGGTGGAGAAGAGAGGCCTGTCTGATCCTTGCCTCGTAGGAATCAGCCTTGGGCTGTTGATCTTGATTCCCCTTCACCCTTGTGAAGCTGGAGAAGGTCAGACGCTGCCCCCACACCATTTTACAACTCCTCCCTATAGAAGAAGAAAACCCCTTTGTGCCTAACCCTTGAGACACTTGTAGATCTCAGACGATTGTCCCTATTGCAACAGTCCCCCTTGCCCTATTGCAAGAGTCCCACTACCTCTTCTTGTGGTAATCCTTTCAAATACAGTCACTCCTACCTAAGTCCAGATTCACACCGTCAGCGAGCTTTCTGTCTACGTGACCCAGATAGCCGGACTTCCTCCCCAGGCCCAGTAGCTTTGTCTCCCACTCCCGCTGCCTGCCCCTGTGTGGGCACACACACAGCAACACCCAGATACAACTCCCTAGGCCCTTCAAGACTTCCTTCCAAAGCTGCCACAGTTCCCGCTTACAGTCTTTGCACTACAAGTTATTGTCTTGGCTCTATTATCTTAAAATTAATTCATAATCTCTGTTTTTAGCCAAAAATCTAGAAATTAAATTCAAATTGTTTCTCCCCTAATGTTTGCCCAAGATGGCTAAACCTCTCATCTCACACCTTCAGAATAAAATCTGTAAGGACTTGAAGGAATTTATAAGAAATTTATAAGTGAAAAAAGAAATAACATGATAAGGAAATGATCCGTTTTACCTGAGAAAGGTACTTGATCACAAGCCACGCATAGAACAGCATCATTTAAAATTTAAGGTGTGAAAGTGTTTAGCCCACAGTGATTCGTTCACATAAATTCAGAGATACGTTTTTAAAAAAAGACAGTTCTTCCTTCGACTTGCTTGTAAAAACACACAGATTAAGTGTAACTCACTTTGCAGGAAGCTGCTGTGCCTTAGAAAACTCGTAGCTATGGCCTGGAAAGAACGTGGGGGGCAGGCGGTGCCCCTCCACAGTGTGTCCTCTGTGTCCTCAGCTGTTAGCAGGAGAACGCAGGCTGTGCTGCTCCTGCTCTGACAGACAGCCACCATGGGAGCTTGTTTTACCAAGTCAGATAAATATACTCCCACGTATGCATATATACATATACATGTATTTAGTCATCTTGGTATTTTCAAAATGACACTGCTGATGCATCCTGTAGACTAAGTGCCTAAAAGCACAAACTGTTCTCATCTCTCCTTGTAATCATCAGACACCACCTTTTGGTGGATTTTGGTGTTATCTGAAATGACATTAGAGACAGGCCCATCTTTCTCTGGAGGTTCTGGCAATTTCTAAAGGAATGTGCTGGGCGGACCCCTCTACTCTGCCCTTGACACTTCGGGAGGCTCCTGGGGTGCTGAGAAGGCTAAGTCTGTGCAGCATGGTGGTGATGTGGGGGTGAAGTGGCGGAACAGTGTACCGTAATACTCGAACTTGGTGAAAACACTGGTGGCGTGGTGGTTAAGAGCTACAGCTGCTAACCAAAATGTTGGCAGTTCGAATCCACCAGATGCTCCAGTTCTACTCTGTCCTGTAGGGTCACAGTGAGTCAGAATCGACTAGATGGCAACAGGTATGGGTAGGGTAAGCCACAAAACAGGAGGGACCCCTGGGGACCAGATCTGCATTCTCAACACTTTGTTCAAAGCCCCACAAACATGGAGTGCTCAAAGTGGAGAAAGGAATATAAACGCACTGAAAAACCCATACAAATTAGTAAGATTAATAAACTCATTGATGGTTACTGAGCGAGTGTTGTGATTTTATAGCAAACACAAAAAGGAACTGTACTGTACAGACAGTAAATAAACACTAAGGAAGGAAAGAAAATGTTTAAGCTAAACTGCACTCAGTTAAACTGTTCTGGGAAATGTGTCTCATCTCAGGAGGCTGACAGTCACAGTTTAAAAGAAATATTTAACTTCAGTTAAATTATTCCTGGTTACTTTACTTCAATCCCTTTCAGTGTCTTTGGTTTAAAGAATAAATGATATAATGCGGTCTTGTCAACACACATGAAAATATTTTCTACCACCATCAAATGCTGTGAGTAGTTGTAAGCATTGTAAGCAGTAATTATATTCAAAATTATGCGTGCTACGTTAAGGTCACATTTCTTATGTTTTCTGAATATTCATAACCTGGTTTCTATAGAAAAGACCTAAGTGACAAAATCATTACTAAATCTATCCAGTTAAGATAATGTTTTATTATCCATATATTTCTTAACATATCCCTATCCATTTTAGAATCATTTACTGGGCATATACTTTGTGCCAGGAGCCCTGGTGGCACAGTGGTTGAGAGCTATGGCTGCTAACCAAAAGGTCAGCAGTTGGAATCCACCAGCTGTTCCATGGAAACCCTATGGGGCAGTTCTACTCTGTCCTATAGGGTCATTATGAGTCAGAATCCCCTGGATGGCAATGGTTTACTTTGAGCCAACCATTGTGTAAACCAAGAAAACCAAACCCATTGTCATTGAGTCAATTCTGACCATAGCAACCCTACAGGACAGAGCAGAACTGCCCCCTAGGGTTTCCAAGGAGCGCCTGGTGGATTAGAACTGGCAACCTTTTGGTTAGCAGCCATACTTTTAATCACTATGCCACCAGGGAATAGTAAAGGTGAATGCACTGATTTCTGCCCAAGGAAAGCTTACAGTCTCACAACAAAGTTATCAACTCTTTTTCAAAATGTGATCTGTAAGTACACTTAGGAAGTTGCAAGATTTATTCCCAAATATTTGAATAATTATTAATAATAAATAATAATGATGAATTAAGTTATTACCAAGTGCCTTAAAATAAACACTGTGCCTCAGGAAGTTTCAGATACATCTTGCATGTAAAATCAGATGGCATCTTATTCATATGCCTAAATAAAGTGAAATCATAAATACACTAGGTCCTTTTTACACTTTGACCACAGGAAATACTGATTTCTGCAAGACTGGGGAGTATCTATATAAGCATTATGTACTCTTTAGTATCTATGGACTAGGTCAATAAATACAAGAAGCTATACTTAACTGAAAGCAAATTATCATCAATGAAAGATTTTTTTTTCCCCCCAAAGAAGAACAAGTTCCCTAGTCCTCTAACTGGAACCATCTCTGTTCACCACATACATTACCAAGGGCCAGACTCCTGCTTCTCCCACAAAGCCAGCCATGGAGCTGGCACAGTGAATGGCTCAAGACATCGTGAGAAGAATAAATGTAGTTTTGGTAGGGGTGAAAGATGTGCCTTAGCCTTTAAGAATCACTAGCTCTTCATCTTTTCCATTTTTAATCTTTCCTATTTTATGACACGCCGTTAACTAATACCCTTTTATGAAATGCAAGCTTCGATGTTAATTACCAAGCAAGTCTTTTATTTGTAATAGAGCTAAGCAATTTAACACCTTCGAGTCACTTCCTAGAACAAATGTATAATCATAATTCTTTCATTGCATTGGAGGAACTACAAAAAAGCCCATGGACATTGTTCATTTTGCTCAGATGAAGTTGCTAACTCAGTTAATTACAAGTCATTGTCTTGCTATTATTTTTTCATATAGTTTCTTCCAACATTGCTATTTATTTAGCGATAACCATGCTTGCTTGGGTGCAGTTAGACAAAGGAAAAGACTCAACAGTAATTATAGAAAGGGAACACTAGAGGCCCTGCATCCCTCATACTCACATCATCATCTTTTACTCGCCTAAAGATACTGAAAACCCGTTGCCAATGAGTTGATTCCGACTCACAGTGACCCTACAGGACAGAGGAGTTTCCAAGGAGGACTAGTGGATTCGAACTGCTGATCTCTTGGTTAGCAAGTGAGTTCTCAACCACTATACCACCAGGGCTCCCTAAAGATAATATGTATGTAATATCTGTCTGCCCTCGCACACTGCTCTGCATTGTCCACATAGGAATATATCATCAGATCATGGAGTCCTCAGCCTCAATCTACTCTTCCACCAAGTCTTCTCTACAGCTCACATCACATGCCCTATGGTGATGTAACAGGATATAAATTAAGGGGTGGATGGAAACCAAATGAAACACTTACATAAATGGGAGAGAAGACCTGAGAAATCAAACTTTTAAACTATATCTTAATGTAATTATGCTAAATTAAAGGAGTAGTATGGGTTTCTTCCCCATTGGTGGCTCAGACTAATAGTCTACCAGAACAGTCTTCTCTCTGACAGTGACTTTGTTCATAGACTTTGTAAAAATGTGGTATAAGAAGTTTATTTAAAGGCTTGTGAAATCCAGTTGCTAAATATTCAGGAATTTTGGAAGCTTGTTGTTAAACTACTGGTAGCTTAAAATCAGCCATAGTGGGTACACCATACAAATCAGCAAATGCTACAAAGCAGAGCTTTTCCCTTCCTTCCTTCCTCCCTCCTTCCCCTCCCTACCTCCTTCCCCTCCCTCCCTCTTTTCTTTCTTTTATTTTTTGAGACCCTGTTTATGTGCTCACCATTGCTAAACCTTTCATAAAATTTTGACATGAAAAAATTAGAGTATTCCTAACATTTCTAACTCCCCTAATAATCTCCTCATGATGTCATTCACAAATTTTTCCAACCTGTTTTTGTATATTTTATTAATCAAGTTCTACTTCTTAGATTTATAAATATAATAAGAGTACTAGCCATTCGGTAAATAAGCCATGTCCTCCTTATCTATACTCTCCGTGATTATATACCAAAAAACGAAACCCACTGCCACCAAGTCGATTCCCACTCATAGCCACCCTATAGGACAGAGTAGAACTGCCCCATAAGGTTTCTAGGGAGTGGCTGGTGGATTCGAACTGCCCATCTTTTGCTTAGCAGCGGAATGCAAAGTCCCTCCTCAGCGTTGGTCTTTTCATGCTGGAAAAGTCTGTTTATCTTAGACTCTCCTTATATTGCTGTCCTTCCTCTTGATTCTTTTAGGAACTCTTCTCTGGACCTTTTCTAGCTCAGTTTTTTCTCAAATGCTGCAGTAAAAGTCCTTTGTGATATCTCACTTGTAGGAAAAAAAAATATTGCCACATAATCCCAGCATGATGATGTCTTTTACTCTTTTCTCTTACTTATGAATAATGTTCATTTATTTTAACAACAATGATAACAACAGCAAAATAAAAAATAAGGCTTCGCAGAAAATGAAGATATAAGATCAGACCATATCAAAGGATATTAGTGGTTGAGATTTATTTGCTCTGAGCAGGAAAAGAACCTAATTAGGTACTTAATTTCAAATTTTTTTTTAAAAAAAATACTTCATATTGTGTAAAGGAATTTTAAAATTTGAGGTACCTGAGAAGATCTGAAGTCTCCGACTTGAGGTGTGAGTGCGACTCCTCTAAGGCTAGTTCGCTGTTCACGGAGCAACAGCCATTTTCCGTGCAGACATAATCATGAAACTGAGAAATGTTGGGCAATGATGCTGTAACTACAGTGCAACTCCCCTGAGAGAAGAATGTCCAGAAATGATGACATAACTACCCTGTGACCCCCCCACCCCGTCACATAGCCTTATATCACTGCATTGTAACAAATCTAAGAGACATACATATCCCTTTAAGCCAATCGCCTTACCAGCTTCTGCGCTACAGAAGTCCAGTCTTTCACGAATTCCCGCCACAGAAGTCTCACCCTAAAATGATCTACTACTAACTGAGTAGTCTTTCAATGCCCTAAGCCTATAATAAATGGGGAAACTATTGAAATTGTCAAGAATTTCATTTAACTTGGAACCACAATCAATGTCCATGGAAGCAGCAGTCAAGAAATCAAACAACACATTGCACCCGGCAAATCTGCTGCAAAAGAACTCTTTAACCTATTAAAAAGCGAAGAAGTCACTTTAAGGACTAAGGTGCTCCTGACCCAAGCCATGGTGTTTTCAAGTGCCTCATATGCATGTGAAAGCTGGACAATGTATAAGAAAGACGGAAGAAGAATTGATGCCTTTGAATTATGGTGTTGGCGAAGAATGCTGAATATACCATGGACCCCCAGAAGAACAAACAAGTCTGTCTTGGAAGAAGTACAGCCAGAGTGCTCCTTAGAAGGGAGGATGGCAAGACTTCGTCTCACATACTTTGGACATGTTATCAGGAGGGACCAGTCCCTGGAGAAGGACATCATGCTTAGTAAAGTAGAGGGTCAGTGAAAAAGAGGACACAGTGGCTGCAACAATGGACTCAAGCATAACAATGATTGTGAGGATGATGCAGGACTGCGCAGTGTTTCATTCTGTGGTACATGGGGTCACTAAGGGTCAGAACAGACTCATCGGCAGCTAACCGTAACAACAACAAGCCTATAATTACCAATCAATTGATGGCTTTCAATCATCTAAGTTTGTAAATACCGATCAAGTACTGTACTTCATGTCTTTTGTTTCCCCCTTATGAAACAACACTGTTGAGTCACCATCTTGGATTACTGGATTCCACCAGATGGAGTTCAGTCTATCCCCAGCTCCAGCTGTCTCTTTACTTTCAATAAATCTCTTAATTTTACTTTAATCAGAGTACAGATAGTTACTCCACGACAACATCAATGTGTGAAATCACTTAATAATTCGTCATATTTAACTTTTCTTGAAAGTCTATTTTTCCTTGTAAATGTTGTATTAGGCATCTGTTTCAATTTTCTGTTATTTAACATTACCCTTGAAAATAAAATCATTCTACAAAATTAATAATACTTATGATATTAGATTTGTCACTTAATCTTTTAAGTATGTGCTGTTGAACATTTATAATATACTTGATTAAGGCAAATGACTGAGGCCAATTAATTCTCTATTTGCTTTTGTAAGGCTATTCTATGAATATTTAAGCATCCTTTTTTAACAAACTTTATTATCTGTGTTTACACTTCTTTTCCCTTTACAGTTAAAAACAAATTATGCTGGTATTGGTTGGAAAAGCTTCACTTCCATGAGTAATGTCATCTCATTACCTACAGTATTTAAAGGCAGCTGTGTAATAGTTATTGGGTCCTATTTTTGTTTGTTTGTTTAACTTCCGATAATTTGTTGATTTAAAACCTTAAAGCATAAACTAAACTGCATGGTCAAGAAACTACCAGAGGATCTAATTTAATCTATTATGGATTGAATTGTGTCCTCACAAAACATGTGTTGTACATCCTAACCTCTGTACCAGTGGTTAGAATCCCATTTGGGGTTGGGTTTTCTTTGCTATATCAATGTGGCAGTATTAGTGTAGGGTGTGTTTTAAGTCATTCTCTTTTGAGATCTGAAAGAGCAGATCAAGCAAGCAAGCAAGCACAAAGGGAGAGGAAGATACAGGCTGCATGATCCTAAAGAAACCCACAAACAGAAGCTGGAAAGTGACAAGGACCTTCCCCCAAAGCGGACAAAGAGAGAAAGAGAGAGAGAGCCTTCCCCTAGATCCAGTGCCCTGAATTCAGACTTCTAGCCTCCTAAACTGTGAGAAAATATATATCTGTCCATTAAAGCCACCCACTGGCTTAGTTACCTATAGCAGCGCTAGGTAACTAAAACATAAGCCATATCCCCAAAGGCATGTTTATGAACAAGAACAATCCCCAAGCAGAAAGTCTTCCCTAACTCAAATAAGAAGATACATGTCCTACATTGAACATCAGGGTCTTTTTTTGTTTTTTCTCCTTTTTTATAAATACAATGCTTCCACTTTTAGGATATAACTTGAAGCAAAGAAACAAGTGACTAGAAGCTTTAGAAGAAATGTCAAAATGCACTACCTGAACCAATTCTCAAGGTCTAAGCTCAGGCTGCTACATCTACGCAGTGTGAGTAGAGTCGCAACGGTGAGTTCAGTTCAGAGCTTCGCAAGTTATTTTCTGTGAAATACTTGTTTTTGGCAGAATGTTACCAATAATATCCCCAAAAGGGTGTAATAAGAAAACAAATTCTGAAAATCGTGTCTAATATAAAGGGAAACAGGTATTTCAGAGATTTTAGTATGTGAATATGCTTTGAATTGCTAGTGGAGGACTTAGCACACAGAGTTTCAAAAACACAGCGGAATATTAAACAATTTGTTCTGAACATCTTCATAGTTTTTGAAAAAACAATGTTTTTCAAAGAATGTTTTTGTGAAAAGCTGGTATTGTAAGTGTTTACTACTATTTGCAAGCATTTTTGCTCTTAAATCTCTACATAAGAGTGACTTAATTTCCATTAGGCATCTACAAACAGTTAACCACTCAACTGCTAAATAAAAGGTTCAAGGCTGGAGTCCATCCAGAGGTGCCTTGAAAGAAAGTTCTGGCGATCTACTTCTGAAAAATCAGCCACTGAAAACCCATGAGTTGGAATCAATTGATGGCATTTTTTTTTTTTTTTTTTTTTTGATTGGAAATTCTTTCCTGTAGTTGGTTCCCTACAGCTTTGCAGGGAAACAAAAAACATACATGCGTGTTTATTTTTTGACTTTTGACTCTTTCCAAATTGTAGATAAATTATAGTCTGAGCATTCAATTTACCATTTACTATCTGTGTTATTAAGGGGATCAATACATTTCCCTGAAGGCAGACATCTGTTTCTGATAATATTTTCCTCCTAAAAGATAGCTGAAAACTTTCAGAAAAATACGTAAGTCAAAAAAGCAGAGTTGCTTAAAATTGGATCATTTCAGCCAATTTTGTATTTTTCATTTGAAATGAAGGCTATGAAGTGATGTTGAATAAAAAATGACATTCCGCAATTCTTTTATTCACATTTTCCCAGCACATAAAGGAAATAAAGTCACCTTGTCAAAAAGATTCAATATCTCATTAAGATGTGTAGAAATCTGGATATACTGTCTTCCAAATATTTACCAACTCTAACAGGTGGAGTTGAATTTGGAGCAAGAAATACTTTTCTGTCTTTACAGTATAGGTGGTGGACTTCTACAGATTCTGACAGCTCTTACAAATTGTGGCTTTGTATTTTGATTAGGGTAGATACAAAATAAAAACCAAACTCGTTGCCGCCGAGTCGATTCCGACTCATAGAGAGCCTACAGGACAGAGCAAAATTGCCCCATTGAGTATCCAAGGAGTGGCTGCTGGATTTGCCCTTTTGGTTAGTAGCGATAGCTCCTAACCACTGCGCCACCGATTAACTTTGAGATTGCGTCTACTACCCTGCTCAGGACCATTATAGATGCTCCCTGATTATTTAAAGACTTTTTGCCTCAACTGAGTCCTTCTAAACAACAATAAGTATATTGTATGGTTGCAAAGCTTGAACCTCTTGAAGAGAGCATCACAGTGACTGGAGGGTTCCATGTGCTTCTGCCCCCCACTGGATATCAGGTGTCACTGCAGCAAATTCAGTAAACAGCGGCCGCTCACAGGTAACGTTTGTGACGGCGGGCTAGGAGGGGACACCCAGGGTAGAAACATTTTATACTGCGTGCCTCAGGAGGACAAATGAATATGAAGACTTGCTGAACTGAAAACCTGGAGGATGCAGTTCAAAACAGAAAAGGAAAATCTAAATCATTTTAATAAGAAAATGCCAATTTGACAGATCAAAATAGTTTTATAGCAACTCTGTTCATCTTTTTTTTTTAATAGACTGATACTGAACTTAATGCTGAATTTAAGCATGACTTAGGTTAAAAATTTTGCTGTTTACGTATACCCTAAATTTTTCCTCTGCGATAAACAGAATAAATTACCAGTATAAACAAGCCAGAACACGAAGGCTTTGTGGAGGGTTTGCTGCTCTTCAGTCCTGCTGCTAAATGTTATCAGAGAATGAGAAAGAAAACCAAGTTTCTCTAGTAACTTCAGTAATAATTTAGCTTGAACATAGGTCATATCCCTAATGTTTCCAAAGTTCTCTGAAGGAGAGGCTTACGGACAACACATTTATCAAATGTGGGAAGAGGAAGGGATATGTCTAGGGGACTGTTATGAAGCCATGTTTACATATCAATTTCTAGACGGTATATTAAGAATCGGAGCCCTGGTGGTGCAGTGGTTAAGCGCTTGGCTGCTAACCAAAAGCTCAGCAGTTCAAACCCATTAGACACTCTGCAGGAGAAAGATGTGGCAGTCTACTTCCATAAACATTACAGTCTTGGAAACCCTATGGGGCAGTTCTACTCTTCCCTATAGGGACACTATGAGTTGGAATTGATTCGACAGCAAAGGGTTTGGATTTTTTTTTTAATATTAAGAATCAATAAGCATAGTAAAGTTTCCTAAGATATTATCATTCATAGTTTTTACAAAATATCTATATCAAGCATGTCATTATAATTGTTATTGCTTTTTTATTTTTAGAAATAGCCTGGAAATGATGAATTTGTAATTGTTGAAGTTCCCCACGTCACCTGTTAGCAGCAAAAGTCATTCTATATCTAATCCTGTGCTAGAACTGGTCATATTATAAAGTGCTTGTACCTCTGTTCTATGCATTACACTCGAGCAGGCTAGCACTGGTTGCAGAGTTTATTTAGACCTGTTAATAATATACAGGAGTCCCTGGGTAGTATAAACGGTTAAGCTCTCAACTACTAGCCAAAAGGTTGGTGGTTCGAACCCACCCAGATACGCTTTGGAAGACAGGCCTGGCGATCTGCTTCCAAAAGGTGACAGCCTTGAAAATCCTACGGAGCACTTCTACTCTGCACACATGGGGTCACCATGAGTTGGTATTGACTTGATGGTAACTAAGAACACCAACAACAAAAATAATGTAGACAGTGTCTTGGTTAAGAGGCACTTTAAAACAAACATTGAGCTTGAATCTTACGCGATTTGCGGCACTTTTAACCTCACTAAGATTCACTATCCTCACCTATAGAATAAGGAAAACAAGTTCTTTCTTCCTCTAGAGAATTAAGTGCTTAACCCATATCAGTGAGTCAGTAAATAATAATAATAATGAAAACAATAGCGACAAAACCAAAAATCATCCTGATGTCTCCTACCTCTCCCACTAATGCCTTCCTGACTGCTTACATTTTCCTGTGATCACATTGTGTATTTCTTCCATCTATAAAGTTTGCTTCTGTATACTGGCCTCAGAGAAACTGCTTCTAGTCCAGACTGCACTTTATCTATTATCCATCAAGACAGCTCACTGATCCTGTTCAGTCCATCCTTATTTCAAAATCCATTAATTTCTTGTAGCTGGTCTTCTTGGGAGAACCTCAGTAGAATTAAAAACTAAGTGTAAAATGTAAACAGATACATCTTGGCAGTGACAGTTGTACACACCTGCAATGACAATGACCACCATATACCGGGTCGTTATTAGGGGTCGGGGAGTCCTGGCCTCATGGAAGCAATAAGGAAACTGAGATTACTGTGTCCTAAAATAAACTCTAGCTATATCTTAACTTTTATTCCCATTTTCCCTTCACCCTTATTTCTTGATCTATTTCATTTTCATCTTGTTGAATAAATCTTATGTTTAAAATCTATCCCTCACGTATATTTTATGCAAAAAAGAAGGAATTCATTATCAGTTAACTAATTTGAGACTCAGAGTAATTGAGTAACTTGCTGTTTCCATCCTCCTCACCCCTACCACACACACAAAGTCAAGAGGTAGGGGTGCGGGCGCGGACTTGAACCACTTCGTCTGATTCCCAGCTCATGTCCTTTCTGGTAGGGCCCGTTGGCTTCCACACTCACTTTGTATTGCAGAGTCATGCTGACATAGCTATAAATTCTTAGGACCTGAGCCTTATCCCACGTACGACCTGGAGCTTGGGGAGCACAAAGCTGATTCGCACCTGAAAAAGATGTCCCTACGTCCGTGGCTAGCCGAAGCTTCCCTAGTTGCAGAAACTCAATGGTAGCAAATCCAAGTGTGTGATTTGGGGGCCTAGATACTTGCCTGGGGATGTATTTTTAGATGCCAATAAGGCTTTGAGCAGGATGTCACCAGAGAGTGCTGCCAGGGGCAGAAGCTGAGAGGGTTGGAGCAGTGACAGCAATGGGACAGTGGCAGTCTGCACGAAGAAACCTGTGGTTGGAGCACCCCAGCACTAGTTTCTCAGGAGTTCAGAAATGCTCCTACAAACACAAGAGTAAGCATTGGACCCTGCCAAAGCTGGGGGAAAGGAGACTCTGATGCTGACTAAAGTTTGAACGTAACACTGGAATGGACATATTTACTACAGACCTTTCATAATTCTTCTGATGGACTGACTAGTGGACTTTTGACTATCTAAGGGTGAGCAGATGAGTTCTGAGGTCTGTATAAGATTTTATCCAGGGATAGAGCGAGAACTACCCCAAAGTGTGTTTAGGCAGGCAGTGGGGTGGGGATGATGTAATTATTTGATTGCATTCTGACAAATTCTGCTCTTTTAACATAATGCTTGAGTAATTATATCTCAGTTATATTTAATATGGGATAGGGGTACATTTTCATGTGTTTGATGTAAAATTGGGAGTGTCTAGCACCTACAGGGAGTCTCTGCGTGGTGCAAATGGTTAACACACTCGGCTGCTAACCATAAGTTTGGAGGTTCAAGTACACCCAGAGGTGCCTCAGAAGAAAGGCCTGGCAATTGACTTCTCAGGGGGAAAAAAAACCTATGGAGCACAGTTCCACTGTGACACACATGGGGTCACTATAAGTCTGGGTTGGCTGGATGGCAACTGATTGTAGAGCCTAAAGAATGTTCCTTTCAAGTCATTTTAAGCCAGAATGATGTGAAACTAGAGCACAGATTGCAAGTCTGGCTGCTGGCTTAATCCTGCCCTGTTCATTGCACACTGCACACTCTGGGACAAGGCACCTCAGGTAAAACTACCCCCACGTCATGTCTACTCTTATTTAGGTAAGAAATCACCAGGAAAATGCTTTTGACCTGAAGGCTTTTTCACTGAATACTGAAAACATTATACTGTGGGCTAAACTACAGTTTTTGATAAGGGCTTGTTGTCCTAGGGTACTTCACGACAATTTCCTTCCTTTTCCAAGGTATGTTCTCAGTTGCTAAGGAACCGAATTTCACAGCCATGGCTATCTTGCAGTACTGTATCTGTATAATGTCAGAATAATTATGGGATAGCTACTGTGGAAACCATAAATCATGGACATTAGAAACAAGAAAAAAAATTTAATTAGATTGTCTACTACAACCATAATATAAAGTCTAGTCCTTCATTGAACTGAATGTCCTATCATGAGACTAACCTTATATATTAGTTTTCTACTCTGTCCCCTAGCCTAGCGCAACTCCAGCACATAGTAGGCACACAAACATATTTATTGAAGGAATAAAGATATTTCTTTTCACTCAGTACTCAGGAGCAGAATCATTTTTATAAGTCTCAAGAAAGGTAATACCCTTAGGGAAAAAAAAATTGAATGTCTTTGAGAGAACTATAAAAAAGGAAATTTTTCTTTTATAATATCCTTATCCTCCTGTTTTCCAAAATGTACATATAATAGCCAAATCTATTGTAAATTGGTTAACGATGCCATTTAATTTTTTTTATATAAATCCCTCCTTTCTGAAAACCATGGCTTAATAAAATAAGAGTACACTAAAAAAAATTGATTTTTTTATTTAAGAACAGAGTTACTGTATATGAGACTGGAACTTACTGATCTCCTGGGTTCCGTTTTTCATCTCTAAAGTCATGGAGCATTTCCTTACATGTTCATTGCAATTGTTCATATGTCTGTGGTCACTCTATCAATACCTTGACTTCATAAAATATCTGTCTCATATCTGCTTTTCAGGTGAGATAAAACATCAGTTGCTGGCATTTTAACGCTGATGTAGTAAAAGGTGATATTTATTAATCAGGCAAATTGAACTCCACAAATGTTTATTTCATGGTTCTCAGCAAAAGCTTAGACTTAAAGCATGTCTTCTGCCTTTTGACGCATGGACCATCCATCCCTTTGCTATCCACTGCACGTTTTCAGCAAAATCCCAAAGCTTCCTGTATTATTTTTACACCTCAGTGTTACATATTACTGTTTGGTGTCCTCAGATATTAACTTGTTCCCCTCGTTCATTAAAGGTATCCTAAGCAGCACGCTGAAAAGTGACCCCTGCAGTTTGTTTTTAGAAGTGTTCCTCATCTCCACAGGTTGACAACCACCTTGTAAAAGAAATATTTGAATTTTCAGCGAGAACTTTAAATTTTCAGTGAAAGTACCAAGGCTTGCAGGCAAGCTAATTTTAATTAATTTTTCAGCTAGCACTGCCTGCTGCATGGTATGCTGTATTAAAGTCCTGGTAAACCCCATCTGCTGTTCCATGCTCTTCCTCCACTGTGTAATTTTACAGAACAGTAGAAATCAAGTTTGTCTGGCATAATAAACTCCTGCTGAGTCTAGTGCTGTAAGTCCTTCTCCTCTGAGTACTTGAAGCTTTCTTCCTTACATTTATTTTCAAATGACTGCACAGGGTCACCGGACGTCTTTTGATCAGACTACACTATTCCCCAAGTACTGTCATATCTCCTCAGTCCTTCTGGCTTCTCTGTGAAAGTTACGACTAATTCTTTACTATTCTGGAATTCAGGCTGGCTTATTGTATATTCTCTTTTCAGCCTATATTTGGATCAACTGTTAAATTAGATGGACTAGTAATGAAGCTAACCTAAAAGATCACAACAATTTAACTATTATTTTGATAAGCATCTTTGTCAGTACACTCACATTAAAGAGGCGTTCTACGGTGTGGAGCAGGGGAGAAGTGGGCTTTGGAGGCCAATGACTTGCTGTGAGATCCCAGATCTACCACCTGAATAAATCTGAAAAATCGAGTCACTTAATATCTCTGAATTTCTGTCTTCTCATTTCTAGAATTGGGATAGTAGCACCAACCCCTTAGATTTATGTGAAGATTAGATAGATATTTTAAAGTGTGGCACCAAACTTCCTGCTAATCACTGATGATTAAGTACATGTTTCTATTTCCTCTGTATCCTCAAAATTTGATTAAAATGAGAACAAAGGAAATAAAATGATATAAACCTCACAAGGGTAAACAGAAAGGAGGTGAAAAATGTCAGATGGGTGGTGTCTACTCTAGACTTCAGCTGTCTCTGCCCTGTTAACATCCATGAGTGAAGAAGAAGATGTGGTGGGTTGAAAAAAAGAGAAGTTTCATAATTCTGAGTGATTCAAGAGAAACTAATAACATAGAAACTAAGTAAATGAAAAAAGTAGGCAAATATTAACTCCAGGAAAAAGAAAAAGTTGTACATAAAATTAAACGTAATCAAACCACAAAATGACTCAATCTTATACATTGTTTACAATATTTTTACCTGAAAGGGATATGTAATTATATGTGCAAAATAGGGACAAGAAAATGGGTGGCAAGAATGGAGGTTAGGAATACAAGAGAGTTAAATCCTAGTAAATTGTTTTAGGGAGCCTATTTTTAAAAATGAAGAAGTAGTAGTGTAAGTGGGGTAGTTTGTTTTTTTTCTCCCCCCTTTGTTTTTTTGGATGGTTTTGTTTTACATATATGAAGACAATACCAGAAGAAATCTCTAATAGAGTTGAAAGTTACTTAGGGGAAGGGGTGAAACAAGTAACTATCATTTGCATTACAATAGCATATTATAATATAATAGTACTACTGGTCTTTTAAGTTGTGTATGAATTGCTTAGAAAAAATATTCTTTTCATAAAAGAGTTTAACAGACACATGATATACTTTCTGAATTTTTCAACATCCTTTTGTTAGCATTCTAATAAATATTATTTGGTTATCATTAGGTTAATTAAGTTAAATCTGTACAGCAATGTGAAAGAAGTACAATTAATGATCGCCTCACTCAAACGCTAACACAAATTCTCATGAAAATGAAACAGTAAGTGCTCTCAATGTATAATTTACTTTTTAAAGAGTTGAAAACTCAGCTCGTAGGCAGTGAGATTGGTCTAGATCATCTTGAAGGAGTCTTCCAATGCTTAGATCTATGACAGTATAAATCACTGAAAACGAGTATTTATTGTTACTAATTATCTTAATAGTATGCTTACTACATGAACGAATTCCACAATATTGAACAATTACTTCTAACTTTCGTAGAAAAACCAGAAGGACTGAGTAGATGTGACAGTATTGCAGAACAACAGAGTAAACTTAAAAGGAACCCCACTGGTACAATGGTTAAGCACTCAGTTGGTAACCAAAAGGAGAAAGATCATTGCAGAAAGACCTGGTGATCTGCTTTCATAAAGATTCCAGCCTAGAAAATCCCATGGGGCAGTTCTACTCTGTCATATTGGGTCATTATGAGTCAAAAATCAGCTCAACGGCATCTAACAGCAACAATAACAAAATCCTGGAGTAGCAGAATAACACTCCCACATATTCTATCTTCCTCATTCCCCAACCTATCCCATTCCCCCACAAGAAAAAAGACCTGCTTTACTCGGCTAATTTTGTGATGCTTCTCTTGAAATTGGGAAGGGTAGAATCCCAACAGGAAAATGCTTGTAGAAAGATTTCCAGGAGAGTTTGGCTCAATACCACTCGTGACTGAGTAGAAGTGCAGAGTGGAGGGCAGAGCGGAATCTTTGGAGTAGAATGGCTGCTTGGAGGGATGAAGCTCGTGCTCTTGTACAGGTACTTTGGTGAAGGGGCAAAAATGCTGAAGGAAGCTTATCACATTTTTTCCATGTAGTATGCAATGTCAACACTTGCATCTGAACCCTCTGAACAAAACTTTCTAAAATGTATATTACTCATCAATTCAAGGGGGAGTCGGGCTAGCGTTGAGTCTAGCCTCCTAAGCAGGGAAGCCACAATGCCCAGCTTGGTTCTGTGGTCCAAATTTACATCTATCGTCCAGTGTCCATATTTATAGGGCTGTCTTCATCTCAGAAGGGCCCTGATCTGCATGATAAATGATAAAGTCATCATAATACAAAGGCAATAGGTACGCCTTTTAAGCAGTCTATAAATGGCTAAGAAGAAAAAAAAAGTATTTTCTACTTAGCTAATTTCTTTACAATAAGAACATTTCTAAAATATAAGGCACACATTTATGCCTTTTTAATAAAGTGAACAAAACAATGTTGAAGATTTGTTGATGATTTGAGGTCACCAAGAGGGGCAACCATAGCTGAGATATGCTGAGGATTTGGCGAGCATAAAGTTGATACAGGACACCGGGCTGAATAGTTCATTGATGGTTAATGAACTTCATTTTTAAAAAGAGATGCCTGGATGTCAGCTTGATTTTTCCTCCTTTTTTTCCTTCACATGCAAGTGAGTTAAGCGTACAGCTGTGTGACCTCCTAGACACTATAGCATGACAGCAGTTCTCCATAATTAATGAGTGACTCAAAGGTTGAAGCAGTCTTCTCCCGAGTAATAGAACTGCAACAAGGTAAGCTCCCTGTTGTTCTCACTATCCTCTGGCTAGTAACCATCTATTTTTTCTGCTCAATTAATACAACTCCTGAACTTATTGTATTCTTGAGGTGATTGAAAACACCATGGCTTAGTCTTCAAGGTGACATCTTTGTTTTTTAACACTGTAAAGAGATCTTTTGCAGCAGATTTGACCAATGTAATCCATCATTTGATTTCTTGATTGCTGATTCCATGGGTGTCGATTGTGGATCTAAGTAAAATGAAATCCTAGACAACTTAAGTGTCTTCTCCATTTGTCATGATGTTGCTTATTGGTCCAGTTGCAAGGATTTTTGTTTTTTTTTATATTGAGGTGTAATTCATGAGGAAGGCTGTGGTCTTTGATCTTCATCAGTAAGTGCTTCAAGTCCTCTTCACCTTCAGCAAGCAAGGTTGTGTCATATGCATAACGCAGGGTGTTAATGAGTCTTCCGCCAATCCTGATACCCATTCTTCTTCATATAGTCCAGCTTCTCAGATTATTTGCTCAGCATATAGACAGAATAAGTAAGGTGAAAGGATATAACCCTGACACACACCTTTCCTGCCTTTAAACCATGAAGTATCCCCTTGTTCTGTTCCAACGACTGTCTCTTGAGCTATGTACAGGTTTCTCATGAGCACAATTAAGTGTGCCCTTCAACTTAGAAGGCACTCAAAGGACAACTGAGGAAGAGCTGCCTCCTCAAAGTAGAGTAGACCTTAATGACACGGATGGAGTCAAGCTTTTAGAACCTTCATTTGTTGATGTGGCACAACTCAAAATGAGAAGAAATAGCTGCAAACATCCATTAATAATCAGAACGTAGAATGTACAAAGTATGAATTTGGAAAACTGGAAATCGTCAAAACTGAAATGTAACGCATAAACATTGATATCCTAGGCATTAGTGAGCTGAAATGGACTGGTATTGGCCATTCTGAATCAGACAATCACATGGTCTACTATGCTGGGAATGACTACTTGAAGAGGAATGGCATTGCATTCATTGTCAAAAAGAACATTTCCTTCCTGAAGTAGAACGCTGTCAGTGATAGGATAATATCCGTACACCTACAAGGAAGATCAGTTAATATGACTATTATTCAAATTTGCACTAACCACTAAAGCCAAACATGAGGAAATGTAAGATTTTTACCAACTTCTGCAGTCTGAAACTGATCAAACAAGCAATCGGAATGCATTGATATTTACTGGTGATTGGAATGCCAAAGTTGGAAACCAAGAAGAAGGATCGGTAGTTGGAAAATAAGGCCTTGGTGATAGAAACGACGCCAGAGATCGCAAGATAAAATTTTGCAAGACCAACGACTTCTTCATTGCAAACACTTCTTTTTCAACAACGTAAATGGAGACTATATACTTGCACCTCGCCAGATGGAATACACAGGAATCAAATCGACTACATTTGTGGAAAGAGACAATGGAAAAGCTCAATAACATCAGTGAGAACAAGGCCAGGGGCCATCTGCAGAACAGACCATCGATTGCCCATATGAGAATTTAAGTTGAAGCTGAAGAAAATTACAACAAGTTCAGAGAGCTAAAGTACAACCTTAAGTATATCCCATCTGAATTTAGAGACTGTCTCAAAAATAGATTTCACGCACTGAACACTAATGACTGAAGACCAGATGAGTCGGGAGTTGCAAACTACTTGGATAAAAAAAGCACACACACACACAAAAAAAACTTCTCTTGTTGTTTTTGCTAGTAGGACAGAACAGAACTGCCCCATAGTGTTTCCTAAGCTGTAATCTTTACAGGAGAAGACCTTGCAAAGCATGTTCAAACTGCTAACCTTTCGGTTACTGGCCGAGCACCACCATTGCACCACCAAAACCAAAAAACCAAACCCACTGCGGTCCAATAGATTTCAACTCATAGCAACCCTACAGGACAGAACAGAACTGCCCCATAGGGTTTCCAAGGCTGTAAATCTTCATGGAAGCAGATTACCACATCTTTCTCATGCAGAGCAGCTGGTAGGTTCCAACAGCAGAACTTTCAGTTGCCAAGCACTTAACCACTGCACCACCAGGGCTCATTAACACCTCCTCTAGCTGCCACCTTTTGCAATTCCGCAGGCCACCAAGGCTCTGACTGACTAACGTGATAATACAAGTATGCTCTGGCCAGCCCTCCTGCTTTAGGGATAGGATTCTAAATGAAAATTAAAACAACAATGAAATATCACTCTTCACCTCCATCATTGCTAAGATTAAAAACATTGATAGTAGTCGGTTTTAATGAAGCTGAGAGAAACAGGCACCCTTTAAAGACTGCTGGTAGGAATATACCCTGCAAAAACCCTTCCTGGAGGACAATTTGGTAATCTGTTTCAAAGTCTCAAATCCATATTCACTGACCCAGCAATTTCACTTCTAAAAATACACAGTAATAATCAGACGAGTGTTCGATAATATCATACAAGGATCTTCTATTGATAATAGACAATAATTAGAAACCAAACAAAATGTACATCAATAGGGATCTGAAAATGTTATGGGACACCATACAAAGGAATACAGTGCAGTCATTAAAAATAATTACAGCTGTCTATATTTATTTATGTGGAAAAATCTGCAGTGTTGGCAAGTGGAAAAAAAAAACTATAAAAGAGCTGCTTTTGGATAATACTCATTGAGAAATATTCTGGAAAGCTCTACACCAAAATGTATTTGCTAGCTCTCCTGGCTTGTGAATTTCTGAGCGATTTTCACTACCTTCTTTACAAAATTATGTATTGTCTGAATATCTTATAAGAAGAATATATGCTTTTATAATAAAAAATAATATAGATGATATTCACATTTACACATAAATGATCCTCAATTTCATCCATTAGGCCTTGACACACTCAAAATAGCTTGTAGACATCGACATCAGGTTTTTTTTCATCATCTGGTAAACAAATATTTTTGAAATATCTCACTGCTTTGGAACAACTCTGTTTAAAAGCACCTCATGATCTTAATTATTTGTCTGAATTTTGTCCCTTTACAAAAATGCAATGAGAAACCAAAAAAAAAAGTTGAAAAATTGATAAAGTAGATGAGAGGAATCATTTTCACAAAGTCACTATGATTTAGAGTAAAATAGAAAGCATTAGCTATACCAAACATATAAAATCTAAAATCTCAGTTGGACCTGCACTGCACGTAAGTCAGCCCACTATTTTAATGGATGGTTTAATTCACCTGTACTCTCCGTTGCATAGGTAAAACCGTGTGGCTCCACACCCATCCCCAACACACACACACACACACACACACACACACACACACACACACACACACACTCACACACACAGTGATCAGAATAGGATTCAGGGGGACTAACCAGAGCCTCTTGCCCAGGAATTTGGAAACAAGACAAAGCAATTAAAATCTTTCCCTGTTTGTGCTTTAGTTGAAAAAATATGTTGGGATTTTGAACGCTGTTTTCCACCTGGACACCAAAAGAAAAGCAGGGACAAGGACAGTTTGTATCCACAGTGAGAAAAAGGCTGACTTGTTTTCTTATTACAAGGTCTCTCACCAGCCCTCACTATATTTCCTGCATGGTTTCTTCATTTTTTTCCACAAAGTTTCCTTTTGGCTTGAGCTGAGTCCGCATGGCTATCTACCGTCTACAATGACCTACCTGTGCTACGCAACCTCTCAGATGGTCCCCAGTGATCCCTGCCTCCTGGTATTCATACCCCGTGTAACCCATTCTCCTCAGTATGACCTGGACTTACTGGCTAGCAGAAGTGATGAGCCCTAAAAGTGATGGGCCACATGGGCTTCTGTCTTAATTTCCCTCTCTCTGTCCAGCCACCATGTGAAGAAGTCCAGGCTATCCTGCTGGAGGGGCCTTGACGGACAGAGGTCACATGGAGTAGTACTGAGGCACCCCAGTCAACAGCCAGTACCAAATTCCAGCCAAGTGAGTGTGTTTCTTACAAGTGGGCCCTGCAGCCCTACTCAAGCCTTCAGGTAATGCTGCCCCAGACAAAACTATGACTGCAATGCAAGCCCATGAGAGACCCTGAGCTAGCACCATCCCGGTAAGCCACTCCAGAACCCTGACACACAGAAACCATGAGAAAATAAATATTTGTTACGTAAGCTACTAAATTTTGGGATAATTTGATATGCTGAAATGGATAACAAATACATAACCCTTATTGAAATAACTCTATGTTCTATTGCAGGGGAAATGGACAAAATTAAACAGCATCAGTAAAAAGTTAGAAATAGAACTTTCTGTTTTTAGCAATGAGTGAATTTCATTTAGGAATGAAAATCATGTTGAAAATGTAAGGTCTACACAGCAATTTTGAAATTTTTAGTTCTCTGGAAATAAAACCCCTTTATAATGTTAAAATTGAATGCTCCCCTTTCAAACATTTGACGTTGGACACATTTTCACAAAGAATACATTAATTTTAAAGTGGAGAACTACATAAAACTATTATCATTTTGAAATAGGTAAAAGATAGATGTATATATACATAATGAGCCAATTATGTCATTAAATCTCTTTTTAATAATATTTCTGATTAAGGGAAAACTGCTTCATAGACAGTATCAATGAGATGTAAACACTGAATAAAATATATTGAATGCATAAATCAGTGAATGAATAAACTCTCCAATAATAACCCCGCTTCTTTAACTCTATAATTGTCTACCAATATACCAGTTTTTATTATCTTCAGAAAACACTTGGTTCCAAAAAATATTTCGTGCTAGAATCTTTTGAACCTGTCAATCTATGTGTAAGTCACATACATTAAATTGAAAATATCTGAAAACCCAAAGACCTGAAGTGATCATTATGCTGGTCTCAATCACCTTTGGAACTGTTGTTGAGGAAAGCTGTAAAGTAAAAACCAGAAAGTATCCTAAAACTATACAATTATGTTTTTTATTTCTATTTTGAGAGACTCAGTTGTCTGGTGGGTTTTTTTGTTTGTTTGTTTGTTTCAAAAGTTAGGTGTCTCTGAGAAAGCTACACACAGATTGATTCCAGTAACTGGGTGGTACAATTAATGAGCTCGGCTGCTAACCAAAAGCTGGGAAGTTCGAGTCCACCCAGAGGTGCCTCAGAAGAAAGGCCTGGAGATCTACTTCCAAAAACTCAACCACTGAAAACCCTATTGAGCACAGTTCTACTCTGACACACATGGGGTCACCATGAGTCAGAATCACCTTGACAGCACCTGGTTACCTGCATGATTCCAACTATACGACATTCTGATAGAAAGTAGCTGTTGATGTTGTTAGTTGCCATGGGGTCAAGCTCAGACTCATAGAAACTTTAGGTATAACAGACCAAAACATTGTCCAGTTCTGTGCTATCTGCATGATCACTGGTATGTTTGAGTCCATTGTTTCGGCTATTGTGTCAATCCATCTCACTGAGAGTTTCCCTGTAGAGACAGTACAAAGATCAGTGGGTACCAGGGGCTCAGGGAGACCGGGGAGGAATGAATGGGTGAAATACAAGACATTTTAAGGACAGTGAAACTATTTGGCATGATAACTGTAATAGATACTGTCATGGATACATGACATTCTGCACTCATCAAAACTCAACCTGTACCACCCAAAACGAACAGTAAGGTAAACTATGGAGTTTAGTTAATAATAATGTATCAACATTGGCTCATCAATTGTAATGAACATGCCCCGAAAATGCAAGATGTTAATAAAAGGAGAAACTGTGTGCAGTGGGGGGGAGGGAATATATGGAAACTGTACCTTCCGTGCCCTTTTTGTTGGTATACCTAAAATTGCCCTAAAAATAAAATTGAGTTTTGTAAAAAGTTAGGTGTCTTGAAGTAGCTTGAAAGTAGCCTGGCTCCTGATAGTAATTGGTATCAAATAGTTCGGAATGTACTTCAGAATTGTAGACTCACAGGAAACAGGCTGCTACCCAGACTGGAAGAATAAAGCAAGCTAAGAATATTTAAAGAATGGTAAGCTAAGCATCAGAATAGATATGTGAAGAACGAGTAAGTGTAAATTTGAAGCTTGGGGGGAAAATGATAGTACATGGAGGGCTGTTTTCAACAAGAAAGAAGCAAATGTCCTGGGAAAGAAAGTGTTGGAGCAGCCGACTCCTATCCTGTTGCCGTTGAGTCAATTCCAACTCCTATTGACCCTACAGGACAGAGTAGAACTGCCCCATAGGATTTCCAAGGAGCGGCTTGTGGATTCAAACTGCCGACCTTTTGGCCAGCAGCCTGAGCTCTTAACCACTGCACCACCAGGGCCCCCACAGCCAATGCCTAGTGTTGGAATATCCAGACACTGAGTAAAAGCAGATCTCCGCAAGCTCCAAGCCCCTGACATCAGAAAGCTAATGACAACAGTGTGCCACATGACTGAAGAGCAGTGAAAATCAGCCATCTTCTCACTGATCTGAGAAAATGAGGAGGCGGGGGGCAACAGGTGGCTAGAGAAGATGTAAATCACACTCATTTGGGATAACTTTTATTAGTGCTTTTTTTTTAAAAAAATATGTTTAACCTACCAGCTCAAAAGTTTTATTGAGGCTGCTCCATAGTATATATACTTTACTCTCAAAAACATATTGTTTAATGCCTAAATTAAGAACACTAGTCTACTGCCAGGAGCCCTGGTGGTTAAGAGCTATGGCTGCTAACCAAAAGGTCAGCAGTTCGAATCTACCATCCGCCCTTGGAAACCCTATGGGGCAGTTCTACTCTGCCCTATAGGGTTGCGATGAGGTGGAATCGTCTCGATGGCAATGAGTGGTCTATGGCCTGGAGCAAAAGCACCTGAAGTCAAGTAGTTTATCTGACTGATCTCCTGACTGCTATAGTGATACTCAGGCAAATACAGTTCCTAGCAAATAATGTCAACCTGGCCCTTATCCTGCTACTCCCAGCCTGGTAAAGAAAAGGGATTGAGTAAGTTTGGAGTCCTGCCTTACACTGTCTAAAATAGTTACCATCTAGTCAGTTCTGATGCATGGTAACCCCGTGTGTGTCAAGAGTAGAACTGGATTCCAATGGTTTTCAATAGCTGATTTTTCGGAGGTAGGTTACCAGGCCTTTATTCCAAGGCATTTCCCGGTGGACTAGAACCATCAACCTTTCTGTGAGCAGAGCACATTTAATAACAGGTACTTCTTGTTCTTTCTAGGCCTCTAGTAAATGAGTGACACTATGAAACTGCAGAAGAGCACAAAGATATTTATCTGTGGTCACCAACAACTTAACCAGGGTTTCTTATCTGAACCAAAGAACACAGAAAAGTGTTTGAGTGATTATTTTCTCAATAAAAGGTCACCTGGGTGGCACAGTATGGGCTTGGTTACTAGCTGAAAGGTTGATGGTTCAAACCCACCCAGAGACTCCACGAGAGAAAGATCTGGCGATCTGCTTCTGTAAAGATCACAGCCAAGAAAACCCTATGGGGGAGTTCTACTCTGTCACATGGGGTCACTACAAGTCGAAAACAACTCAACAGCAACTAAAAATAACAACAATGGAAAGCCACAAAATTCTGAAACTAAGTCCATCACGCCAGTAATGGGAGCATACTATGGCATCTTGCCAAATATAGAGCTATAGCTTAGAGTTCGTATCAATCAGCGCTCACTAGGTTTGCTAGAGAAACCCCAGTGGCTTAAAACCTCAAAGGTGTATTTCTCAGTTGCACTACTGTTTGGCTAGGGTCAGCAGCTTATCCTCTCCATGTGTCCCTTCAGTGACAGACCCATGCAAAACAAGGGGCCCTCATCTAGGATATGCTGGACTCTGGAGAGACAGAGTAAAGACAGGACTAGACAACTTCTGCTCAGTCTCAGCATGCATCACTTCCGTTGGCCACCGTGTCACACGGGCAAGGTTCATATCAAGAGTAGAATATATCCTCCTGAATACAGAGAGCCACCAGAGAGGCGACATGCAGAAGAGACGCCAGTACTAAAGGTAGCAAATATTTTGAGCAAATAATGCAATCTATCATAGAGTTAGAAAGCACAATGCTACAAAATCATACCATATCTGAGTTACCAGTAAAAGGCGGTCGACGTTTTGTAAAGAAAATTGGAGGATGTGACCAGCCTTCAGAAACCGCTGAATAAGGTTTTCCATTTAAAGTTGAACTTTAAGCAGTTATAAAATTATATGGAATTGGGAATATTTTATAATTCAACTGAGAACTTCAGTAACATTCTGGTGCCCAATGGTCATATCCTGCTAACATTGTAATACATAGGTACAGCCTTCTTGGCAAAAATTTGGTAAAACTTGCCAAAAAACTTGCCATAAAAATATTTTATCTAGACATAGTAATTATGATTTTAGGAATGTACCCTAATTAGATAATGCAAAATAAGCAAAAAATACGTATTCGCAAGTATGTTCAACACAGCAGTATTTATAAAACCAACCAACTAGAAACAATGTAACAATTGAGCCAAATGTTTGGTTTAAAGAATTACGGTGCATTTATATAATGGACTACTCCTCAGACATAAAAACATTATACAAGAATATGCAATCGTTTGTAAATGTATTTACGACACATGATAGAATTGAGACATGATACAGAATTGAATATACAGTGCAAACCTGGCTTGGGGGAAAAACACATACTTACATAGAGAGAAAAGGCTGGCAAGATAAATGCCAAAATATTACCAGTCATGATTTCTAGATGCATGTTTATAGATTAGTACAATCTTCTTCTGTGTGTTTTACTGTGTTTTCCAGGGACTTCAAAATTGCCAAAGTCAAAATATGCAGACTTTATAAGTCCTAACAGACTCAGGCCTTACTTCTGTCTGGGGGTTTTACATTGGCACCTGTGAACATGATCACCCTAAGCCTTGGGGAATTTGATTGCCTGTCACCTGTCAAAAGACCATTCAGCAAGTTTCACGAGGAAGAAACTCATTTTAGACTGAAATCATTCTTGATATAGACCCTACTCAGAAAGAACATATCTAAAAAACTACAGAATTCTTGATTGTCATGATTTGCTATTTTTCACTAACTTTCTAGCACCACCTCAGCTGAAAATGACAGATCCAGTCTTCCGAAAATATCCATATTTTAGTAAAAGACATTTCTCAGATCTCCTTTGTCTTGTCAGTAAACAATTAAAGAAAGGACATCTCCAGTGTTTTCTTTTCTCTGAGAATCATCGGTATAAAGCATGAGCAGAAGATGTAAATTTCAGATAAGTATATATACCTGCTGTGAATCGATCCTTGAGATGATGCAGAAGCAGAAAAAATACTGAACAGTTCTTTTATCTAAGATCTCATATCATATAGGTAGATAACTTCACGTTATACTTAAGCATGAATATTTTTTTCTTCTGCTCACAGTGTGATTTTTTTTCTTATATGATTAGTGCAGCATCTTTTTCTTTGCTTTGCATAAAGAAAAGAAATTATTATTATTTTTTAAAAAGACCTTTGGCACCAAAAGAGTAAAAAGAGAACCTACAGACTAGGAAAAAATTTTTGGGCAGTACAAGTCAGACGAAGGTCTAATCTCCATAATCCACAAGAAAATCCAACACCTCTACAACAAAAAGACAAATAATCCTATTAAAAAATGGGCAAAGGAAATGAACAGACACTTCACGAAAGAAGACATTCAAATGGCCAACAGACACATGAGGAAATATTCGCGATCACTAGCCATTAGAGAAATGCAAATTAAAACCACAATGAGAGACCATCTCACGGCGGCATTACTGGCACGAATCAAAAACACTGGAAATAACAAATGTTGGAGGGGCTGTGGGGAGATCAGAACACTTATGCACTGCTGGTGGGAATGCAAAATGATACAACCATTATGGGAAATGATATGGCGCTTCCTCAGAAAGCTAGAAATAGACATACCATTCGATCCAGCAATCCCACTCCTAGGAATATATCCTAGAGAAAT